>NW_006921589.1:17445638-17447251 GCF_000298275.1 Orycteropus afer afer
GAGGCAGCATGTCTGGCCTTGCAGTAATAGGCCTTGGGTTACTGCTGGTAATCCTGTCTTCCTCTCGTGGGATTAGAGGAAGTCGGAACATGTGGCCTCTTTGCCATTTTTGCACAATATAATCAATATCCAATTCTATTGTAAATGCTGGCTTAGATTAAATCATTATCTTTAAAACAGTATATGAGTTTTACATATGTGATATATTTTGATATATGTCATGAACTTTCTTTCCACTCTAATTCAGTTGCTGAATAACAAAGATCTAAATAAACTGCCTTGTAGCTGCTCACTCATTTTTCAGTCTGTGATATTTCTCTTTCCTCTTCTTCCACCTTAAAAATGATTGCAATTACCTGCAGAGATTTGACGCACGTGATGCTGACTGCATTGTTTCTCTGGAAACCTTCATGATATCACATTGCCACCACAAGTTTAGAAGTTTATACACCTGCTGACCTTACCAAAGGAAATGAGAAGAAACACAGGCAAAGATTTCCATTTGGAAATTATGTGGATAACATTCAGAAGTTGTTCATGCAGGACCATAGTTGTTATTTTGTTCTATAAAGGACAAAGAGAAACAGTACCTATGCTTTTCTTATTTTGTTGAAAGGATGAAAAAAAATAATAAGATTAAGTAATTAACTAAATAAGATTAATTTTTAATTCTCAAATATTTCCTCAACAGCTGTATGGTTGAAATTAGTTTTGTAAATTTGAAGGAAAGTGAATGTGGACTACGTCTCAGATGGTATTAAGGAATTACTGTCGATCTTCTTCACGATATAAGGCTATTACAGGTTTGTTTTTTGAAAGTTTTATCTATTAGAGAAACACATACTAAAACATTTATGAGTGAAATAATATGATGCCTTGGGTTTGCATTCAAATACCACAGAATGGGAAAAAGAAAATAGTAATTTTTAAATGATAGAAAGCTGATGGTTACGGAAGCTGAGAAATTGTACATAGAGGGTCATTGCTTCATTCTTTTGGGGTTGTTTGAAAAGGTCCATAATAAAAAGAAAATATAAAATGAGCAAACTAAAAACTAATTACATAAGCAGTCAAATATCTCAAAAAAAATTATACTTTCTTATGGGATATATTTTAATGAAAAACAATATTTTAAAAATATGAGCATATTATATTTCTAATATTTTAATTAGATTATAAGTTCACATATAAAACAAAAGTATGCAGGGGAAAAAAAAACACAGCCATGGAGTCAACTCTGACTCATAGTGACCCCCACTGGGTTTCCAAGGCTGTAAATGAAAGAGGTAGATTGTCTCATCATCCTCCCACATAGCAGCTGGTGGATTTGAACTGCTGACCTTTTGATTAACACCTAAATACCTTACCCACTATGCAGAAGGTGTTCATTAAAATGCTTATGGAATGATTTCATAAGCATTATGGAATGATTCCACTGATTGTGGAACAGACCATCAACTGCTCATATGCAAGTTCAACTTGAAGTTGAAGTCAATTAAAATAAGTCCAAGAGAGCCAAAATATGATCTTGAATATATTCCTCCTGAATTTAGAGACCATCTAAAGAACAGATTCGATGCATTGAACACCAACGACCGAAAACCAGAAGAATT
>NW_006921589.1:17448226-17449660 GCF_000298275.1 Orycteropus afer afer
AGCAGTATATTGACAGAGAACTTCCAGAGGTGCAAGCTGGATTCAGAAGAGGACATGGAACAAGGGATATCATAGCTGTTGTCAGATGGATCTTGGCTTCATCTGATATCGTTCCATCATACACATAGAAAGGAATGTTACATCATACACATAGAAGGATGTTTTACGTTGTTCAAGGAGGCTATCTTCCTTGTTAAAATTTACTTTTTGCCATTTCCATAAAATGAGGATCAAGTTAATCACTGAAAAATTCATTTAGAAATAAGAATAATACTTGTAATAGTTTGTTGTTATGTGCCGTCAAGTCGGACCCGACTCATACCCTCCTTGGGTTTCTGAGGCAGTATCACTACGGAAGTAGATTACCCAACCTTCCTTCCAAGGACTGGCTGGTAGGTTTGAACTGCCAGGTTTCTGGATAGCAGTCAAGTGCCATAGGGACTACACTAAGTAGGGGCTATAAATACTTTACAAAGAAAAGTACAGCTCTCCTCTTTTTCTCTCCTATAGTTGGAGAACTGGAGAAATAAAGCCGTTTAATGAATGTGTGGTTTAAATACCCTTTGTAAATCTAACTTGCTATCGAAAAAGAAGTATAATGCAGTTATATTCCTTTGTTTATGTAGCTGGAGGAGAGAAGTAAAAGAACCTGAGGCTAATAGATATAGATTACATCTCACTTATGGAACATAGATTAAAATAATGTACTTTACTGTGGTCTCCCTTCAGAATTTAAACTATCATTTAGTTTTTCTACTTAAGTAATAACTTCAGGGTTTCTTTTTTTATTTTTAACCGTTATCAGAAGATAACCTAATATATCATTGATACAGTTTCTTCCTGTCATGGTATCATTGACAAATACCATGTTAGTGATATCACATTTTATAGTCTTGAAATGATAAAAATAGAAAAAGTCTCCCAAAATGCATTTTTTCCAGTAAAAATAGTTCTTGTGTATTCTCAATTGTATTGCTTTGTTTTATTGAAAAAGACAGAAAATACTGTCCTGTGCATTGCTTTGAAACAGAACAAATATTTGGTCTACTAAGATTTATAATTTATTTTCTTCTGAATATCTTGCAGATATATGATAGTGGTTTCATTTAAAATAGCTTTCTAGTGTCATTACTTTTCTACTAAAACCACTGAACATAAACATTTGAGGTATTTTAACCTTTTTTTCTTTTTTTTGGAGGAGAGACAATGCAGGGACGCCAGAGTAGCAGGCCGGAAGAGCAGGGAAGGGGATAAAAGCCTTGAGCCCCAGGCTTACAGGTAAGGAGAGACAACACAGGGATGCCAGAGTAGCAGGCCGAAAGAGCAGGAAAAAGGGGATTAAAAGCCAGGAAGCCAGACAGAGGAACAGTCAGCCAGGTGGGAGTGACACGAGAGGTCTCCAGCAGCAGGACAAACTTGTCTGTCAGTTTGTCC
>NW_006921589.1:17462644-17463933 GCF_000298275.1 Orycteropus afer afer
AAGTTTTTGAAAATTAAATATGTTAGTTGAACTTAAAATTTTGAAAGATATAGTCAAGAATATTATTTAGAAAGTAGAAACATGAAAAAGAAAAGATGGAGTAACTATTAGGGAAAAAATAAGAAAGTCAGAAAGCCAATTAAATCAGTCCAATGTTTGATTAAGATGCATGCTTGAAAGGAAGAGTAAGAAAAGTGTGGGAAACTTCTCAAAGAAATTAAATAAATTTTGTTCAAAGCATTCATGGAAAATGTTAATTGTCTCTTAAAAGACATGAAAAAATGTTAATAGATAAAGAACTATGGCACATGTATGGATAAAAATAACTATTTCAATTATATCCAAATTAGCCTGAAAATTCAACACAGTTCCAAAAGGAAAAAAAAAAAAAAAAAAACAACCAGAAAGTGGTTTTTTTTTTTTTTAAGCAGAAGTATATATTGACCAATAAAATTCTATGAAAGACTTGAGTTGAGTTTGGGGCGGGAAGAGCACAGGGGGTGGGAAGACTCGTTATACCACGGTTAAAATACATTAAAAAGCCATAGCAATAAAGCAAGAAACAACTGGCCAATGGACCAGGTTAGAGAGTTCAGCAACTAATCACAAATTAAGATGGATTGTTATATTAAATCTCAAAGAAACTGGAATCCAGAAGAACTAAAGATGTTCATGTAACCAGCCAAAAATGAAGCTAATAAATGAAAATGTATATGAATATCTTTGACATTTACAGGTGAAGAAAGCAGTTAAATAAGGCACAAGAAGCAAAATCCATAAGATGAAAATGTGATGTATTTTAGTACATCAAAATTAAGTATTTTTATTCAGTAAACATCACCAAAAGCAAAGTTAATGAAAATAAAACAGCCAGGCAGAAGTTACTTGCAATGTCTTAAATTAATGTATAAATGCACAATAAAATCCAACAAATAAAAAGACTAAACATTCAATAGAAAAATCGGCAAAAGATATGTAAAGAATGTTCATAAAAGGGCAATAAACTTAGAAGGAGATGCTCAGCCTCACCAATTTCCTGTGTGTCTGTATGCATGTGTGTGTTTTACCCTCAGTGCAGAAGGAAGCCATCAAATGGTTTTTACTGTGAATTATGTAACGTTAACCCAATTAGTTTCCTTTGTAGCTAATCTGTTGACTCAGATCTATTATGCTTTTTTTTTTTTCTTTTTAAGTGATTTGGGTGAAAATTTACAGAGCAAATTGGTTTTCCATTCAACAATCCACACACATTCTATATTGTGACATTTACTGCAATCCTCACACTGTAA
>NW_006921589.1:17464383-17465691 GCF_000298275.1 Orycteropus afer afer
GATACACTACACACCAATGATTGAAGGCCAGACAAATTTTGGGATGACATCAAGAACATCATACACGAAGGAATCAAAAGATCATTGAAAAGAAAGACAAGACCAAAATGGATGTCAGAAGAGACTTTGAAACTTGCTCTTGAGCAGAGAGTAGCAAAAGCAAATGAAAAAAAAAAAAAAATGATGAAAAAGGGGGTGGAATAGAAGATTTCAAAAGGCAGCTCGAGAAGACAAAGTAAAGTATTACAATGAAATATGCAAATATCTGGAGTTAGAAACGAAAAGGGAAGAACATGTTCACAGTTTCTTAAGCTAAAAACACTGAAGAAAAAACTCAAGCCTCGAGTTGCAATATTGAAGGGATTATATGAGCAAAATATTGAATGATGCAGGAAGCAGCCAACGAAAATGGATGAAATATACAAAGTTACTGTACCAAAAAGAATTGGTTGATGTTCAGCTATTTCAGGAGGTGGCATACGATCTAGAAACAATGGTATTGGAGGAAGAAGTCCAGGCTGCACTGAAGGAACTGGCAAAAAACAAGGCTCCTGTAATTAAAAGAATATTCATTGACACGTTTCAACAAATGGATGCAGCACTGGAAGCACTTAGTCATTTATTCTGTGAAATTTTGAAAATAGATACCTAGCCAACTGACTGGAAGAGATCCATACTTGTGCCCATTCCAAAGAAAGGGATCCAAGAGAACATAGAAATAACTGACCAATATCATTAATATCACACACAAGTACCAACAGTCCCTTGTCATCCTTAAAATATATGTAGAATCTTTAGTGATAGTCCCTCTCTTCCCTGATATTGGCAATTAGAACCTTCTCGCCTGTTTTTTTTCTTCTTTTGTTCTGATTAGTCTAACTGGACTTAACACGTTTGCTGATCTTCTAAAGAAACTTCTTATTTCCCTTATGCCTCTCCTTGCTCCTGTTTTCATTGATAGATTTTATTTTTATTTCTTTTCTTCTGCTTACTTTGGGTCTGATTGTTCTTGGTTGGTGGTATTTCATGATTAATGCATCACAATTAGTGACATCAGTGAAGAAAAGTCACTGAGGAAGTTATGCTAATACAGTGGTTTATTGGTGAGATTTTACAGGCAAATAATGAAGTACCCCAAAATTTAGAAACATCAGTGACTGGAGATGTTGCTGTTTCTTTTATTCCAAATAATAGACTGTGTAGGTTTTGATCCCATAAATAAATTGTAATGTTGTGAAGGTAATGCTTTCCTCTTAATGACTATCAAAACACTAAAGAAAGTAAAGCTTTATTTAAAAAAAAAAAAAA
>NW_006921589.1:17466591-17467874 GCF_000298275.1 Orycteropus afer afer
GATAGCAGTAGGCTGCGAGATATAATGGTTAAACACTTGCTATTCCTAACCAAAAGTTTGTAAGATTGATCCACACAGAGGAGTCTCAGAGGAAAGACCTAGTCATCTGCTTCTGTGATTTCACAACCTTGAAACCCTTTAGAGCACAGCTCTACTCTGCAACATATGGGATTGCCATGTATCAGAATTGACTCTCCAGCAACTGGTGGTACTCCTATATTACATACCTATTCCCAGTTTGGGAGGATTCTGTAGCATCACTTATATTTTGGAAAACTTGATTTCTTAACTAAAAAAAAATTCACATATTCTTTTGCAGGAGAAAAACCCCTGTTGTTTTAATTGTGTGTTGCTAGGGTCTTTTATTCTTGCTTCTTATTTTTATCACACATTCTCAGAGTTTTCCCCTCTCTTCTCCATGTAGCCAAATTATTCCTATTCTTGAAGATATTTGGAGAGCAATATGCTGTCAACAATACCCATCTCCTTTAAAGAAAGAACCAATATTACCATCTTTAACACTTATGTGAAATTTGTACTTTTCCAAGATAACTTTTGCATTCTATATCTTTGCTATTTAATTTGTATATGTCCGTGTCAATACTCTACAGCCTGACTCTACAACGTGACTCAAACTTTTTTTTTCCCTTTAGAGGTTAGAGGCTGCCTTCCAGAAATCACCCTTAAGTAGCACACTATTCTCTCACTACTCTGTTTCTTCATAGTTCTCATGTTCAGCTTTTACTTTTCAGAGTATATAAACCAATAGCAGTAGTGCCAACTATGAAACACAGGACATCATGGTACCTATAGACACACTATTATGAATGGCTGAAGCAGCACATATGTCATATTAGCCATATACAGGTAAAACATGCATCATCATCTTTACTAACAATTTTATAAGCACAAATTAATAATTGTACATCTGAAGAATTAAGGAGAGATAAGGAACCTATTTGCTGATGCATCTCAAACCTCAGTTTCAGGTTGTAACCCGCCTCTCCAGTTTCATTCTTTTCATTTTCCATTTTGTACCTCATTTGACAGTTGGAGTTGTTTCAGGTACTACAATATTCATTTATATCCATGTTTCCTCATTAAATTAAATTAAATGGTCTTGAAAAGTGATGAAGCATAGGTTCATTCTTGATTGCTGGGTGTTGTTGTTGTTGTTAAGTGCCGTCGAGTCATTTCCGACTCATAGCGACCCCATGCACAGCAGAACGAAACACTGCCCGATCCCGCGCCAGCCTCACAATCCCTGCTATACTTGAGCCCAT
>NW_006921589.1:17469774-17472089 GCF_000298275.1 Orycteropus afer afer
TCCAGTCACCAGTGATAATTAACACATCCTGATTGCATGTCTGATCAATTTCAGACTGTAGAAGCTGATAAAATTCTTCAATTTCCTCATCTTTGGCTGGGTAGACCTGGGAAACTGATCAAGAATGTCATGCCCTTTTTTTTAGCACACTGGGAAAACTTTATTGTTTTTGGGACACAAAGAGGTTTCTAGTTGAACTGAAAGACAGGGAGATTGAGAGAAATTCAAATCTGTGATTTTAAACACTTCAATTCATGTAAAAAAGAATATAATGTAAATAGAAGTAACTGCAGGTCATCACATGAAATCTCTCATTCTCTTGATAATTTTTGCTTCTAAAAATTATATGAGTGATTCCCCAAAGTCAGTTATCATGATCTTTGTAAGTATGACCTTCCCCTGGGGATCGTGCTGTGGTGGAGGTGATGGGAGAAGTCTGGAACATGACTCCCAAAAATATACACAACATTTTTAAGGACTAAAATGAAATGAATAGACATAGCTTCATTCCATAGGGTTTACCATTTAAGAATAAGCACAACTTTTGAAATACCAGGTATTCTCTTATATGACCATTTGAGAATTAATTTTGGGAAATAAATATTTTAATTGTTTTTAAATTTCATTTTTGAGGCTTATTTTATTATGATTTTAGTCTTTGGCAATAAAAAAATAAAGAACAGTATACAATTCACATGCTGTCATTATGTGCCGTGGAGTCAGCTTCGACCAGTAGGGACCCCATGTGCAGCAGAAGGAAACCCTGCCTGGCCTGTGCCATCCTCAGTCCTCGCTCTGCTTAAGCCCATCGCTGCAGCCACTGCCAGTCCATCTCATTGAAGGTATTCCCTTTTTTTTACCAAGCACGGTATCCTCCAGGACATCATGACAACATGATGAAAGTAGGTGAGATGAAGCCTGGCCATTCTCGATTTTAAGGAGCATTTTGTCTGCACTTCTTCCAGGACAGATTGTTCATTCTTCTGGCAATCCTTGATAATTTCAGTATTCTTCCTCAGCATCACAATTCAAAGGCATCAATTCTTCTTCTTTGGTCTTTCTTATTCATCGTCCAGATTTCAAATGCATATGAGGCAACTGAAAATACTATGGCTTGGGTTAGGAGCACCTTAGTCTTCAAAGTGACATCTTTGCTCTTTAATACTTTAAAGCGGTTCCTTGCAGCAGATTTGTCCAGTGTAATTCACATAGTGTATAAGAATTTGAAAATATGTATTTCTTCGTTTAAATGATCAATACATTTTAGGAACTCTGTTTGAGAAAATAATATTTTAATAGTAAAATCAATGAGACATAATATTCCACTTTTAATTGAAAGTTAATTAGCAGAAAATTAACTCAAGGTTGAAAAACGTATGCTGATTAAAGCTGAAAGAAAATATAACTGTTAGTAACTGTAAGATAAAATGCTCGTTGGCTTTCAAAAGGTAACCTGTATCTCCCATTACTGGGTAGTGTTTACCTTTATGTAGTTATGTAATAAGCCTATATTATGTAATAAACCTCTATTTATGATATTTATGTAATAAACCTATATTCATACACGCATTTTTAAGCTCACAAAGAATAATATCTTTCAGATCACTTTAGATTTTGCTCAATACAAGGCTTCAGTTAGAGGGACTTCATTTTTTTTTTATTTTAAATACATCTTTGTTATAAATAAATAAATAAATAACAAGCAATAGTCTTAAATTGCTTGTGGGCTTGTGAATTTAACTCTATTAACGACCTCATTTCATTCCACTTTCAACATTAAAATATCATTGTACTAATAAAAATGCTCTATTTACCTCACTTCATTTATGTGAATTTGCTGATTAAGTGATTATGATATGTAAAATTTGTTAGTGAATTAAAATAATGGTGTAAAAAGAAGAAATTAAAAAACTCATGAGGCCAAAATAAGTGTTTTAACTTATGTCCTTTGGTGGAGTGTCCAAAATTAAAATATCTTTAATTTTTCAAATCAGGAACATTCTGAAAGTTGTTTTAATTAATGGTATACATGTTTTATTATTTATTTAATAAAGCTTTTGGTAAATTATTAAACGTAATAGGATGGTTTATTAACAAAGATAACTACAATACACTAGAGTAGAACTCAGTGAAGTACTAAGTTATTTCTTGTGAACACACTGACATCAAATCAGACTTGACTCATAGCAACCCCTCCTTGGGTTGCCGAGGTGATATCACTTCGGAAATAGATTGCCCAACCTTCCTTCTGAGGAGTAGCTGGTGGGTTTGAACCGCCAGCCTTCTAGTTAGCAAGTTAGCATTCAAATGCCTTA
>NW_006921589.1:17472189-17484506 GCF_000298275.1 Orycteropus afer afer
TAAAAAAATCATGATTGGCTGCTGTGTTTGCCAGGTGTTGGCACAGGCCTGAGAGGTACAAAGAAATAAGCAGCTCTATAGTGAAACTTATTTGGTCTTTTTCATAAATACCCACTGAGTGATGCACAAGGTAAATAGACTCTAGTATTGTGCTTCAATCCAGTTAAATTTTTCTTTGAAATTAGCCAAGGTCATTCAACATGCTTAAAAATCATTTAAATGTTGTCATCACATCTATAATATTGCAAATAAAATATGTACTATAGATTTGAAAGAGGGCCAAAAGGCAGTAGTTATCACAAGATCAACTATATATCATCCGATATTCACTGCTATGACTAAAGCCAACTATTCTAAAAAGATGATTTTGCCATCATTGATCAGTGTGTTGAACTATGTACATGTGGAATTTGCAATATTTAAGAGGACTTATGGTACAACTCCTACAAATTCAATCAGATAACACATTGTTCAAATCCTTCCTGGAGGTACATACAGCAGTAGAAGAGAGATCTTAATCTAAAAATGAAAATAAAACTTGTCACCACTCTGACAAAATAGCCAACATACAAGCATACTTTTAAGTCTGAATGAAATGAAATACATTTATTTGCCTAGACCATTGTTACATTTATACAGGACATAATTGCTGGTAGCATGTCCAGAGGGTAGACTGAATCAACAAAGGCTGCTGAAAGGGGGTGGTTTGTCTGAAATATTAATAATGATACATGCATATGGATAGACAGATAAGATGCATGCTTCTTACTATGAAACCACCCTGGCCCAGTGAAGGGTAAATAGCAGGATCTGTGAATTAATTGAATTTAAAACATGTAAGATGCCTTATGTTAAATAAATCAATGGTAAAACTATTTATCAAAGGATAAAAGAAAAGATAAATTAGAGAAGAAAACTTTAGGGCAAATGTAGAATTCTTTGGTGCCAATGATTTCTTCATTAAAACAAAAAAGTGATTATTATGTTCTCACTCAGTAACAATGCCCAATGACTGACTTTATCCAAGATAGCTACAAATTAGTTAATTTTATTTGATTAGGAAAAGAGTTGTTAAAAATAAACATCTCGGTCTCCTTTTAAAATATGAAGAGAGTTAGCCTAAAAAGTCATTAAATATACTCATTCCTGGAAAACAGGAAGATTCTAATTATTTCCATTAAATGTACTCTAATTCCTTAAGAACACACAGTAAATTCAACATATGATGACAACTTAAACACATGACTATCATCACATCCTACCTAATTCTGAATGAATTTCCAAAAGAATGTGAAACATAAAGGCTCTGAGTGACTCTTGTAATTAGAAAAATACATGTCAATCATGTATTTCAAGGAATTTTATGTTATAGAGCATTGGAGAACATATTGAAAGGAAACATTTAGAGCCATTTTAAAATATTTGTTTCTGTGAGAGGGGGTTTAAATTTATGAGAAGGAGATTTTTTTTTCCCTTGCTGTAAGGTGGAACCGTATATTGCTAATGTATTCAGCTACGAACTAAAAGGGTGACGGTTCAAACTCATCAGATACTCCATAAGAGAAAGATGCAGATTGCTTCTGTAAAGATTTACAACCTTGGAAGCCCCATGGGGCAGTTCTACTCTGTCCTATAGGGTCACTATGGGGAGTCAGGGAGCTCTGGTAGCATAGTGGCTAAGTCACTTGCCTGCTAACCAGACGGCTGGTGGTTCAAACCCACCAGCCACTGCTCGGAAGGAAGGTTGGGCAATCCTACTTCCGTAGTGATACCGCCTCGGAAACCCAAGGAGGGGTCGCTATGAGTCGGGCCGACTCGACAGCACATAACAACAACAACAACATGGGGAGTCAGCCGCAGGGATCCAGGTGAGGAGAGGGAACCCAGGCACGCCCAAAACACATGGGTCAAAGTTGACTCTATGGCAGTGGATTTGGTTTTAGGGGGTTTATGTGTTTATGTTGTGGCTATTAGTCTACTCTGCTAGATATAAGTCATGTCAAAGTAGAGACATCTCTTGGATACTGCCAGTATCTAGTTCACTATTGAACTAGAAAACTAATTAATGAAAGAATGAACAAGTGAGTGAACAACCTCATTGACACTTGCTGAATTAAAGAAGTAATAACTGGGTGGGCTGAAGAAGGTCTGCTGCCCATAGGTGAACTACACTATGAGGCAGCTGTCCTGATACGCAAGCAAATAAAATTAAACCAATTATCAGGCAGCGGGCATTTGGACACGTAGATGATACTGACAGACTCTTCTTTGATATTGACACTTTCTATAACACCAGGAAGCAGAAAAATATAACAACAGTGAGTATCTAGATTGCAAAGCAGGCAAATAAAGATACAGAAAATATCTTCAGATAAAGGTCACTTTTATAAATATAGAGGCATTATACAAACAAAATCACTGATGGTGGAAAAAGAAAATTTGTGTGTTGAGCCCGTGCTAACCCTCATTGATCTATATTACTCCCAGAGTGCATTATCACTAAACTTACATCAAGCATAAATCTAATATAATGTCTGGTAGATTGTACCTTTATCTACTCTAATGATTTTTAAGCAATTTTTATGCTGGCCCATATAAAATAGCTGATATGTAGGCTTTTTTACACAAAAAAACCCTAGCATTTCATATAATTCATTCTAATACTTGATCCAAATAGCTCTTTCTTCATTTCAATTTGAGTAAAAAACAAGAAAAGTATCTCCAAATCCCTTTGAATTGAATGTGAAATATATAGAACTATCTCAAGAAGGCAATAAAAGCATGCTTGAATAAAATCCAATATATAAAACTTAAAGATACACATGCATACATGCACAAATATACACAAAACAAGAAGAAAAAAAATAGATGGCATATGTTTGGGAAATTCTGTAAATTTTTTAACTATAATTCAAAACAAGAATCTACTTGTCTTGCCTTACTAAATGCTCACAACAATCCTATAAGGTATGTACAATTATCCACATGATTTTATAGGAAAGGATGTTCCTATTGGGAACTATGAAGAAATTTGCTTAAGTTTACAAAATTTTCAATAGCTTGTTAGCCTGAATTTCTAACTGCTACAGAAGACTGGCTTTTCTGATATATGATCAGAAATTTACATACTCATTCACACATATACACTGATTGATGTTAAAAAGATTGCATTTCAAATTAATGAGAAAATTATTGATAATATAACAATTAGTGTTTTAAATATGGATAATAACATGGGAAAAAATAAATTAGATATTACCTCGCACCATATAAAATAAATTTCAGGTGATAAGATATTTCAACGTGTCATTGAAACCACAAAGGAAAGGCAATAAATTATCACCTCTAGAAGTTTGATTTCAGGCCTTTTTTATATTACTCAGTCTGTCCTTAACATGCTCGTGGTAGTTAAGATTGTCTGTCAACTTGGCTGGGCCTTGATTTTAGTGGCTTAGCATCTGGATGTTGTTATTTCGCATGATGAGACTGGACATGGTGTAATCACTTCCATGGTGGAATCTTGTGGGAACAATCAGTTGGAGGGGAGTTACCTTCATGGTATGGTCTAATTTTAGCACATATGGAAAAGATCCATCATCCTCACTTCCTGGAATTGAACCAGTGGCTTGCTGTGGTGCCTGCTGGTCTTGAAATTATTGCCTTCAAAGCCTGTGAGCCAACAATCTGCCAATCTTGGATTGGTCAGCCTCAGCACACAGAACCTGCTGTACTTCCTATCAATCTTGAGGTCATCAGCCCCTAAAACCAGCACTCTGAACTCAGACTTTAGCCTAGCATTCCCCTAAAGTTGGTGCTGTGAGCTCAGACTTCTAACTCCTGAACTGTAAGAGAATAAATTTGTTTGTTAAGGCCATCCATTTGTGGCATTTCTGTTGTAGCAGCATTAGAGAACTGAGACAATGCTAAATTTCCATTTAGCTTCTTGAATATATGGAATGAATTTATAATGCAGTGAAACCTGTTGGAACTTGATGAGACTGCCTTGTTTTTCCCTGTCTCCCAAATTTTCTGCTTTTGACAAAGTACAGTCTTACCACTTTTCTAATACTATTCTAAACCAAACTGAACTCACTGCCATCGAGTGGGATCCAAGTTTTCCTTCTCCGACAAGTTTCCACTTCATATAGATTCTGGCTTCTGCAGGTTTTACTCAAACATTTTAATGTCTTTGTCTCCTAATTCTATCATCTGTATTATTTCTGGGTTAATTTTATTGCAGTTATGTTTTTCTACACGTGGGTGGTTATGTTTTCCTGTTTATTTGTATATTGTAATTTTCTGGGGATTCCAAATGTGATTTTACTTTGTAAGGATCTGGATTTTTTTTTTAATTTCTATAAATAGTCATTGTGTTTGTTCTAGGGTAGAGTTAAATTTCTTCAGTATGGTTTTATCTTTTGGAAAGCTTACTTTGAAGCATTATTAGAGGGAAAAGAGTAATATTTAGTTCTGGGATAATTTTGACCAACTACTGAAACAAAACCTTTCTGATTATAAAATTTCCTGTGAAAGATGACGTTTTCTATTCTGGCTGATGGGAACAGAAACTATTTCCAGCTTTGTGTTAACTCTGGGAATTGTTCTGTCTAATCATTATTTTTTGGGGATTCAAGCAGTTTATTCCCTCACACACACTTATAAATACTTAGCTAGATACTCAGTGGAGGGTCAGTAGAAAGGGGAAGACCTTCGGCAAAATGGATCGACACAGTGGCTGCAACAGTGGGCTTAAGAATAGCAAGGATTGTGGGGATGGTACACAACTGGGCAGTGTTTTGTTCTGTTGCACACAGTCACTATGAGTTGGAGCAGACTCAGTGGCACCTAACAACAACAGATACTCAGAGGGGACCCTATGTAGATCTATGTAGTTCTTGCTCTATGCAGCTCTTTCTTCTCCAACATTCTGTCTTGCAAACTCTGGCAGCCATGGTCTCTCTAGACTCCAAATTGAATCTACTAAAGTCACTGAGATATGCCTGAGTTCCCCCTCTCAGTGCCATTGTCCATAAATTTTCTTCAGGCAGCAGTCTGGGACAACCGTAGAATGAACGTCATTTGCTTTGGTGGTGGGACCATGTAAATAAGGTGTATAGAAAACTAACCCGGGAATCGATCAGTTTTTGCCATCTTGCTTGGGTTCAAATGAGCCAGGCCAGAAGCAGAAAGGGGGGATCTCACTACTACAGGAAGAAACAGCCAGGAATGGAGCATAGCCTTTAGACTGGAGACCCCTGAAAGTCCTTGGTCCAGGAGACAGAGAGCTGTGACACCTGAGACAGTGAAAAGTAGTGGTGGAGAAACTAGCAGCAGAGGCAGCAGAACCAAGAGAGTAAACAGGACAGAGTGGGAGGCTTCCTGGCCCCAAAGTGAGAAAGCAGAAACCTTTGGACTAAGGTTTACTGGCAGAGTGGAATGCCTCTAGGCATTTATTGGCAGAGCTAAAAGAATTTTGGAACACCTGCTTGAGCAGGGCAGAGGCCAGGCTGAGGGACCAAGACCAGAAAGAACCCTGTCTTTGGGCACAGCTGAGGGGAGGCTATCCTTACCAAACTACTGTATTCTGAGCAGTCTTCACCCTGAATTATAACCTCTTACTTCCTTAATAAACACCTTAATCATAAGTATTTTCTATGAGTTCCGTGTGACCATTGCAATGGATTATCGAACCCAGAAAAGAAGTAAAGAGTGCTGCGAGGAGGATGCTTGGTGTCAGAATTGGTAAAAAGGTTGGAGGATCATGGCATGTCTGACCTTTGCCTCATAGGAATCAACCTTGGGCTATTGATTTGATCTTGATCCTCCTCCTCCACTGTGAAGTTAGAGGAATTCAGATGCTGCCCCCATACAATTTTTACAGGCCAAAACCATTTTTGATGTGCATAAAGATTTATAAATGGTTTTATATTGTGGCATAATTTAGATTATTAAAAAATGAAAATAATATAAAACAACAGAGGATTGATTATATTTTCCCATGTATACAGACTGGAATATCATATAGCCAGTAAAAAGCAAATCATAAAGCTGTTGAATTTATTTTAAAATAACAGAAAATATGTTCAATATTAAACAAAAAGGCTACAAATATTAACTGCATGATTCTAACATTAACTGTATAATGCATGCTTATGCATACAAGGAGTCATGATGGAGCAAAAGTGAAGTGCTTGGCTACTAACCAAAAGAGTGGTTTAGGTACAAAAACAATTAAAGAGCATTTATAAAATTATCAATAACAATCGTCTTTGATATTAAGGTAACTGACATTATTGCTTCTTGATATTTTCTCCATTTTTGAAGATTTCTACTAGAAATACATATTACATTTATAGTCAGAAGAAAGCTAATAAATACCTTCCTAAAAGATATGATTTAAAATAACCCCATATTAATATTTAAATGCCAAAGACAGGAATATATATAAACTTATACATATGTATGTGTGTATATGTGTATATATTTATTTATATATTAAACCCATTGCCATCAAGTTAACTCTGACTCATAACATATGAGTATATCCATATACAAGTATCGTTGCTGCTGTTGCTGTTGTTAGGCACCTTCGAGTTGGCTCTGACCCACAGTGACCTCATGCACAACAGAACGAAACACTGCCCAGTCCTGTGTCAGTCTCACAATCCTTGCTATACCTGAGCCCATCATTGAAGCCACTGTGTCAATCCATCTTGTTGAGGGCCTTCCCCTTTTTCACTGACCCTCCACTTTATCAAGCATGAACTCCTTCTCCAAAGAATGGTCTCTTCCAGCATGTCTAAAGTAGGGAAGATGAAGACTCACCATTCTCGCTTCCAAGGAGCATTCTGGCTGCACTTCTTCCAGGAGAGATTTGCCCTTTCTTCTGACAGTCCATGGTACTTTCATACTCTTCATCAACACCACAACTCAAAAACACTGACTCTTCTTCAGTCTTCCTTATTCATTGTCCAGCTCTCACATCCATATGAGGCAATCGAAAATACCACAGCTTAGGTTAGGTGCACTTTAGTCTTCAAAGAGGCATCTTTGCTCTTCAGCACTTGAAGGAGGTCTTCAAGTGATTTTGTCTGCAGCAGATTTTCCAAGTGAAATATGTCATCTGACTTCTTGACTGCTGCCTCCATTGGTGTTGGTTGTGGAACCAAGTAATATGAAATTTTTGACCACTTCAATCTTTTCTCCATTTATCACGATGCTGTTTACTGGTCCAGTTGTGAGGATTTTTGTTTTCTTTATGTTGAGATATAATCCATACTGCAGACTGTAGTCTTTAATTTTCATCAGTAAGTGCTTCAAGTCATCTTCATTTTCAGCAAGCAAAGTTGTGTCGTATGCATATTGCAGGTTGTTAATGTGTCTTCCTCCAAACCTGATGGCATGCTCTTATATACAAATTACACATACAGACATATATATATATATGTATGTATTTCATAATCAACCTCTGAAGCCATTTGTTTCATCACATGCAAATGCAATAATAGATGTCAATGTTGCAGGGGCTTCAAAATAGAACAGAATGTGAATTGTTTTAGAGCAACTCTGTTGCAACCCAAGGAAAGTGCTCACAAATTGTTTGTCAGTGCAGATAAATATTTCTGCCTTTCAGGATGAAAAGTGTCAGCCTAACCCTAACTACTCAATAAAAATGAATGTGTGGTACAGAATGCTAAAGCATGGGAGGAAAGAAGGAGACTTTAAACCTTTTACATCTGCCCTTGAAACCACAAATATAAACACAGAGAGAATATAAGTTACATTCTGTGTATATATAACACATATGTGACTATATTTGACTTACAATTTTCATATCTAGTGCTATGTATGCATGTATAGAGAATATATATGTATATGTACATATATATATAAAAGTACATATTCTATAACAGCGAGGAATTTTTAAGAATAATTTAAGTGCATCCAAAGATATAAACAAAAATTAACCAAATAATATTTATGTTTTGTTCAATAGTATTAATCATATAATTTTGTACAAAGTATGTACATATATTTTTCTTTAAATTATTGTTACACTCTTAAAATAGATATTTAATTTTTAAATAAATAATTAAACTATTAATAGTTGGAAGATATCAAAGTAAGATTTGCATTATTTGGTTTAAAATATTTAGAAAATAAAATTATCTCTCATTATTAAATATTTAAGTTTTAGAATTTCAGTTGGGCCAATATAAAGTGAACTCAGTCAATAAACTGAATTTGTCATAATAATGTCAATTGCTTCAGTTCTCCATAACCTTTCCCAAATCAACTTACTGTTTAGAATAAGAATACATAACAACTTAAGTAGAAAAAGAAATATTACTTATAGTTTGGGCTAAACTAATATGACTATAGGGAGCTCTGGTAACATAGTGCCTAAGGCACTTGACTGCTAACCAGAAGGCTGGTGGTTCAAATCCACCAGCCACTCAATGGAAGGAAGGTTGGGCAATATACTTCCATAGTGATGCCATTTCGGAAACCCAAGGAGGGGTCATTATGACTCAACGGCACATAACAACAACAATGATATAACTATAAACGTTTTCTAGATCATTTTACCAAATGCAGCATTCAGCAAAGTTAATTTATATTTTAATTGTGAGAACAACAGAAATCAGATCCAATAACACACCACTATAATATTTTATAAGGTTTTGTTTTGTTTTCCCAGATAAAAGAATTTTGATAAATATATTATAAACATCATGTATTATACACAAAATTTAAAAAAAAAAAAACAGAATGAAGAACAAGAATTTTACCAATAAGTACTTGTTTAGAGGAAAAGAATTTACTGATATTGAGCTTTTCCTTAATAAAAATAAATAAATAAAAATAATTTTTAAAAAAGAGCAAGAACAAGAGTGCCCAAATCAAAATCTAAAATCATATAACTATATATAATATCAGGTATAATGTGGATAGAACTCAAAGACTGGTTTGGAATTATTCATTAATTTGAAGATCACAAATGGGTTCACATTCCAAATGTGAGATAGGTCCAATGGTGATTAAATTTTCCTGCCAACTTCCAATATTCTGCATTTACAATACTCGCATGAAAAATGGAATAAACCCATATAAAGTGAGAACAAAATAATGATCCTTAATGGATGAGAAATCTCAAAAACTTATGGGAAAATGAAGACATATTGAAGTCTATTTGCAGATGAAGTAGAAAAAGGAAACCAGAATGCATGAAAGGGACTGTACCAGAGAAAGGTGCACAAAGCCCTGGCAGAACTCTATAGACATTCCAGGCTTGGAATCTGCAGGGACTCTGCAAAAGCTTGGAAGACTGGGGTTGGGGTGGACTAAGCACTTGAAGGTGCTGGAGTAGTTTTTGTCAGGGGCACAGCTGCACCAGTCAGCTCTCTCACAGACATCTCCCCCACCCATTCTTCTCTCGCTCCTAATACCAAACTGTAGAGAGCAGGCAAGCTGACACATACCCCAAAGAAGAAACACACATACATACACACACATATATCTCTTCTCTTTAAATTAAGCAAATTCTCTAAGCAAAATCAGGATAGGTAGACTATGCACTAGGGTTTCAGGGTCACCTATTCTTCATTTGGAAATATCATGATCTTAACTTAAAGCTTGAGTATTCCGCCCATATATGAAAGGGCCTGAAAGATTCCAGAGGAACCGACAGTAAAAAATGTAAAGCTCAAGGAAAAAAAGTTAAAAGAAACAACTGATCGTTTAGGAAATAGTAAAAATTATAAATATTATAAAGTAAATAATTAGAATTATAACATTCACGTAATACTTTAAACAGCAAATAAGATAATACAAAGAAAAAATTAACAGGAAAAAGATATGATTACATTAAAAAAATAAAAAAGGAATCAAAAGAAGGGTTGAAACAAAGCAAAGCAAATGATGGATAAAAAATAAGAAAAAAAAAGTAAGAGCATCATTCCAGGGGACCTGATACCCAACTAACAGGAATTGGAGAGAACAGACAAAATAGAGGGAAGAAATTTATTATATAATAGAAAAACATTCCCACCTGAAAAGAATTTCAAGTTTTTGTATTGTTTTTCAATTAAGAAATAGTTGTATTAGCAAATTCAGACTTTGGGGGAAGTGAAAATCAGTGGAAGGAGTTCTGGCAGCGCAGTGAAAAAGACCTTTGGCTGCTAAACAGAAGGTTGGCAGTTCAAAGCCAGCAGCCACTCTGCAGGAGGAGGATGAGGCAATCTACTTCTATAAGATTTATAGCCTTGGAAACCCAATGGGGGTCACTAGGAGTCAGAATCAACTCAATGGCAGTGGGTTTGGTTTTTGGAATAATCATTAGAGCCAAAAAGAGTAATTGGGAAGCAGGACTAGGATTCAGAGAATGAGGCTCTAATGGCTGTATTTCTTTGTGTGACCTTTTGTTTTAATTGATTTTTAAAATGTGTATTAGTTTGAAAAAAAATTAAAATTGATTATATTAATCAGCTTATTCCAGTAGTGTGCTAGATCTGGTTCACAAGGCTACAATAGCCACTGTACACTCTCCTTGCAACTCTGCATTCAGTGATGTCTATTTGGTAGCTGAAAATCACTCATGATTGGAGGATTTACACCATGGAAATCAGAAAAATCTATACATTGTTATTTTTTTTATTTTTTATTTTTTTTGAGAGGTTTAGGAAAACTGGTTTACTTGGACATCACTATTCTAAAGTGGACTTAAAATGAAGAACAGTATCCATGGTAACTGCATTTATCATGTTAAACACATTTTAAGCAATCTGAGGTTTAGAATAACAAATTTACTTTATTTTTATTCCTCTAAAGTAGGGAATATTTTTTATTAATGCATAAAAAAAAATCAAATTCTATGCAGAAGAAATAGCAGCCTAAATGTCCTAAAACATACCCTCATTATTAGATCTGCACACAAAGCAACAAGTTACATAAAGTTCTTGTCTACTAAAAAAGGAAAATTTCTAAGTATTCATCATTTCAGAATAGTATCCCTAATATGTCCATATTCCCTCCATTTAAATGCAATAAATACAAAAAGGATTTGGGAAAAGACTGGCCAGGTTATGAAATAAGGAAGCAAGACTGTTCACTAAAATCACCTTCGGAAAGAAAGCAACAAGTGATTTCAGGACATACATATATGTATATGTGTTTGTACACACACACACATATGAAATACAGTGGAAGAAAAAATCCAAAGCAATTAAATGAAAAGTTATGCACTCACATTTGGTATACTGTGTGTGTGTATATTAAATTTGAACTACCAATTGTCTGTCACTTTGTCTTGCTATGGTGGCTTGCATGTTGCTGTGAGGCTGGAGGCTATACCACCGGGATTTCAAACACCAGCAGGGTCACCCATGCTGGACAGGTTTCAGTGGAGCTTCCAGATTAAGACAGATATACAGGAAGGAGGGGGCCATCCACATCTCAAAGAATTGGGCAGCGAAAACTTTATGAACAGCAGTGAAACACTGCCTGACATATCACTGGAAAAATTTAGGAATAGCTCTGAAACATTAAATATAGTGGCAGAAGATGAGCCCCACAAGGGGGAAAGCACTCAAAACATCAGTGGGGAAGATCTGCCTCCTTAGAGTAGAGGTGACCTTAATGACGAGGATGGAGTAAAGCTTTCAAGATCTCCATTTGCTGATGTGGCACAAGTCAAAATGCGAAGAAACAACTGTAAACATCCATTAATAATCAGAACATGGAATGTGCAAAGTTTGAATCTAGGAAAATTGGAAGTTGTCAAAAATGAAACAGAATGAATAAAGATCGATATCCTATGCATTAATGAGCTGAAATGGAATGGTTTTGGCCATTTTGAATCAGGCAATCATATGATCTACTATTCCTGGAATAACAAGTTGAGAAGTAATGGTATGCCATTCATCCTCAAAAAAAATGTTTCAAGATCTATCCTGAAGTACAATGCTGTCAGTGACAGGATAATATCCATACACCTACAAGGAATGCCAGTTAATACTACTATTATTCAAGTTCACACACCAACTACCAAAACCAAAGATGAAAAAATTGAAGATTTTTACCAACTTCTGCAGTCTAAAATTGACCAAACATGCAGTCTAGATATGTTGATTATAGATCAATAGATCTACTATCTCAGGATCATAGTACTGAGGGACACCAGACTCAACTGGCACAACAAAATACATAAAAGCCTTGTTCTGCATCCTACATTGGTGAGTAGCGACTGGGGTCAAGCAGCCATCTAAGATGTAGCTAACGGTCTCCCAGCATTAGAAGCAAAGAAGAATGCAAAAAAA
>NW_006921589.1:17485131-17494400 GCF_000298275.1 Orycteropus afer afer
ACCAGTAGTTGGAAAATAGGGCCTGGCTGATAGAAATGATGCTAGAGATCGCATGATAGAATTTTGCAAGACCAATGACTTATACCTGTTGCAACAACATAAACAACAGCTATACACACAGACTTTGCCAGATGGAATACACAGGAATCAGATGGACTACATTTATTAAAAGAGGAGATGGAGAAACTCAATATCCTCAGCCTAAACAAGGCCATGAGCTGACTGTGGAACAGATCGTCAACTGCTCATATGCAAGTTCAAGTTGAACCTGAAGACAATTAAAACAAGTCCACGAGAACCAAAATATGAGTTCCATTATAGACCTCCTGAACTGAGAGGCCATAAAGAATAGATTTGATGCACTGAAAACCAATGACCGAAATCCAGATGAATTGTGGGATGACATCAAGAACATCATCCATGAAGAAAGCAAAAGGTCATTAAAAAGATAGGAAAGGAAGAAAAGACCAAAATGGATGTCAGAAGAAACTCTGAAACTTGCGACTGAATGAAGAGTAGATAAAACAAATGGAAGAAATGACAAGATAAAAGAGCTGAACAGAAAATTTCTGAAAGCAGCTTGAGAAGACACAGTCAGTTATTATAATGCAATGACCCAGAGTGAGAAAACCAAAAGGGAAGAACATGTTCAGCATTTCTCAAGCTGAAAGTAATGAGGAATAAAAGTCAAGCCTCGAGTTACAATATTGAAAGGTTCTATGGGCAAAATATTGAATGATGCAGGAAACATCAAAAGAAGATGGAAGGAATATACAGAGTCACTGTACCAAAAAGAACTGGTTGATATTCATCCATTTCAGGCTGTGGCAGATGATTGAGAACCAATGGTATTGAAGGAAGAAGGTGAAGTCTAAGGTGCACCTAACCCAAGCCATGGTATTTTCAATTGCCTCATATGCATGTGAAAGCTGGACAATGAATAAGACCCAAGAAGGCTAATGCTTTTGAGTTGTGGTGTTGGTGAAGAACACTGAAAGTACCATGGACTTCCAGAAGAACTAACAAATCTTTCCTGGAAGACATGCAGCTGGAATGTTCCTTGGAGAGGAGAATGGCCAGACTTTGTCTCACCTGCTTTGGTCATGTTGTTAGAAGGGACCATTCCCTGGAGAAGGATATTATGTTTGGTGTAGTGGAGGGTCAGTAATAAAAGGGGAAGGCCCTCAATGAGATGAATTGACACAGTGGCTGCAACAATGGTCTCAGGTATAGCAAAGATTGTGAGGCTGTCTCAGGATTGGGCAGTGTTTTGTTCTATTGTACATATGGTTGCTGTGAGTCAGAGCTGACTTGACAGCTCCTAACAATAACAACATAGTATACACACACACACACACACACACACACATATACATATGTGTCTGTGTCTGGGTGTATAATGTATATGTGTATATTAACACTTGCTACTTTCATAAAACTCAACAGGTTTCCCACTCTGAAAATTAAATAAGACCTTATTGGTTTTCTTTCAACATAAAAACTGACTCAATTCTTAACCTCTCCATAAAAGAAGCTTAGTATTTACAGGTAGTAAAATCTTGGGAAGTGAATCTTATTTTTCTTAAATTTCCAACATTGTATTCCAGTTTTATCCCCACTGGAAATTACCCATTGACAATTACCCATTGTGGAGAGGATTAAGGTGATGATCAGCACACATTGTAAACTTGGGCTTGTTAAATATTAGAATCTCAAAAGGGCTGTAAATTTTCTGTTACATTTTGAAGGTCTACAGTCTATCAATAGCCACCCTATTTTGTATCATATCATGATCATTTACTTCTTTCATTTGTCTAATGCTCTTCATTTCTTTTTATATTTGTATTGATCTTTTTTCAAGCCTTCCATCCATATCCCTGAATGAATTTTCAGCATTGTTTATGATGCAATTTTCTGCTTCTAGTGTGATTTTCGTTTCTATAGTGAGCTTATTTATAAAAAGTTCTGCATGTTGCAAGAAATTTATAGATGTGTACACACTTAGACTCCTTTCTTCTACAATTTGTTGCATTTTCCCTATATTATGTTCTGTATTTCCTGAGTTATTTTTATAGTATTCTTTTGGAAGTTGTGGCTGATTTCTAGTTTCATTACAGTTCGTCTTATTTTCTATATGTATATGCTTTGTCATTTTTGGTTTAAAGGACTGCTTTTAAAATAGAATATGCATAAACATCTTCACTCTATCATGTTTTATCAAAATCATTTTTACTGTTATTTATACTTGCACTTTCAGGATGAAAACTAAGACAAAAAGGCAAAAGGTCAAAATGATCAAAAGTTGCTCTTTAAATAGCCCAGGCAATGCACATACTGACTCCTCTCCTCAAAATGAAACTAAAAATGCAATCAGAAATAAATAAAAAATCTATAAATGAATAGGGAGCTCTGGTGGCATAGTGCCTAAGGTATTTGATGGCTAACCAGAAGGCTGGTGGTTCAAACCCACCAGCTACTCCTTGGAAGGAAGATTGGGCAATCTACTTGTGTAGAGATACTGTCTTGGAAACTCAAGGAGGGGTTGCTATAAGTTGGGATCGACTTGACAGCAGTGAGTTTTATAAATGAACAAAAATCATACAAGGTTGAAGAGAACATAAAGGAGCAATAGCACTAGATGCTTACAAAATTTTGGAAAATGCAAACCATGTGAAAGTTCATTGATCCTGCATGGTTTCTACAGGAGAATTGAATACAAATATATTTAACATTGGTGAAAAGTGATTGTTCATATTGTTGTTGTTGTTATGTGCTGTCAAGTCGGACCCCACTCATAGCGAACCCTCCTTGGATTTCTGAGGCAGTATTACTACAGAAGTAGATTGCTCCATCTTCCTTCCGAGGAGTGGCTGGTGGATTTGAACCACCAGCCTTCTGGTTAGCCATCAAATACCTTAGGCACTATGTTACCAAATTCTCTGGTACAGTTTTAATTATAATCAAGGACAAATATTAAAACAATAAGAAAATATAAGGGGTTGAGTTGCCATAAAATTATAAGCATTATACTCAACGTTTCAGCAATATTTCTAATGCAAAAAGTGATAGTAGATCATAGTGCATGGAATAAATTCATGAATTAAAAAAAAACTACATTGAAGTTGTTCCCCCCCCCATGTTTTCTACTTAATTAAAAGATAACCAGTTATTTCCTTCCATGATTTCTCCTCTCATTTAATATAAGACATTCTTCAACAATATACTTAAAATGTACTGGTAACTGGGGAACATTCTTGACATTCCACTCTCCCTCATAGTTTGCTATAGAAGGCCCCTATTTGGTTAACATGTTGTCTTTATAAGTATGTCACCCCACTTGATATTGAGTTATTTTAGGACAGACTGTCATTATTTCTATAATTTTACCATTTATAATAATGTTTAACACATATTTATAACTAAACAGGTACTATGTAACTAATTTAAAAATGGGGTACACATGCATGACTGAAAGATCTATAAGTAATTATAGATGAACCTTTAACCTAAAGTCATTCCATTTAAGGGAAGTATGAAATATTGGTTATTCTCTTTTAAAGTGAAAAAGCACTAAAATCACTGTTTCCCATAAAAATGTGAAATGTTATATTAGAAAAGATTTTGGTTTTATTTTGTAATGAAATCTTAGTAATTTAGGGGCACCTATTAAGGAAAAAATAATTGGACCTCAGTGGTGAAATACTTTTACTACACTATTAGTTAAATACATGCAAGGTAAAAATTTCCACAGCTGATGTGAATTTCAAAGTAGAATTTCATGTGTGTGAGAAATGTAACTGCTTTATCTATGTATTAATTGCATTTCTCTTTTGAGCCCAATTTAATAGAGTTTCCCACTTTATATCAATACTGGGGTGGGACCATCAGAGCCTCAATATTCTTTGGCTTTATAGGCATCACTGAAACAATTTAATAGTTTCCAAAAATCTCAATAGAAATTTTTGATTCTTTACCCCGTGGCCCGTTTTAGTTCAGTAGTTCTCTTTCTGCTACTTCTGTTGTACTCTTGGAAACAAAAGAATTATTTAGCAATATCTGCACCATGCCTGAGGACTGAAGCTCTGTTAAACTATCTGCACAGACATACTACGCAGTGCTCTCTTCTGTTGTTGTTAGGGGCCATCGGGTCAGTCTCAACTCACACTGACCCTACGTACAACAGAACAAGACACCAGCCGGCGCTGCGCCATCCTCAGAATCACCGCCAAGCTTGAGTGCTCGTCACAGCCACTGTGTCAATACATCCCTTGAAGGGCATCCTTTTCACCGATCCTTTAGGAAAGGGTTCTTCTCTGGGCTCTAGTCATTTCCCTTTCCCCTGGGTAATACTCATGGCTTGAAAATTCATTTGTAAACTAAAAATTTAGAAGTGCAAATCCACTTAAAGCCTCCTTGAAAAAACAGGCATGGAGATTTACTCCCTAAAAATCAACCAGTGAAAACCCTGTGGAACATAACTCAACTCTGGAAGGCAACTGGTGCTGGTAAGTCATTTCCTTAAGTTTATAATTAGCAACAGAAGACAGCTCTCTTGTGTTCTTGGATCCCACACAGTTATCTGGAAATGAAGGGAAAATGGTTGAGTCCTGCTCTTAACTCATTACGTTTGCTCAGTCATCTGCTTTTAACTCATTATGGGCTATATCTGTAGTTTACTTGATGTGTTTCTGTTCCCTTAAAGGCCTTGTCTTTTAAAACATAAAGAAGATAATTCACCCCTCTCATTTCCTTTTTGACATCTTTCTTCTTCTAGGCAGTAGTATAAAACCTAAATGCTTCAACTGGGATAAAGACAACTGAAAAAAATAGTTATGAGGATTTAAAAAAAAAAAAGAAAGTTAATATTTCAAGAATATTTTTTACTCACATATTTTATGCAGGGGTCACTGTCAATGCACAAACATGAATCAGGAAACACTGACTGGCAGCAACAGGCGAAGAGGATGGCAAGAGACAGGTCAGAGCACAGAGAACTTTGGGTTTCACCATTAAGTAATAAAACCAAACTCACTGCCACTGAGTTATTTCTCACTCATAGTGACCCCATTGGGTTTCCAAGGCTGTTAATCTTTACAGAAGTAGATCGCCCTGTCTTCCTTCCATGGAACAGCTATCCGTCAAGCACCTTATCCACTCTGCCACTAGAGCTCCCTAATGAACAGGGATGTTTCATGATAGCTTTTCCTGTAACTTTTGAGGATAAACTGGAGTTAGGAAAAATCAGTAAGGAGGATACTGAATCCAAGTAAAAGATGACAAGAACCTAATTTAAGTAACTTTATCATGGTTCAGGCATCATGGGTAGTCACAAATTCAAACCATTTATTTTTATAGTTTGAATATTTATCAATTATATTTCATGATTATATACAAGTTACCTATTTTGTAGAAAATAGGTCACCTTATATGTTGTGCTGAATAAAAGTACTAACTTACCTCAAAAAGATAAAATTTGAATATAATTATTTAGAGGGCTTAAAGGCCTTTAATGCTGATAATAAGTGAATTATTATAATTCACCACATTAAAACATCTTTGGAACAGCTTCTGTAATTAAACTAGAAAAATGTGTAGATTACTTATATTAAAATAACTTAATAGGATTCAGTTTTAGAAATGCATAATAATTAATTATCTAGCTTATTAGAGCAATTAGCATAGACTTCTATACGCACTACCATAAATAATTTCAAGTTTATAAATTACCTATTTTACTTCAGATCTATGAGGACTGAAACAGTTACTGACATTATACTAAACTTCAAATAGTACTGACTTTTTAATGAAGTAAAATTTATCACAGAATTTTTATGTGTCTTTACAGTTCAGTGCCCATTGTATTAGCCTAAACTTTCATTGAGAGTAAGGCATTTATTTAGGAAAAAAAGTCAACTGCAAGGATGAGAGCATTATGAACAAATGCCATGGGCCCATTTCCTTAATTCCTATGCACACCTCAACCAACCACAATTTGAGGAATAAATGTACACTAAACTTACAAGAGCAAAAAAAATAGCTAGTCAAGGTCAAGCCAATGCAACTCATGGCAACCCATGTGTCTCAGAGCAGACTGCACTTCACAAGGTCTTCACTGTCTGAGCTTTGGGAAGAAGACCCACCAGGCCTTTCCTTCAAAGCACTGCTCGGTGGATCTGAATCACCACTTTTGGTTAGCAGTCAAGTGCTTCACATTTGTCCTAACCAGGGATAAAAGTTACCAAGGATCTCTAATGGCCCAAAGTAGTGACATTATAACCCTTATCTATTTGGAACTCTTTGAACAGTATCAGCCTCTCCATATTTTTGAAACTCTCATCTCTTTTGGGTTCTGTGCTACCACTGTAACCTGGCTTTCCATTGCACACAGTCCGTTATCTGTGTGGCACTCATTCACTACTTTTTCCTTCCTTACAGGATCCTAATTTTGTTATGGTATTCAATCTTACTCCATATAATAATTTGCTTTGTAACCAAAGGTGATCTAATAAGATGTAAGTAAAGATTTACAGTCCATGGTTCAAAGAGATTTTTTCTTCATCTCTCCCATTGGGCATAACATATGTTACCACAGTCATCTCATAAACCTGAAGGGAACCAGGCTAAATATAAATCAAAAGATTCTATGTCAAAGCCCCTGCCAAATGCTTTCTAATGTGAGTACACGTTGCCCAATGTCCTCTGCAGTTAGCTTAGTACTGTATGACCAAGTCCTGATGATGTGTAACACTCTGAGGGCTAGCCACAAAACCCACAGAAGAATCTTCCAGTCTTTCCCCTTTCCCCTTTGAAGGATATGTTTTGAAGATTCCTGTGCTACAAGAAATAGAAGGATCTGAAGAGAAATCCAGGAAAGTTATCTAAATAGGAAAGTTTTCATTGGCCAGATTTAAAGGAGAAACAAATGTTTAAAATTTGAGTCTTCGAACCCCAAATTGTTAGAGGGCATGTAAAGTATGGAATATTGTAGGCAGAGATATAAAAAAGACTTGTAGAGAGCTGTTAGGTTCCTATACTCAAAGTGGTGCAATCACTGAAGACAGAGAATGAGTCGAGCACATGACCTTGTCCTTAGCTTGGAATGAGTCTTTGCAAGTATAGCGCATAGAGAGGCACAGATATGGGTATCCTAAGTTCTTTACAAAACAGCTAGTGAAGGAAAAAAGGATAATAAAATTTACACCCTGGTGATAGGTAAGGTTGTGTATCAACTTGGCTGGACCATGATTCTAAGTTGTTTAAGCAGTTGTGATGTAGTCAGTCTCCATGATGACATCTGATATAATGTAATGACTTCCATGATGATCCAATCAGTTGAAAGAGCATTTCCTTAGGGGTGTGGACTGCCTCCAGTCTATATACAAATGTCCTGGGAAAACTCTCAGGCTTTCAGCTGGATCTTGGTCCTGCATCTACCTCATCATCTACAACCTGACCAGTGGCCTGCTATATTGCCTAACAGTTTTGGGATTGTTGGTTTTCACAGCCTGTGAGTCAACAATCTGCCATTTTACCTGTCGACCTTGAATTTGCCACCCACAAAGTCAGCAGCATGCTGTACTGTCTGCTGATCTTGAGTTCGTCAGCCTGTGTAGTTGCATGAGTCGAGAAAACCTCCAACTTCACATCTGACCCACGAACTTGGGACTTGCCAGCCTCTACAACTGCGTTAGCCATTTCTCTGAGATAAACTCACTCTCTTTCTCTCTCTCTCTCTCTCTCTCTCTCTCTCTCTCTCAGTTTCACTGGGTTTACTTCTCTAGAGAAGTTACAAACCAAAACCAAACTCACTACTGTCAAGCTGGTTCCAATTCATAGTGACCCCTCCTTGGATTTCCAAGGTGCTATCTCTAAGGAAGTAGTCTCTTCCAAAGAGCAGCTGGTGGGTTTGAACCGCCAGCCTTCTGGTTAGCAGTCAAATGCCTTTGGCACTATGCCACCAGAGCTTCCTCCAGGTAACTTAGCCTAAAATAATCCCCCTAAAGAAAATACATACGTGATGATAACAGAGAAGAGTGTCATAAAATAGATAGCATTAAACCAGGCATAGATTAAACAAGGGTTAGCTGTAGGCATCATAACCAGACTCTAATAATCAACTTCAGCAGGTTTCAGGAGCACTCTGAGCACCAGGAGAACTATTGATGCTGATTAAATAAATACAGATGGAAGAGAAGAAACCTGGGCCTACTGGGAATTACCATAGTAGAATGGGCTATTTTAAGACTTAGTGGGCAGTGCAGGGCAGCCAATAAAGACCAGGTCTGAGTGTTTAGTAGTGTCTTTAAAAACATTTGGGATTAATAATTTTCAGAGCCCACCAAACACAAGACAACCCTGGAGAAGGTGCCAATCAATGTTCTGTTTGAAAGGAGATAATAGCTGACAAGATGATACTTGATTTTGGAAAATCCTCATGGTGTTTGGTAAATAAGCTAGGAGCTACAAGCTGGAGTGAACCTGGCCTCACAGCACCGAGCCCTTCTCCCTGGTAATTTAGCCATGGCCATCCTCACTATACTTAAGGCCAAAAGCAGTTCCAGTCTCTTTCCACCAGAATGATAGGACTATGAATTAAGATGCCAGTTCATGCAGGCAGATTTCATGCCAGTGGATGGTAGTCAAGAGCTCCTATCCCTCTGTTCTTTTATTCATTAATTATATATGAAGCAATTTCATCACATGACCTAGTGGGTTTGGAACTCTGTAGAGTTTGAGTGCAGAGAATAATTTGTTTTGGGATTAAATTTGATACATGATGTTCATCTTGTTTCAAGTCTCTCTTCCTTTCCCTTCCTCTCCCCCCTCTATTCTCTCTCTTTCTCATTTAATTTATTACATTATATATTTGGAGCATAATCAGTAAATTTGCTGCATCACTTTGTCCAAAAGACTACTTTGTTTACTGTTTAAACATCATTTTTTCCCTTTATATACATTTCTACATATCACTGACTTTATAGTGTCTTAGAAAATTTGTTTTGTCATTGCAATGACATACTCTAAGTATGATGTTTATATATTGATAACCATGACTATTGCCATTTTAGCTAATCAAGCTAAAGCACATTCTATATTCTCTCACAACAAGAATGTAATATTTCCTTTTTCTTCCAAAAGAGAAAACATTATACATCTATAATGCTTTTCTCGGTTTCATAGAGAAAATAAAGGCTTAGAATAAAAGCACTGTTGTGCACAAATGTTTTAATGTATAATAAAAGCTTTAAAAATAATACTGGTGAGGCGGG
>NW_006921589.1:17517447-17518512 GCF_000298275.1 Orycteropus afer afer
GCAAATCTTGGACAATTTTCTCAGTGGTTTTGTTTTTCTCTTCCTGTTCTGGAATTCCAATGACACATAAGTTATTCCTTTTGATGGTATCCCACATGAAACTTAGGCTTTCTTCATTTTGTTTTGATTTTTTTTCTGATTGATCACTTTCCAAAGAAGTATTCAGGTATTTGTCTTCAATCTCATTCATTCTGTCTTCCATTGCATCAATTCTACTCCTTTGCCCTTCCAAAGTGTTATCTATTTCTGACAATTTATTATCAGTCTTCTGGATTTCTATCTGTAGATTTAGAATCATTTCTAATTTTTCATTTATTTTGTCATTTTGTTTTTGTATTTTCTTCCAAAATTCTTCTAGGGTTTATTCTATGTTTTCTTTGGTCTGTCTCTCAATGCTTTGAAGATACCTAAATATAATTCTTTTGAATTCCTTATTAGAGAGTTCTAATGCTGGTTCTTCCTCAGGGATGTGTTCTGGGTCTGTAACCTGCTCCCTTGTTTCTACCACTTTATCCTGCTTCTTTATGTGAACTGTGATGGCCTTTTTTCTCTGAGGCATCGTTGCATGGTTGTATTTAGATCTCTGTTAACTGTTTGTGAAGAGCAGCCAAGGGTGATTCAGGCTTTTCTTGGTGGTTTTTTTATCATTGGCCCATTGGTGGAGAAGGAGGTAGTGGCTCTCGCTCAGTAAGTGAAGTTGCAGGACGTGTGAGTATAGTTGTGTCTTATGGGGACTGTTGTTGTCTCCCACTCGGTCAGACACAAATTACAATTGATTAACCATCAAAACACCAAAAGCACATGGAAAAAAAACACTCCATGTAATCACACAGGAACAGCAACCAAAAAAGGGAAAAAGAAGAAGACAAAACAAGAAAACCTGCAATATCTGTGGATAGGGCACTAAGAAAAAAAGTAGAGAAGGAGAATAATGAAGGGAAAAATGCAAAAAAGAAAAACAAGAAATGAGGTTAACCACAAGAAAAAAGGGGGAAAAACACTTAATTAAAAAAAAAAAAAAAATCAACCAGGAGGAGGAAAAGAAAAAAAGTTGAAAACTAGGAC
>NW_006921589.1:17518680-17530980 GCF_000298275.1 Orycteropus afer afer
AAAAAAAAAAAAATAGGTGGAGGACAGGGCAGGGCACCCAGGCTCTGTCTGAGCACACAGACTGTGATGGAGTTCTTCTGGGCCCAGAAAGTAGGTGGTAGTCGGGGATGGCCACACCTCCATTCAACAAGCAATTGTGGGGTATAAGAGTAACAAGAGGAATGTGGTACCTTTTCAGTCTTGAGGGTCCGGAGTTTCCTTGGGGTTGCTGGAAAGCAGAACATGTTCTTAAGCCCCAGGAATCTGTGAGAGCGCTGTCTCTTTAAATATCCAAAATAGTCAAGCCACTTTTAAACTTTCAAAATGGCGGCATCCTCCAGACTGGTAAAAGTCCACAGCTCAGCCTGCCTTTCTCTTCTCCTTCTCCGTTTATTCCCCAGCCACCACAGCAGTCCTCTGTGCAGTCCCTGGCTAGCAGGGCTGATTTTTAGGTTAATTCGTAGGTCCTACCACCACTTGGGAATCTCCAAGCTGTCTGTGCCATCAGGATCACTCAGGATTGTTGCCAGACTGCAGCTCCGTCTGTCTCCTTTTTTGGTATTTTCATGCAAATTCTTCTGCTAGTTGGGGTTTAGTTCACTTCTATATCCCCCCCTTCAAGGCTTAAGGGTCCAAGATTATCTTCTGTGTCTGTGTTAATTTGTTTCCCTTTTCTTTGTTGAAGAGGGTCTTTGCAGTCTTTCTGCCTAGTCTGCCATCTTGCTGGAACTCCTCTTCCATCTTCTTTTGATGTTCCTGCATCATTCAATATTTTGCCCATCTTTCAATATTGCAACTCAATGTTTGAATTTTTCTTCAGTTCTTTCTGTTCAAGGAATGCTGAGCATGTTCTTCCCTTTTAGTTTTCTAACTCCAAGTCTTTGCACATTTCATTATAATAATTGACTTTGTCTTTTCAAGCTGCTCTTTGAAATTTTCTGTTCAGCTCTTTTACCTTATCATTTCTTAGATTTGCTTTTGCTACTCTCCTTCAAGAGCAAATTTTACAGTCTCTTTTGACATCCATTTTGGTCTTTTCTTCCTTTCCTATCTTTTTAATGATCTGCTTTCTTCATGAGGAGACACCAGCAGGGATCCAGGTAAGGGGAGCTTGGAGAGGTTTTGAACAGCTAAGGGAGATAAACTTGTCTGTCGGTTTGTCCTACTGTGGTGATGTGTTGCTATGAGCCTTGAGGCTGTGTCACCAGTGTTGCAAACCCAGTGAGGTACATATGGTGGAACATGGGAGAATGCTGTAGCTTTAAATATCCACAATGGCTGAATTGCTTGTAAACATTCAAAATGGCTGCACCCTCCAGACAGGCAAAAGTCCACAGCTCAGCTCACCTTCCTCTTCCATGCTTCCCCTTTTATTCACCAGCCACCAATGTAGTTCTCCACTCAGCTCCTGGCTAGTGGGCCAACTCTTAGGTTAATTCTTAGGTCCTAACACCACTCAGCAATATCTAAGCTGTCCATGAATGCTGTCAGAATTGCTGACAGATCGCAGCTCCTTTGTCAGTGTTTTCATGCAGGTTCTTCTACTAGTTGGAATTTGGTCCACTCCTATATCCTCCCCTTCAAAGCTTAGGGCTCCAGGATTATCTTCTGTTTCTGTGGTAAGTCCCCTTTTCTTTGTTGAAGAGGGTCTGTACAGTCTGTCTGCCTATTCCACAATCTTACTGGAACCCAATCCTCTAAAGCATTATTTAAGTACTTTATTGCCATTGACTATATGAGTTGTTTTCTAGTATTTTTCTCTCAGGTAGTTTTACATTATCATTTTTTACCCTTATAATTGTGTGAATTTCTAAAATAAATTCTTATATGTAAAACCAGTAAGTCAAATGACAAGGACATTTAAAAGTACTGTTTTTGTTTTCTTGTTTTAAAAGCACACAATGAGATAGCATGTTTTGGGTGAAAAGAAAGGCAAACCAGCTGTAGAGGTGTGTAAGAGCTTACAGGGTAGGGGTGCTCCATGATCACATTCTGTATTTTGAGCCCTGCTGGCTAGCCTAAAAAAGTAGTTGTCAGTATACCTACATTAAGTAAGTTCATTAAAGACATACACACACACACACACACACACACACGAGTGAAGGCAGAATTTCTTAAGTTGTAATAAGAACTACAGCTTAGAAGCAGGTTGGTGAATCCAACCCACTGAATGGTGCTCCAGAAGAAAGGCTTAGTGATTTCTTCTGTAAAGTTCACTGCCAAGAAAACTCTGTGGAATAATTCTACTCTGTAAAACATGGGATCACCATGAGTTGTCCATGACTCAACAGCAATAAGTTTGGTCTCTTATTCATTTCATAAACTCTAATTCATTAATTAACCAAATCCAATTTTCCTGCATTCCACGAAGAAGTAACTCAGTGATATTTAAGGTGATCGTAATAACTAAATATTGCAGGCATTTTTACACCATACCCTACTTGACTTCTCAATGGCATTCAGCATTGTTGAATATGTCTTTCACTTAGCTTTTCATGATATGTAACTTTTGAATTTCCTCCTATCTGTCTACCTAATTCTTTTATTTTCTTCTCTCAAACTCATTTTGACTATTCCACCATTAAATCAGTACTTCATGCTTCAGTTGAAGAGCTTTGCCTCTTTTTATATGTTACCTAAAAGATTTCCTCCATTGCTTAGTTTCCATCCATTACTCAGTTTTTGATGGTCACGTACATGGACATGGATCACATTTTCTAATTTTCAACCTTAGCCTCACCTATGAACCCCAAGTCCATATCAATTTGATGTATGAAAGGTACCTAAAACTCAAGTTCATCACATTTGAACACCTACACCCAATCTTGGTTCTCTGAGAAAGGTACCACCCAATCTATTTTGAGGTTTTATACAGGATAACATGACAAATAGTCATGTACTTTTTCTAAGAACAAGGATGTAGCTTTATCATTTATAATGAAATATACTTCTTATTACATTGTAATATACACTTGATTTTTATTGAATACCTTTCAAAATATAGCCTAACAGAAAGCACTAAAAAATATTAAAGGGTAAATATTTATCACTTTTATCTTTGCTAAAACTGTTCATATCTTTTTTTCTTCCCCATTTTTGACCTTAATTATAACAGTGTACTAAGGATTTTAGCCCCTATTTTAATAAGGCAAGGTGAATCTCTAAAAGACATTTATGAAATATCTTTATAAAATGGTAAATTATATTTGTCTACTCAGAATATTTATAGAAAATATCAACATTAGTTAGTCAAAGGCATTGGGACTTCTAATTATTACTTTACTTACCATTTAAACTACCAAAATAAAGTTCACCTGTGATAGATACTGTTTTTATTTAGTAAGCCTAAAGTGTAAATCATGTATTTTACCTGAAGATCTTGGTTCCAGCTAAATTAGTAATCTACCTCTCGATCTAAAACTGTCATCTCTAAAAGTTCACTAGTGATTCATGACTAAGAGAGAAATGAAGGGATAGAGAATGGTCAGAGCTGAAAACATATCTGCCTTCTAGAATCACACTGGTTACAGCTGGAAGAGAAAAACAAACAAACTTACATCTAGCAACAGAGATTTTACTGGGAGAGTAAGTCATTCTGTATACAAGTTAAACCCAATTTCCATTCAAACAACACCATAATAAAAAATTAGTCTGATAGGTATGGCAAAATTTAGAGGCCCAAGTTAATAGGTAAAGAATGTATTAAAGACGTCATCATAAAACAGAGGCCCGGACTCAGAGCATTCCTTTGCTGAGAGGGAGGAATAGCAGTCCGAAGATCAAGATTCTGATAAGAGGAAGATCGAGATTCTGAATAAGGAGAAAGGGAAGATTAATATCAGCAGAGCACATACCATGCTCCAGGAATCATGTCATGAGATAAGAGCAAGATCATTCAGTTTAATCCTTATGGCCATCCTGAGGAATGCTTTTCTTTTCATTGTTCTCTGCACAATTTACAACAATGCCCTGGGAACATTTTTAAAATGTTGTCAAATGGAAGTCTGAATACTTAAAACCACTGGCAATTTTCTTTTTTTATACACACTGCTAAATATTACAAAACAGGACCTTTGAAATGGATAACAGAGTAAATACCCAGAGACAACAGGTGGGAGATATGAGGCTACATCATAACTTGGAGAACAAGTGTAATTAGCAATAACTGGTTTACCAATTAGCCAGGGAGGGTGGGAAGCCTGCATAGTGTAGTTAATATTTCCTAAAATGTATTTCCTATCTTTCTGGCAACAACTCTCAGATATTTTTCTTTGAGGAACTTCCCCCTCCCCCCTTTCTTCTATTATCAGCCATGCAAACTGACACCATTCTCACTTCTAGGACAATTCATGATTGTCTTAAGTCTATACAGTAGTAATTTCCTTGGTCACAGTGTTTAGCTCTGAGATGGCACTTAATACTATTAGTAACAGTAATTTAGAAGGGCATTTGCCTCAACTCATGGGAAAAAAAAATGAGGCTCTTTCATTAAAAGCTATGGAGAGAGACCCTCTCTCTTTCCCCTCTTTCCCTGGAGGGTACTGTAAAAGAAGCGTGGAGTTGATTTAGCCATTTTGCTACCAGCAAAGGAGAGAATGGAGCCAGTGAATAATGCTCATACAAAGATCAGAAACATGGTGAAAACAGGTCCTAAGGCAGATCTTTAAAACATGAATCTAGTGTGACATGAAGCTACTCTTGCTTCTGATCCTTTTGGTTATTTAACCAATTCCCATTCATATTTTAACCAATTTATCTTGTATTTTCTGTCACTCTTAACATACAGCATACCAGTTTATAGGGGCATCAAATAGGGACTTCAGCATGGCTCACGTGGTAGTCTCCAAAGTGGTCATCAGAAAAGCTACTTAATAAGCCACACCACATGAAGAACTCAGATGAGGGAAGGAAGATAGAGAAGATTTCAAAGTAGCACGAGTTCGGTGACCTTGCAAGAAGATTAATGGGTCCCGATGTGAAAAAGGAAGAGGAAATTTGGTAAGAAGCAATATATTTTTACTTTTATACCATGAAAACATAACTTTTACACACTTGGTATTAAATGTGAAAGTGCGTTCTTATGTATACATTATAATAGCATAGAACTGTAATATTTATATTATGTATATAGTTTTTATAAATATTAGATATTTCAATATTCAACATGCATATAGAAGGAAATAAATTAACTACAAATTAATGACTAAAAAAATAACTAAATATGTTTCTTAATTATATAAAATATATAAATAAAACCATTATTACTGTATCAAGAACTAATTAGTTTCTTGTCTACTATCAGACTTTTAAATTAAAGATACACAGTAACGGAAAATTCATGGAGATATATTGTAGTTTAATTCTATTAGGATAACAACTCAAATATATTACATTCATAAACAACTATGTAAGAATAGGAAAAATAATAATTATGTGAAAATACAATCACATTGATGTTGTTCATTCAATGATAAAAGAATTAAATGAATTGTTATCTACTGATGTGTTAATACTAATCAGATATTTAAACAAAGATGGAACCATTAGCATGGAATGATATCCCCAATGCCTTAACAAGTAAAAGCAGGTTCCAGAGGAGTATGTATAAAATGATCCAACTGGTGTGTGTGTGTGGAAGGGTGGTGTAGGAGATGATAAAGGCATACATTTCTGAAAGAATAATAGTTACTCAAAGTGTTAATGGTGTTTATTTGGGCATTTAAGGGACAGGGCAAAAGGGAACATATATCATTCTTCTAACAGGAAATACTTCCATTTTGGAAAAAGTAATGCACCCACAATTAATCATCATTATCCCTAAACTTACAAAGTAGCCCAAGGTTGGATACAATTTTGCAATACTTAGCAATTTCTCCAACAATTAAAAACTATCATTGTTATAATTAACTACTTTAGCCAAATAAACACTACTTTGTGTTTCACAATATTGTTGATAAATCAATATTGTAACTAATAGGATTATAACAATATACCTTTCAGTATATAAGAAAGGCCAATAAAAGGCATTTGTATGTTGAATAAGACTGATGCTATCAGATTAAAATGTAGTAGAATTTTTCAATACCTCCAAATAATTTTTAAAAAATATTAAAGAAAACTTCTTTTAAAAAAGTGAAATATCAAGAAAATTTGTTCAAATATAAATCTCATTTCAACTGCAGCTATAGTTTCTGACATTGTACATTTGAAATTGATACCCCTTATCCATTTCTATAACAGTCTTTAATCTAAATCTCCATTATTTATAATCTGTAAAGTCCAGGTGAAATTAAAGGTCATAGTTGTCAAGTGGAAATATCTACTTATGTTTATACAAAATATTTGCTGATATAAATGGTAATGAATACTGAAATGCCGATGACACAAAAGAAATTCTCAATGCATGCCAGTGTTTAAATGCTCTTCCTTGAAAGGAAGTAAGTGTTTATCTAGTCTGTGAAGCATGTTGGAGGGCAAAAGATTGCAAGGCAGTGTTCCCACGGCTGTGGAAGCTTCTCAGTGCCTGCACTTCTTGCCTGTGTATTTCCCAGGCAGCAGGGGCACTAGGCAGGCATAAGAGGAAAGGGGCTCTTCACTCTGAGGCTCTCAAGGAGAAGTGCATCTTGGGCACCTCCAAAGGGACATTTAGCCAAATTCAACTTCACTGACAAATTCTGGAGTCTTTATACTCCTGCCCCCACATTTCCCCTATTTTTCTACTTCATTTTCTTGCTTTTTATGGATATAAACAATGTTTATATCCCTGTAGCATCTCACTGTTTTAAAAGTAATTCCAATTGCTTTGATTTTGCTGGTTGTTCCTTTTTTCAACTTCAATTGAGTCCCTCTTTCTTTTATACTCAGCTTCCCTATTTCTACCTGATGTTCTTTCTTTTCTAAAACACATTTTTGTCCATATGACATAAAGGAAAGACTTCTAATTACCTTCATTTTTGCATTGCAAGCCATCTTTATTTTATACCCACTAGTTTGACTTTTTATTTGCTGGTTTGTACTTTCAGAGTTAACCTATTGATTACTTCCATTTCAATGCCACTCATTTTACTTTTTTCCTTTATTGAAATTTAAAGGTGTTTTATGTTTCTATTGCCATAATTTAATTTATGCAATTTCAATCTCTTAAATTTCTAGACATTATTTCACTCCCATTTGCCAATTTCTCTTTAAGTCCTGCCAAGAAATTGTTTTTATTTTATGATATATATATTTTTAAGACTAACACTAGACGAGAAGAAAATCTTACCACAAACAGGAGAAATTGGAAATTTTGTCCCTTAGCTTTCTCTGTATCATTCCCTATGGCTTCCACGAATGGGCTTTAGTTATTTTATTAAGGCCCAGTCTCACCTCAGGATATTTAGAGGACGTTATGAGAAGAACCAGACCCAAAGGGGATGAGGAGTGGTGAAGTACAATGGGAGTACTTAAGGCTAATTGCTTCACTGTCAAACATTCTTCCAAAGTGGTGACTTCTCAGTAAATTTAAAGGTAATATGTCAATATGATATGTTTGTAATTATAATGACTGAAAAGGAAACATTGTGAAAATAAGACTGTGAGGTATATCAAGAATATAGCCAAAAAACAAAACGCCAGCGTCCTCATATCAGAATGCTCAACTCTCAAAATGTCTTTGTCATTATCTAATTCATGCATTTCAATGTGGATGCTATCATCCCTGAGGAAGTAAAAATTGGTTCCGGTGAGGGCAAAATATATTAGCTATCACATGATACCTAAATAGATACATGGTATATCTCTGGTATGAAAAAAAATTAACTTTTTATTGTGATTTGGGTGAAATTTTACAAAGCAGATTCATTTTACACTGATTCATATACTCATTTTGTTTTGTGACACTGGTTACATTCCCCGCAGTGTAACATCTCACCTCCCACTTCCTCCCTGTCATTACCATTTCCCTGTGTCCTTCTTGCCTATGCATCCCTGCCTGCCTACTTTTCTCCTTGTGCAAATGCTGAAAATTTGCGGTATGAAAGTGTTATGAGGCTAGGGCACAATTAGGTAAAAACTTTCAAGCTTGAAAAATTCCTATCTCTATCAGATAAGTGCTTAAAAATCCTCCATATTTGACATATCTCCAGTGAATGTGGCCTGGCCAGAAAACCTACAGTATCTTCTCTTCCCCAAAATTTGCTCATTAATTCATTCATCAACTATATTTTAAAGTGCCAACAAGCTATTATATGTGTCACAAGTTTGATATGTGCTAGGATACTACAAAAGGTGACCTGATCTTCTTCCCCAAAAAACTTATAGTTAGGAGATTCAGATATTCAGATACCCCAGTATATAATGTATGTTTCGTAGAAAATGACTATCTCTCTTTGGGATCCCACGGGAGGCAGAGGTAACCTAAATTTGTGAGTCAGGGAAGAGTACTTGAAGTGTGTGACAGCTAAGAATACTAGGATTTCAGGAAGTTGGAACAGACTGTGCAGAGCTTGAAAGGAAGCCAAAGATGATAAGTTTAGGAACTGAATGCAGATAGTTAAATTCAACATGGTTGGTGGGATATATATAGTTTCAAAAAATAGACATTATGAAAACTTTCCTCACTTTATGCAAATGCTATTCCACTCATCAAGAAGTGACTATTTTTTCTCCCTTCTCGAATCTGCGCTGGCCTTGAGTGATTTGATTTGACCAAAGTAATGCAACAAAAATGCCACTCTGGGATTTACAGGCCCAGACAATAAAAGGACTAACAACTTCCACTTCCCGACATTTTGAAGCCAACTGCCACCCTGGAAGGTTGTCCTGTCTATCCAGTTAAAGAGAGAGGAAAGGAGAGAGTGGGCAAGGGGAGGAGACAAAAACATATTGAGGAAGACTGAGAAAAAAATTACCTGAAGTCCTCAACCCAAAACTATACCAAACCCACTGCCATTAAGGCAATTTTGACTCATAACGACCTCTATTGGGTTTCCAAGGCTGTAAATCTTTATGGAAGTAGATTGCCTCATCTTCTTCCCACGAAGCAGCTGGTGGGTTTGAATCACTGTCCTTCTGGTTAGCAGTCAAATGCCTTACTCACTAGGCCACCAGAGTACTAGAGAATGAAATATCACATAGAGAGACAGAAAGAAGAAAAGAGGAGGAGACTCAGACTCCAAACATATAAATAACTTTTCTTAGACTTTACAACCCTGTACATCCACTTGCTGAGTGAAGCCTAGTGAGTGACAACTGAGCTACATGGAGCAGAAGAAACACTGAGCTGAGTCCAGCAAACCAAGAATTATGATAATTAATTTAATGTCTTTGGTTTACGTCACTCAATTTGGGAGAGGTCTGGTGGTTGAACATTTGGAGTATAGAGTGTAGTAACATAGAGTTGGAGAGAGAGGCAAGGACTAGATCAGAAAAGCCCACATGAATCTTATTAAAAAGTTTAGACTTTATTTCCTGTGGACAATGGGCATTCTTTGAAGTTACTTTAGAGTAATGCAATCGGAATCAAATCAGACAGACTAGGTGGGACCTTCCTTAGATTGGAGGAGGCAGGTTTGCCAGCTCTAGGTTATCACTTATTATGGAACAGATGCTTTAACAAGAGTTTAAGATTTCATTGAAGTGAGTTCTTTTGCAGGCCCAAAGGGTGACAAAAGGCAATAGTCTCAGGGATTTCACCAGTTCCTATCAGACCAGTAAGCCTGGTCTTTTTAATGATTCTGAGTTTTGTCCCACATTTTTCTCCCCCTCAATCCAGGATCTCTCATTTTGATCCCTTTCACACAGGTGGGCAGTGGTAGCCAGGTATCATTGAGTTCTTCTGGCATAAGATAAAGGGAAAAGGTAACCACAGGGAGGAGGAAGTGGGAAGAGAGCTGTTACATTGTTACATTGTAGGAACTGCAATAAATGTCATGAAATAAAATGTGTATGAACTGTTGGACAGAAAACAAATTAGCTCTGTAAACTTTCACCGAAATCACAATAAAAAGATAAAAAAAAAAAATCACGCACAAAGATTTCACTTAAGACTGAAGGCTGAATTATCTACCCATGTCTTCTTCCTTGAGATTTTAAAGGTGAGAATATAAAGATAGTGTTCTTCCTTTTTTGTTTTAAATGGATTGATTGGTAAAAGCATCACATCAAAAGTATAGTCTATCTCTAGCAAACGGATAGTATCACTGAACATATACTTCGTATAATAAACTCATTCCAAGTTTTGTTTTGTTTTTCCTTTGTCGTTTTTTCTTAGCTAGTTATTTAAAATTTACTTTATTTTACTTTGCTGTAATCAGTATATATTTTCAACTCCTTTAAATATTTCTTGACAATGTAAATAAAAGTAAATATGCATTTTTATTCTTCTAGGTTTGAGTAACATCATGACATTTCTTAATTCTCATGAAAATTCTTAATTTAAATTTACTAAAGTAAAATAATCTCGAAAATCATACTTCTCAAATATGAAATCTAATATGCCTGAACTCCTAGGTACTTGTTGCTGTCAAGTTGATTCTGACAACTCACAGAGTAGAACAGCCCCAGAGAGTTTCCAAAGCTATAAAACATTACAGACACAGACTGTCACATCTTTCTCCCGTGGAACACCTGGTGGGTTTGAACAACCCACCTTTCAGTTAGCAACTGAATGCTTAACCATTGTGCCAGCAGGGCTTCTTAATTCCTAGGTAAATCATGAAAATTCCCAAATATAAAAATCTTTCATTTTTAATCACAAGATACTTCTTACCACAAAGATATAATGTGTTTTACCCACAGTAATTTCTTAACAGAAGTGATACAATTTAGCCATTCTAGTTAGATATTAAAGGTATTTATTTATTAAACACACACTTACATAGTACTTACTGTATACGACATTATTTACAAATATTAACTCAATTGGATGTAAAAATAAACCTATATAGTAAGTACAGTTCACATTTTATAGATGAAGACATAGAGGGAAATAAAAGTTAAATGATTTGCTCCAGGTCACAGGGATAGTATGTGGAAGAACCATGATTTGAAGACAGGTCCACTGGCATGAGCGTTAGTAAACCTAACCACCATTCTAGACTGTTTCCCTAAATATATGCCTTTTAATTTTAAGAAAATTCACAGTAATTGGGAAGAGAGATGATGCAAGCATATAATGATCAACAAAGAGACAGGAGAGGCTTGTAAAATTGTAAAGAACTATATACATGTTCACTGTTATTAGTAACAGGCAATAACATGGCCAAATGGTTGAGAGAGCCGGATTCTAACTCTGAAAAGGATTCAAATCTAGTGTAGTCACTAATGGTGTACTCTTGGGCATAAAATGGGGAAATAACAGCACCACATTTTATTTTTATTATTATTATTATTTTATTATTGTGATTTGGGTGAAGGTTTACAGCACAAATTCACTTTCCATACAGCGGTTCACAAATATTTTGTCTCATGACATTGACCACAGTTTACCACAATGCAACAGTTCCCCTCCCACTTCCTCCCCATAGTTACCTCTTCCCTGTGTCCATCCCTCCATGCACTCCTGCCCCCTGAGCTGTCTCCCTGTGCATAAGCAGCCCTTCTTTCTCCCATGATTGTTCCCTCCAAAAAGTGTATCTACTTGAGGTAAATGTTCAACTCATACACCTGTCTTTGTTTGGCTGGAAACCACAAGTGTGGGTTCAATTCCAGATCTGAAGGGCAGCTAGGGGCCATAGTCTCAGTGGTTCCAACAGGCTCTATCAGACCAGCAAACCTGGTCCCCCCCTCTTTTTTTTTCTCCAAATGATTTTGAGTTTTGCTCCACATTGTTCTCCCTCTCTATCAAGGAACTCCTATATAGATCCCCTTCCAAGAGGATGACAGTGGTAGCTGAGCACTATCTAGTTCTTCTGGTCTTATAGTCGTATAGGCTGCAGACCAGATGGTGTACCAGTTGCTAGGACTAATTGTTTCCATGAATTTTGGTTTTCTTCATTCTTCTTTGCTCTGGACGAGGAAAGACCCATCTAGATGACAGCTTGCTAGCTTTTAAAATCCCAGTTGCTACTCACCAAAGTAGGAGGTGGAACAATGGTTTGTATAGTATGTTATGCCAATTGAACTTGATGTCCCCTGTGACCATGGTCCCAAGCCCACAGGTTCAACTACTCGGTCCCTCTGGGTAGCTGGCTGTGACCAAGCAATGACCACAACCTTGCCCCTTGTGAGCTCTACTATACACCTGGGAATTCTGATAATTCACATAAACTTATAGGACCATTGTCTGCCAACCCTATATATGTTCTTAGATACACTCCCCATTTCATAGACATACCTAAT
>NW_006921589.1:17534243-17548333 GCF_000298275.1 Orycteropus afer afer
TGGTGGAGGACAGGGCAGGGCACCCAGGCTCCATCTGAGCACACAGACTGTGATGGAGTTCCTGTGGGCCCAGAAGGTGGGTGGGAGTGGGGGATTGATGCACCTCCATTCACCAAGCAGGTGTGGGGTATAAGAGTAACAAGAGGAATGTCACACCTTTTCAGTCTTGCAGGTCCGGAGTGTCCTTGGGGTTGCTGGAAAGCAGACTATCTTCTTAAGCCCCTGGAACCTTGGAGAGTGCTGTCTCTTTAAATATCCAAAATAATCAAGCCACTTATAACATTCAAAATGGCGGCACCCTCTAGACTGGCACAAGTCCACAGCTCAGCCCACTTTTCTCTTCACCTTCTCCGTTTATTCCCCAGCCACCAGAGCAGTCCCCGTGCAGTCTCTGGCTAGAGCACTGATTTTTAGGTTAATTCTTGGGTCCTACCACCACTCAGGAATCTCCAAGCTGTCTGTGCCGTCAGGATCGCTCAGGATTGCTGCCAGACCGCAGCTCAGTCTGTCTCCTTTTTTGATATTTTCATGCAAATTCTTCTGCTAGTTGGGGTTTAGTCCACTTCTATATCCTTCCCCTCAAGGCTCAGGGGTCCAGGATTATCTTCTGTGTCTGTGTTAATTGGTTTCCCTTTTCTTTGTTGAAGAGGGTCTGTGCAGTCTTTCTGCCTAGTCTGCCATTTTACCGGAACTCAATAGCACCACATTAAAGAATGTTTCATAGGATTAGAAAGATAATGTAAGTGAAGCCTTTAACACTGGCTCATCCTCTCAACAAATGTTCTTTGTGATTATTCTCATTGTATCATCAGCATTCAAGATCTAAGAATAAATGTTATTAGCTGATCTCTAAAATGAAAGGAGACTAATCAACTAGTTAACCACATTTTTATTTAGCCTATTATCTCAAAGTTTATAATTTCAGGCAAACAGCTTTGTGGTAAGATAAACAAATAAAATACAAATTCTTAAGTGTGCCTCCTTGTTTAAAAAGTCTAACTTGTGAAATGCAAACAATGTTTTACTAAATATTTTCACCATCACCGAGATGGATTGACACAGTGGCTGCAACTATGGGTTCAGCTATAGCAAGGACCGTGAGGCTGGCACAGGACTGAGCAGTGTTTTGTACTGTCGTACATATGGTCACTGTGAGCCAGAGCTGACTCTCTGGCACTTAAGAACAACAACAAATCCCAGAGTATGTTCCACTATTCAAATAAAAAAATCACTTTGTAGAACTTCAACAAGAATAAATAATAATTTTAAGTAATTCTTTCGTTAATAGCCTACAGCCTCAATTCATTTGGACTAATCTAGTATCTAAAACTATCAATTAACAATTTGCATGATTTTTGTCTATGTCTTTCTTTAAAATGGAAAAAAAAAAAAATAATAAGAAAACAAAACAGATGAATCACACACACGCAAACTAACATCAGGGATTAAAATCAAAATTACTTCCCAGAATAACCAAGATTCAGTATACTATCAACTCAGTATCTATCTTCAATATCTAGAAAACCATAATAAACAAATTATATTCTCTACCCAGCACAAAAGGGAAAATTGCACTCTTTATGCCATCTACTAAACAACTAGATTTAAATACACTGCAGTACACTCTTTGCAAAAGAATAAAAGGCTCAAAATTATCACTAAAGAAATTGTGGTGGAGTCATTTCTCAATCATTCTTTTTGCTCAGATTTAGTGACATATACCACATTCTTTCTCTGAAGAGAATTACTGGCATTATTATGGCAGTTCCCTTACAATGTTTTACATAAAAAAATACAATGAAGAAAAGCTAGAAACTTTCAGAACTAAACATATATTTCTTTTTTTTACCCAGTAATGTGTTGGTCTTTGTCTCCTTAAGCATAAATATAAAACAAACTCAAATAAATTCTTTCTCTTCATAGCTCACAATTTCCCATACGGTTAATATTATCAGCTAAAGAAATGTTCCCTTTCTTTAGTAAATCAAGTTACTGATATCTAATTTATTTATGATTAATTTGTTATGTCTCTTGAGAAATGTTTGATATCATCCTGGTTTAACATAACAAAATGAAAATATACAAGCTGCATGGTGGCAATGGCAGCTGCAAGAATTGTCACAAATAAAGTCAAGGAAAGGTTTAATATATGGAAGGAAACTTTCTTTGTTGGTTACTAGGGGTTGGAGGGGAGGGGAAGGAACACTGAAAAAAAAATGCATTGACCCATTTCACTTTAGTTTTGTATATTTCACTATACATAATTTATATTTCAATAAAATGTATTTAAGAATTGTCACAGATAACACAAGTTAGTTAAATAACTGCCACTTCTCCTGCGGGAAAGGTCTCCCCTACTCCTCAGGACTATGTATATATTTGTGTAAGAACAGGTGATAGTCTATATCATAAACCATATACTTCATTACCCCTTGAAACATGTTGTATAAACATATGCCACCTATTTTCAACCATGTTCTGATATGATTAGAAGCTAGAACAGCCTTGAAACTATGAGGACCATGTATTACCTTTTTCTAAGGGAAATATACAGAAGGAAGATCCTGAATAAATACTAAATATTTAATCTCCACTCCCAGATGTGCCAGGTGAACTCCTTTTGCCCTTTTTCCTCCAACCTCATCCTAAGGCCTGAAATAATATCAGGGCTTCTCCATTCTTTTCCCCTGAGCTCACTGTTGATAATCAGCTCTCTAGGTCTTATTACAGCAATGACAAAAAGCACAGAAAAAAGTCTCTCTTTCTCTATATCTTTCTATATTTCCCTTTCTGTCTGTTACCAATACTTAGAATAGTGCCAGCCACAACTGTAGAGTGAATGAAGAGAATCAAAGAGGAAAAAAAAAAACTATCTCAATACAAGACCAATGTACTGCTCCATATTTTAGCAATGGAACCAAGTTGTATATTTGGCCTTGACTAAAATAATGCTTCTCCTTCTCATAAGGAATCTGACTAGGAAAAATAACAGACTTTTATCATTTTTTCCTTCTATCTTCTCCCATATCCATGATATTCATATCAAAAGTTTTTTTTTTTTTTTTTCTTACAAAATAATCAGCCACTCACAGTTCAGCCCAAACTCACAGATTCATTCCAGAGTAGTCAATTTACATTTTTTGGTGAGTTATTCCATGAAAGCATCTTTCAGATTTGTTAGATATATCCTTACTCCCGGAATGGTGAACAATCTGGAATATATTTGCCAAGAAAAGCAAGTTGGTAAAGAACTGGGAGTTGATGGAGTAAAAGTACAGGTCCCAGGTCAGCAAAGTCAGGGTTTAAGATCACTCAGCTGTTACAGGTCAAATGAGTGTAGAAGCCCCAGGAGTTAAGAGTCCATTGAGGGCCTTAAGAAAACTTAGAAGCCATGTATCTGAGAACTAGGAGAACAAAGAATGTATGAAACTGGGAGACTCAATGTTGAGAATACAGACAAGCAAGAATTTAGAACCTAGAATGTAAGGAAGATAAGGCAGGTTGTAGTGAATGGGCTTCTAATACCCACTGCCTTTGAGTCTCTTCTGACTCATAGTTGAGCTACAGGACAGAGTGGAATCGCCCAGTGGAGCATTTAAGGTTGTAAATCTTAAAAAAAAAAAAAAAAAACAGACTGCAACATCTTTCTCCTGCAGAGTGGTCAGAGGGTTTGAACTGCTGACCTTTCAGTTCACAGCTGAGCACTTAACCGTTGTACCACCCGTACTTCTTTTATACTTCCTGCCAAATATAAGAACTTGGGGCCTTGTGAGCATGGCAGAAGTAAAAAGCTAATTACTGTGAGAGTAGAGTTTACAGCTACCTTATTTAGGATTGGCCAATAATGGCCATGACTATGAGTACAAAAATTATGTTAATATTTTTAAGAACGTAAGATCACAGATATTCAAAGAAATCTTTGGACAATCGAGCAAAATTATTTTTGAGAGGTAGGGTGCAAAAACCTGGAGTTAGAAAACCTAAAGGGTAGACCAGGCTCAGGATTTCTCAGGCTGAAAGAATTGAAGAAAAAAATCAAGCCTTGAGTTTCAATACTGAAGGATTCTCTAGGCAAAATATTGAACAACGCAGGAAGCGTCAAACTAAGATGGAAAGTATACACAGTGTCACTATGCCAAAAGAACTGGTTAACATTCAACCATTTCAGGAGGTAGCATCTGATTAAAAGCCAACAGTACTGAAGGAAAAAATCCAAGCGGCACTAAAGTCATTGGAAAAAAAAAAAAAAAAAAAAAGTCCAGGAATTGATGGAATACCAATGGAGATATTTTAACAAACAGATCCAATGCTGGAAACACTCAGTTGTCTATACGAGAAATCTGAAAGACAACTACCAGGCCAACTGCCTGTAAAAGATCCAAATTTGTGCCCATTCTAAAGAAAGCTGATCCAATAGAGTACTGAAATTATCAAACAATGTACTTAATATCATACAAGTAAAATTTTCCTGAAGATAATTTAAAAACAGTTACAGTAGTGCATAAACATAGAACTGCCAGGAATTCAAGGAGGATTCAGAAGTGGACATGGAATGAGGGATATCATGGCTAATGCCAGATGGATTTTGGCTAAAAGTAGAGAGTAACAGAAAGATCACATGCATTTCACTGACGATGCAAAGGCACTCAACTGTGTGGATCTTAACAAACAGTAGAAAACATTGCAAAGAATGGGAATTCCAGAACACTTAATTGTGCTCATGCAGAACCTACACATAGACCAACAGGCAGTCATTTGAACAGAATAAGAGGATACTATGTGGTGTAAAAGCAGGAAAGATGTCCATCAGGTTGTATCCCTTCACCATATTTACTCAATCTGTATGCTGAGCAAATAATCTGAGAAACCGGACTTTATGAAGAAGAGAACATCAAAACTCATTAACAACTTACTATATGCAGGAGAAAGGAGCTCTGGTGGTGTAGTGGTTAAGGCATTTGTCTGCTAACCAGAAGGTCAGTGGTTCAAACCTACCAGCTGCTATGCAGGAGGAAGATGAGGCAATCTACTTCCATAACAATTTACAACTTTGGAAACCCAAATAGGGGTCTTTATGAGTCAGAATCAACTCAAAGGCAATGATACATGCATATGACACAACTTTGCTTGCTGAAAGTGAAGAGGAATTGAAGACTTACTGATGAAGAGCAAAGATTACAGCTTTCAGTACAGATTATACCTCAACGTAAAGAAAACAAAAATCCTCACAACTTGTCCCATAAGCAACATCATAAAAATGATTTTTAAAAAACTGAAGTGGCCAAGGATTTCCTTTTACTGGGATCCATAATCAATGCCCATGCTAGCAGCAGTCAAGAAATCAAACATCATAATGCACTGGGCAATCTGCTGCAAAAACCCTTCAGAGTGTTGGAAAAAAAAAAAAAAAAGATGTCACTTTCAGAACTAAGGTGCACCTGATCCAAGCCATGGTATTTTCAGTCAACTTCTATGCATGTGAAAGCTGGACAGTGAATAAGGATGACGAATTGATGCCTTAGAATTATGGTGGTGGCAAAGAATACAGAATATACCACGCACTGCCAGAAGAAGAAACAAAACTGTCTTGGAAGAAGTACAGCCCAAATGCTCCTTCAAAGCAAGGATGCTGAGGCTTTACCTCATGTACTTTGGACATATTACAGGAGGAGGCAATCCCCGAACAAAGACATCATGCTTGGTAAAGTAGAAAACCAAAACCAAACCTTCTGCCATGGAGTCTATTCCAACTCATAGCGACCCTCATTGGGTTTCCAAGGCTGTAAATCTTTACAGAAGTAGTTTGCCTCATCTTCCTTCCACAGAGCAGCAGGTGGGCTTGAACCACTGAGCTGGTTAGCAGCCAAATGTCTTACTCATAAAAAAGGAACAGCTCAGTGAGATAGACTGACATAGTGACTACAAAAATGGTCTCAAATATAGCAACAATTGTGAGTATACAGCTCTACACATTGTTTTGTTCTACTGTACACAAGGTCACTGCAGTGTAGTAGATTACCTGGTATGGATTTTCTAGCCATAAGTCTTTATAAACTCTGTGGTGGAATTTTCTGTGAGCAACTGAGGAGCTCCTGATTGTTAAAGTTATCCACCTGAGGTATTTCTGTTGAGAGTGGCACAAAGCAATGTTCTGGGAAGTTCCCTCTCTCTCAGGTGCTTAGAATTCTGATGGTATGATTGGTTAGTGTGGTCATTCTGCCAGGCTCAAAAGGAGCCCTTATAGAGGCAAAAGGAGTCTGTCTGACTGCTGGCTGAGAAAGACATGCTTCTGAGAGAAACAGGCTCCTGAGAGACACACACTGCTGAGAAGGAGACACCAAGAGACATGCAATGCTGAGAGACACCAAGAGACACACACTGCTGGGAAAGAGACTGTTGGCTGAGAGACGGTGAGCTGAGAGAGACTGAGTGTTTTTCCTGAACTTGAATTATAGCCTGGTGCTTCCCTAATAAACCCCATAATCTGTGAGTTCTGTGTGGCCACTGCAGTGAAATATCGAACCCAGCAGAGAGGTGGTCGGTGCTGCAGGAGGAACGGTTGGTGTCAGGGTTGGTGAAAGGGCTGGAGGGAGGTAGCATGTCTGGCCTCGCAGTAATAGGCCTTGGGTTACTGATAGTGATTCTGTCTTCCTCGTGTGGGGATAGAGGAGGTCAGAAGATGTGGCCTCCCTGCCCCTTTGGCAGTCACTATGAGTCATAACTGACTCAATGGCACTTAACAACAACAATGATGACATCAGGTGATACCTAGGTTGTAAGTGGTAATATATTTTGAAAAATGTGGTTACAGACAAAGGAGTATGCACAAGTATTTTCACTGGACTTGTGGACTCATTCTTTCAACTCAAATGAGGTACCTTCTATCTGCCAAAGACTTATCATAATGATAAGAATCATACAATCAGTCCTGATCAGATCATGGTAGGATAAGGTCATAATCAGATAACTGAGATTCAATATAATATGTTCTGTGTAACCCTGTATTATGCATCCTCTATATTATATACCTGAGGAGCTCTGGTAGCACAGTGCCTAAGGTATCTGACTCCTAACCAAAAGGTTGATGATTCAAACCCACCAGCCACTCCGTGGAAGCAAGAGTGGACAATCTACTTCCATAAAGATTTACTGCCTAGGAAACCCAGTGGGGGCTGCTGTAAGTCAGAATCTACTCAACGGCAGTGGTTTATTATTATTATTATTATTATTATTATTATATATCTAGTATTAAGAAAACAGAAAGGAAGTCTGTTTAGGGATGGAGATATATTACAGGAAGCTAGAGTATTTATCAAATGGAAAAAGGAGATTAACGTATTCCAGCCTAAAGAAATATGAGCCAGAATAGAACATGTGACATGATTTTAGTGACTCTAGATCATAGTGGGAGCAGGGGCAAGTAGCAGGAATGAGCTAGAAAAAAATGGTTGGGGCAAGACTGGGAACAGCCAAATGTATCCTGAGGACTTGGAAATAATCAAAGATTTTAATGCAGAAATAAGATATCATATCTTCATTTTAGAAAGATTCCTATGATGCCAGCAAGGCATCTGAGTTGGGGGAACAACTGGTGACAGAAAGACTAGTAGGAGGTTGTTGAGGAAATGTAAGGGAAATATGACAAGGAACTTTTAACAGAGTGACTGCCAAACTCATTTTGGATAGAAAATGCATAGATTTCAAGTGACTGAATGAATGTGTTAGTAAGTAGTAAGGAGGACATAAAAGAGAATCATAGGTCATCTTAGGTGACTAAATGGATGATAAGGACAGTAACCAAAATGGGGGAAAGAAGAAGCTATGTTGGTGGGGAAGGAAATGGCACAAAGAGGAAATTGGCTTTGAGATATTCTAAGTTTGAGGTGTTCATGTGATACACAGGTTGAAATTTTCTATTTTATGTTGTTGTTTTTTATTTGATGAGGTATGCTAAATTAATAGTTATGCATTGGGATAATCTCGGTAGTTTTAAATTAAATTTGAGTTCAGAACATAAATATTTTATTATGTTGGGTATATAAGTCAAATGAAAGTTGTACTACTTTCATTGATATGAAAAAGTAAAAATATAAAACCAACATGACACAATCTTCCTAGTCATAGAGATACAAGAAATTGCTGAAATTGGCTCAAAATGAGATTGATGAGTACAAACTCTGGCATTTGCAACCCATCCACCATATAATTATGTGCAAAAAACAAAAAATAAATGATGGGATACTATTTTACATGTATTGACTGCATGATGGACTGAAGACAAGGTCTTGGACATGTGTAGGTGAGGCGCTCCATCAAGTAATGCCAGAAATTTAGCCATTGATTATTTGTACTTTATCAAGTCTGGCACCTAATTTGTGAAAGTGAATTATGAGTATATGTGTGAATAAAATACATAATGTTAGATACTAAATAAATTGATACAGGGAAAAGAGGTATAACTGGTACTTGCCCTAAACCATGTCCCTGAGACTGTGCATTACAAAGATGAACCTTTCTTTTTAACTTCTATTTACCTTCCTATTTCACAGGCGGTAACAGGAGATACAGGCAGTCCCTGGTTTATGAACAAGAGTCATTCATATGTGGGTCTTTAAGTCAAAATGTGGAGGTAAGTCAGAAAAGGTGCAGTCAGTTCTTATTCAGCCTTACTTTAGTACAACGAAAGAACTCTGATGGTGCCGTGGCTAAAGCATTCAGGTGCTAACCAAAAGGTCTCCAGTCCAAATCTACCAGCTGCTCTGCAGAAAAAAGATGAGGAGTCAGCTTCCATAAGATTTATAGCCTTGGAAACCCTATGGGGCAGTTCTACTCCGTCCTATGGGGTCGCTATAAGTTGGAATTGATTTCATGGCAGTGGGTTTATTACAAGAAAAGGCTCGAAGCCTCACTAATTTAAAAGCTGCACATGCTGCAGTGAAGATGATGTGATGAAGAAGTTGTTGTGAGGAGGAGTTCATTAGAAGCTGCCCATAAGTTAAACGTTTGTAACCTAGGGACTTCCTGTACCACAGTGTAGCTAAGGAAGAAGCTGGAAGCAGACAGAGTTCCCACATTTACAAGAATGTTGATGAGGATATTGTCATTGCACTGAAATATACCTATCCTATCATAATAATATACTCTAGAAAAAAGTTTTTATGTAAAAACTAAATGTCTTAAACTTTCAGAAACTTACATCCTAAGGGAGTCATTCATGGTTTCAATTTTGACCAAACTTAGTTAATAGGTGGGTTTTTTATGCATTGTTGACACTACATATAATTGCTTTATATAATTATAATATGTCCAACAATGCCTTCGTGTAGGTCACTGTGGTTATTACTATGAATCTAGATAATTAAAACAGAATGAAATACGGTTATAGCCCCAGAAGGGCAACTGTCAGCCTCTTTCTGAGTCTATGAAACACTGGAATTGAAAATGCTTTGTGCATCATCTGTGACCAATGAAAAGGCCTTTCCAAATGTTAACTGTAAATTGACCCAACAAACAAATAAGAACACCTTCTGGAAGATGACAGCTGCTCAACAAATCCAACTTAGTTTAAAGCTGCAAACAGATACATGCAAGGGCACAAAAGACAATCTGATAGAAATTGAAAATCTAATCTCCTAATTAGATGATGTATTCATGCATGGAACACACTCAAAAAGAAAAGTGCCTCATTAAAATGTACGTTTATATTTACTGTAAATTCATGTATATCTTCCTTCTTAAAACAGAGATATAACCATTATCATTATTCAACGGAAGCTAAGTGAATACCTTAGTACTATAAAAGTAAAAAACAAAACAAATATACCTTTATATTATAGAAACGTTGTAAATTATTCTTTACATTACCTATAAGTAATGACTACACTATCTTTATCTGCATATAATTACCTAAGTGGAATTTTCTTGAAGCTTCAAGGAACTGTAAGTTCTTTCCCTTTGATAATTCAAAATTTAAATAACCCTCTGCTCTCGTGTTTTGTTTCTTTTTCTTTGAATGTAATATCATAAAAATTACAACATAATTTAAGCTTATTATAAATATGCCTTATAAAATACCAATGAAAATCTATAGTTATAAAAGGATTTAATATTTAATTTGAGAATTCACATTTTAAAATATAAATAGTAATCTGTTGAAAACATACAATCTGCAACCAAAATCATAAGGAAAATTAACCTTTATAATGATCCATGTTTAAAAAGAAAATTACATTTTTATAAATCTCATTTTTTATACTATAGGATACTCACTTGATTATTTATGGTATCTGTTTCAATGGAAATGCATGGAGGAGTACTGATATGAACTTAACTACTTGCCAGGCAGGGCATACAACCTTGTTCTCTCTCTCTCTCTCTCTCTCTCTCTCTCTCTCTTTGTTGTTGTTGTGATTTGGGTAAAAGTTTAGAAAGCAAAATTCATTTTCCATACAGCATTAGGGCATATAACCTTAAAGTTTATTCACTGCACAGTTTAAGTGGTCTCTTCAATATCAAAGTTTACTTATAAGTTTAATAAACCAAAACCAAAGCAATAATCATCCCAAATTTAACATGCCCAACCCCAAATTCCAAACCTAGATTACTGAATATTTCTAACTGATCTGCCAGCTTCTACCCTTGACCTCTACAACAGTCTACTTTCCACACAACAGTTAGAGCTACTCTCTTATTCAATAAGTTAATCATGGAACTCTTCTGCTCAAAGCCCTCCATAAAATTGGACATTATCTATAGTATGATCACCCCTCTCCTGTCCCTAAGCATCTAACCTTATTTTCTCCTCCTCTTCTCCAAGCTCGCATACTCCTTGTTATTCCTAGAACATATTGGACATGCTCCTACCTCAAGGGTCTGCATTTGCTATCCCTAAGACTCGCTCTCTTCTGAGTTCGCTGCTGGTCTCATTCCCTTATCTCTTAGGTTTTCTCAAATATCACCTTTGTGGAAAAGCTCTGACCACCTCTTTAAACCTAAGCCATCCTGTATTCTGTTCCCCTTGTCCTGCTTTATTTTTGTGTATAGAACTATGGCCACTGAACACAGTATAATATATATGTTTTCATTATTGGTAACTCCTTGGGATTAAAGAGTTCTGTCACTGCCCAGAACAGTGCCTGATACATGCCTGATAAATATTTATTGATGAATTAATGCATGTTAAAGTACCGTAAAATCTTTATTTCTTTTTGGTTAAATTTCCTTTATCTTATACAGCCTTAGTAATCTATTTTCACAGAAATGCAGTGCTTTCGTCAGGCTGTTAAAGCAGTTATGTCAGGCAAAGCCTGATGAGGGCTGGGCAGCTCACTTCCAAGCAACAGGTGACAGGATCCTGGGTTCCTTCTCTCATGTGGCTCAACCCTTTCAAAGTCCTTTGAATCAAGCCATGAGGATGACAGAAAGCAGAGAATCTCACTGGAAGTCCTTGGTGTTAGGCCTGGAAGTGGTATACACTGCCTGTGGTCAGGATGAGTCCCACAGCCAAACTCACTGCAGAAGGAGCTAGGAAACATAATCTTCCAGCAGAACCAGTAAAGGAAATTGGATTCGTGAGCTTCTAGACAATCTCCACTACACATAAATTAGTAAAACACTAATATTTACTAGGGTTTTTTTTTCCATATAATGTTTAAAAATTTATTCCATGTGCATACAAAGAGCCATGAAGGAAATAAAGTAGAGCTATGAGACTAAAGGTGGTGCAAATCTCTAGGTGATGCAAACGTTTAAGTGCTCGACTACTAGCCAAAAGGTTGGCAGTGTGAACCCACCCTTGAGGCACCTCGGAAAACAGGCCTGGTAATCTGCTTCCAAAAGGTCACAGACTTGAAAACCCTATATGGCAGTTCTACTCCACACGTGTGGGGTCACCGTGAGTCAAAACTGACTTGATGGCAACTGATGACAACAATGGGAAAGAAAATTACTGGAGGAATAAGAAGTAAAATCCCAGTTGCATATTTCAGGGACCACCTCTCTAAGCAGGTGATATGTGAGCTGAAATGTGAAAGATAAGAATAAGCTAGACATACAAAAGTTGGGAGAAGTAGCACTACAAGTAGAGAGAAAAGCTACTATGAAAACCGTGGGGCAGGAATAAATGTGACCTGTTATAAGAATAATGAAAGGCTGGTGTAGCTGACCACACTGACAATGGGAGTGTTAGATAAGAGTATGGCCAAAGAGGCCAGGCAGGAGTCTGAACACGCAGAACCCGGAAGGCCACAGGAAGAAGTCTACATTTTAGTGTAAAATAAGGAAAGACCTTATTATATTTAAAGAAAATAATCTTATTATCTGGCTTAAATTTTTAAAAGACGTGTTTGTTATTATGATGGAAGTGAATTATTGCAAGGTGGGATGGAATAAATTTGTAAACTTTTGCAATAAAGTATGACAAATGATGATACTAATGCAGAGAGAAGAGGGAAAATTTTAAATGTATTCTGGAGGAAGACCTTATAAGACTTATGATTTAATGGTGGGAGTTGGGAGGTGAGAGAATATGGAGTCAAAATGCTCCTAGGCTATTTTTAGCTTGAGTAAATTCACATATTGGTGGTGCCTCTGGTGTCTCTGCTCTAATTGGAGCTCTGGTGGCATAGTGTCTAAGGCACTTGACTGCTAACCAGAAAGCTGGTGGTTCAAACCCACCAGCCACTCTTCGGAAGGAAGGTTGGGCAATCTACTTCTGTAGTGATACTGTCTCAGAAACCCAAGGAAGAGTCACTAGGAGTCAAATCCTACTCAATGGTAGCGAGTTTGGTTTTGGTTTTCTGCTCTAATGGAGAAAATTAGGAGATGACCAGCTTTAATGCAGGGAACAAAAGATTTATAGAACATGATAATTTGGGGAAGCCTGTTGGGCAATCTACTTCTGTAGAGATACTGCCTCCAAAACCCAAGGAGTGGTCGCTCTGAGTTGGATCAGACTCAATGGCAGTGAATTTGGTTTGGTGCTGGTATTAGATATTCCATCCCCAGGGACAAGTCACAGGTAGAGATAGCACTATGGGATATGCATGTGGAAAGTATTTAAAGCATGAGAATGGAAGAGGCCATCTAAGAGAATTTAAATAATGAACAGATAAAGCAATGAAGTTGAGCTTGGGGGCAATCTGATGATCAGAAGTCTGACAGATGAGGAACATCTGGCTGAATACTGATAGCAAGTCCTGGAGTCAGCAGGAAAATCAGGACTGTGACAATAACAGGAATCAGGAGAGGAAAGGCAGGAGTACTCATTTATACTGACTGCAACTGAAAGGGGATGAAAATGAAAACAGGTAAGTGACCACCAGTGGTGGGGAAGGGGAGTGGTTAATGCCTCTGGCAAGGGCAGTTTCTGAGGAGAGGAAAAGGTGGGAACTCCACTGGAGAAAATGGAAAGGAGAATGGGGGGAGCAACTGAAGGCCGTTAGTTCAGTCAGCACTTTTGTCAAACATTTTTAGTGAAAATGAGCAATGCATAAGGAAATAGCGTAGGATTGGTCGGAGATTGTGGGACCGAGAAAGGGATTAAACAGACAAAAAAAAAAAAAAAAAAAAACCACCCTAATTGGAGTTCCTAGAGGGCATTTTCTAGGCTGATGGGAACCATTCCACAAGAGTAGGAGAAAGACACCCACCTAAATCAGTGCTTAAAAACTCTTAACTAATCTGATTTAAAATCCTTCTGGCTCTTTGCCCTAAGAAATTGCACTCTATAAAAATGCAAATTAGTGCATTAAGAATTTTAAAATTATATAATCTTTCATGTGCACTTATTGTGACCTTGTTAGGAAAACATGATAAGAAAACTTTGATAAATCTGTTTTTCAGAAAAAGAATATATCATGAAGAAATGCTATGCTTAAATAGTATACTTATATTTTATATGTTGTTGTTGTTATGTACCATCGAGTCGGATTCAACTCATAGTGACCCCTCCTTGGGTTTCTGAGGCAGTATCACTACAGAAGTAGATTGTCCCCTCTTCCTTCCGAGGAGTGGCTGGTGGGTTTGAACCGCCAGCCTTCTGGTTAGCAGTCAAGTGGCTTAGGCACTATGCTACCAGAGCTCCCATATTT
>NW_006921589.1:17548548-17550325 GCF_000298275.1 Orycteropus afer afer
TCTCTGAGGAAAACAAAGCATTTTAGCCTAAGTCATAGGTCATACACTGTAGATTACTAACAAAATTATACCCAATTGTAAAGATAGGAATTATTTCATTAGTGCTTTTCTGTACAATAATATTGGGTTTATTTACTATTTGTAGTGTCATGGTAGTTAAGGTTGTATGACAACTTGGCTGGGCCTGGTTGAGTGGCTGGGCAGCTGGATGTACTTATTCCCCATGGTGAGACTGGTAATTAACTCCACGGTGGAATCTACAGAAGCAGCTGAGCAGCTGCCTTAGGGATGTGGGCTGCTTCCAGTATAGAAGAAGCAACTCTGGGGAAGGTCTCCAGCTTTTGGCATGCTCAACTCCTGCATGTAGCTGAGTCTTCATTCAGCAGCCTGCCATGCCCTGCCAACCTTGGGACTTTTAAAGGACTTGAATCAATGGCTTGCCTTGTGGTTTGGTAATGTCGGCACTATGTCATATTATTTGTTGATTTCTGGTGTCATAGTGCCTAAGGCATTAGATGCTAGTCAGAAGGCTGGCAATTCAAACCCACCAGCCGCTCCTCAGAAAGAAGGTTGGGCAACCTACTTCCATTGTGATACTGCCTTGAAAACCCAAGAAGGAGTCACTGTGAGTCGGATCCAACTTGACGGCAGTGAGTTTGGTTTTTTGGTTTGGAGCTTATTAGCCTCAGTAGCCAGTAGCTGCCTGAGTTAAGAGATGCCTCTAGCTTCAGTGGGCTGGGAGCAAGAGGCAGAGCTGAAGCCCAAAGTTGAGGGGCTTTCACCCAGCCCATGTAGCCTGGCACTTAGAACTTGCACTTCTAGCCTCCAAAACTGTAAGAATAAACTCCTGTTTGTTAAAGCCATCCCATTTGTGGTATTTTTTGTTAGAGTAACGTGAAGTAACCAATATAGGTGTGCTTTTTAATTAATTGTTGTTGTTGTTGTTATGTGCCGTAGAGTCGGCCCCAACTCATAGCGACCCCTCCTTGGGTTTCCGAGGCAGTATCACTACGGAAGTAGTGTGGGTATATGTGTGGGGGGGTATGTGAGAGAGGGATGTGAATAATAACTACCCTAAAGATATAAGAAGATCACAAATAGTGTACATATAATATTACATTACAGAAAACACTAATTTGTGGGTGGATATACAGGTGGACAGGCAAGAAGATCAAGTATGGACAGGCGAATGGGAATATACCCAGAACCACACACAGTTCTGGCAGACAATACCCTTATATACGTATTTGTATGTGCTATAAAAATGTCCATATGAAATATAAAGCTAGAAGTGTAAAGTTAGGATAACATCTAGATACAACTAAGCACCTTGAGGGAGTGAGTTGCTGGGCCTATGAGCTAGGGACTATGGTTACATCCAACTTAACTGGTACAAAAATATTGTTCTACACCCTACTTTGGTGGGTAGTGGCTGGGGTCTTAAAAACTTACTAGAGGCCATCTAAGATGCAACTCTTGGTCTCTCCTTGTTCAGAGTAAAGAAGAGTGAAGAAAATCAAACACACGTGGAAACAGTTTAAAGGAATCATGGACCATGAGAACCTCAGTGTATATGACCTTGAGGCCAGAAGAACTGGAGGGGGCCTGGCTACCAATGCCAACCACTTGGAAAGGGATCAAAATTGGAGATCCTGAATACAGCAAGAGAAAAAAAAATGTGGAATAAAATTTGTTGTTGTTGTTGTTGTTGTTAAGTGCCGTCGAGTCGTTTCCGACTCATAGCGACCCCATGCACAGCAGAACGAAACACTGCCCG
>NW_006921589.1:17550900-17570805 GCF_000298275.1 Orycteropus afer afer
TCTCTCCATTTATTGTGATGCTGCTCATTGGTCCAGTTGTGAGGATTTTTGTTTTCTTTATGTTGAGATGTAATCCATACTGCAGACTGTATTCTTTAACCTTCATCAGTAGGTGCCTTAAGTCATCCTCACTTTCAGCAAGCAGGAATAAAATTTAAAAAAACATAAATGGCCAGGCGTACCCATCAGATAGAGACAGATGAAACCCCAAGACTAGACCCAATTCACCCTTCAGACCTGGAAATTGAACTCACTCCCATGGCTTAACTGTCACCCAAACATCAGACAGGCCTATGAACTGAACAACTATACCAGGGAGATGCACTCCTTAGAACAATCAACCATGGGAAATCAGAAGGGCAGCATTTGCAGAAGGAGAAAGATAGGGAGGCAGGAATGCAGAGGCAGGAAGGATATAGGGAAAGGATAACTACAGGGAGGAAGTAGGAGGTGAGCTGTCACTTTGTGGGGAATTTAATCAGTGTCACAAAACAAAATAGGTATGAGCTGTCAAATGTAAAATGAATCTTCTTTGTAAAATTTCACCCAAATCACAATAAAAAGTTACAAAAGAAATAATGTATATAAAGCAGTGAAATCCTGCTGTTCATACATGCTTAGTAAAACATAGTTTATTATTATTACTAATATTCTTATTATTATCAATATCATCTTAATGATATTAAGGATCCTATATACCATAGCTGAAAAACTTTGTTTAAACTGATGCTAATAAACCAAAGTAAGTAAATAAGTTTAGGGTCACTTAAAAAACATTTTGTTTTTTTCTTAAAGAAACATACAATTGAGCCAATAAACATTTATAAAATTCTTATTAAGTATCAAAGCCAGGGACAAAAGGGTGACTATTCAGTTGATCTGGTTTTAAAATTAAGACTAGAATGTATGAAAATATTTGAGAACATTAAAAATTTGGAATTAAATTTTATATTATGGTTGGCAGTATAGAATGAGAGTTTAGAAAAAGTAGTAGCAGAATGAAGTAGGTGGGAGGTAACAACACATGGAGGCATAAAAAGCAGAAACAGACAAACTGTAAAGAAAGAGAAAGACAGGCAAAGAGAAGACCCGGAAAACGAGTTGTCTTAAAGTCACAGATTAATCTTCCTGGAAGGCATATTACCCTAGAAGATTAGTGATTATTTGTTGTACTAGTGATTTGTTTTTCTACTGCCTAACTCATAATACTAGAGCCTTCTCTCCTAATGGGTTTACAGTGAAGATTGTGACAGAGAAATGGCCCCCTAGGTTATCATAGTAGTTACTAGGGCAGCTGGCTGTCTTTCCAAAGGCTGCAAATTAAGCTAAGATCCACATTTTGTTTTTGACTAGGAGCTAAATGTCTCTCTCTTTCCCTTCTCCACATTTCATTTACTAAAAGCTTTTCCATTAACTTCCACTTAACAATCGCTAGATTGACCAACACTCTTCCCATTCTTTCTGTAAAACACACTAGCTGTCCTCACTACACCTGACTGCTCAGAGCTGTCAGGCCACACCCAAGTAGACCAACACAGGCTGCTCCCACAGGCCAACGGCCATAATTGTAAAGAGTCACAGGATTTGGTTCCTGGACCTCCTTATAAGTCAGTTATGTTTGCTATTGGAATATAATTATTAAAGACTAGTTAAGGTGATGAAATATGAATGTGAATAGGAGAATTGCTTTCCATGAAAATTAAATAAATGCCAGGGAAAAGAAAGGAGATCTCCCATGGATCTAAAGGACCTGCTTTAGCTCGGAGAAATTACAAACTGAAATTGAGGTGATGCATTATCAGTATGGTTTATGCAAGAAATATGGGATTGAATTCCAATCAGAAGACACTTAATCAAAGAAAAAGCCGCGGCCTTACATCAAAAGATTGGCATATGAATGCACATGCACACTTTAAGTTGAAGCAAAATCCTGAAAGTATAAATTGATCATTTGCAGAATTACTTTTATTGACAAACATTTTCAGTTCATCAACTTACTAGTTTGGGTCAGGACAAACAGGACTATATCTACTGGGCTCTTAATTAATATACCATTGTTGTTATTGTTGTTATGTGCTGTTGAGTCAGATCTGACTCACAGTGACCCCTCCTTGGGTTTCTGAGGCAGTATCACTACTGAAGTAGATTGCCCAACCTTCCTTCCAAGGAGTGGCTGGTGGGTTTGAACCACCAGCCTTCTGGTTAGCAGTCAAGTGCCTTAGGCACTATGCTACCAGAGCTCCAATATACCATAGAACAAGGAAATATTCAAACTAAGCAGGTTTAGAAGGGAAATTATCTACACTTTTATCAAGAGCAAAGGAAACTTTCCTAATGAAAAAAAAAAAAAAAAGTAAACAACCACAGGTAAAATATTATGAAAATTAACAGAGTTTGTTAACATCTTATTCTGAGACATTAGTCCTTATGAACTTATGTGAAATAGGCAGCTTGCCGTATTTTTTTATACAAATCTTAGATTTCTTGAAAATCAATGGCATAACTTTGGGATTATATGAACAAGCATCAGGAAATGATGCTACTTACCTAAAATAATCAAAATTATGTATCCATCAGTACCAACAAAAAAACCACTTACTACAATCTTAATGCATCAAAGAATATATTAGAGAACATAGATTCTTCACAGAAATATTTTGCTCAATAACTTTGAAAAATAGTACTATAAATTTCACAAGTTTTAAAATATGTTTCCTGTGACTAGGAACATGCAAATTCATAAAAAAATACATTTTTAATAAATGCCAAATAGTAATAATATAGCATTTGTCTTTAAACAGATGTGATCATGTTGTTGTTGTTATGTGCCGTCGAGTCGGCCCCGACTCATAGACTCATAGTGACCCCTCCTTGGGTTTCCGAGGCAGTATCACTACGGAAGTAGGATTGCCCAACCTTCCTTCCGAGGAGTGGCTGGTGGGTTTGAACCGCCAGCCGTCTTGTTAGCAGGCAAGTGTCTTAGCCACTATGCTACCAGAGCTCCCAATGTGATCATAGTAATCTTAATTCTTGTCCTCAAAACAAACAATAAGGGAGATTTGTTGGGGGAGAAAACTGACCATTGGTAAAATTGATAAGCAAAATAAAACAAATGCATAGTTAATGAGATCTTATCTTTAAAATAAATCCTCCACAACTCTCTAAATACGATTCTTACATTATTTTAAGTTGGGACTTCAAATTCTTCACTCAATATGCACAACAGTGCGCTTAGTCTATACTGCCACCAAGTGCCTAAACAAATTAGTTTTAAGATTTTTAGCAGCAGATTGTTTCACTCCTATGAGTACCTAACTGGAAACAAGCTAAGAACATACCATTTTTAACATGAATGGCGATAAGAGCATAATTTACACATGATAATAAAATCTCAAACGCATTAATAAAACATCAAGAATCCTACCAGCTCACTGGAAGTTCATGCAGTCTAAATATATTACTCAGCTTGTAGTCAAATTTTGATGGACAAAGATTTTCTTTACATAAATACAGGCTTGGATCTGGTTGTATATCTACTGGAAATTTTGAATCCTAGGCAGGGGGAAAAAATAAGCAAGAACTCTGTTAAATATCTAAATCACTGTATGCATCAATGCTCTGTGTCATGTAACATTAAATTATAATATAAACATTATTATTGTATTCTCCTAGGACTTACTCTAAGTCCCTCATTTCATATTTCAGTTTTGAAGTAAATATCCAAGAAAGATAAAATTTTAGATCAGGTACAAATCTATTTGCATAAATAATTTTTATTCTAAGTTAAATGCTACTTATTAAAATTATTTGACATTATTTATGAATTCCCATGAAGCACAATATGTTATTTTATATTATTGGTCAGTTGTCTTTTTCAATAAGGTTCAATCCCCAACAATAAAGTCAGCAGCCAAAGTTAAATGGTAGACAAAGACTATTATTATCTGGTAATAAACAATAACACTTGTTCATTGATTAATTTTCTGTTTTAAATCTGAGGGCTGAGAAGATGGAAGGAAGACACAGAGCCACCATACCAAAATGAATTGGTCGATGTTCAACTATTTCAGGAAGTAGCATATGATCAAGAAACAATGATATTGAAGGAAAAAATCCAAGCTGCACTAAAAGAACTGACGAAAAACAAGCTCCAGAATTGACAGCATACCCATTGAGATGCTTCAACAAAGAGATGCTGTGATGGAGCCGCTTACTCATTTATGCCAAGAAATTTGGAAGACTGCTACCTGGCCAGAAGGCTGGCAGTTTAAACCCACCAGCCACTCCTCAAAAGGAAGATGGGGCAATCGACTTCCTAAATGATACTGACTTGGAAACCCAAGGAGCCAATCCAACAGAATGTGGAAATTATCTAACAGTATCATTAGTATCACAAAACAAAAACAAACAAACAAACAAACAAAAAAAACTCACGGCATTTATATCACACACAAGTAAAATTTTGCTGAAGATAATTCAAAAATGGTTGCAGCAGTATATTGGTAGGAACTGCCAGAAATTCAAGCTGCATTCAGAAGAAGATAAGGGATATCATTGCTGATGTCAGATGGATCTTGGCTGAAAGCAAAGAATACCAGGAAGATGTTTATCTGTGTTTTATTGACTATGCAAAGGCATCTGACTGTGGATCATAACAAATTATAGATAGCATTGCAAAGAATGGGAATTCCCAAACAATCACTTGTGCTCATGAGGAACCTGTACACTGACCAAGAGGTTATTGTTAGAACAGAACAAGGGAATTCTGCATGGTTTAAAGTCAGGAAGGGTGGGCATCAGTGTTGTATCCTTTCACCTTATCTTTTTCTATCTGTATGCTGAGCAAATAATTTGGGAATATGGACTATTTGAAGAAGAATACAGTATCATGTTTGGAGGAAGAACCATTAACAACCTGTAATATGTAGATGACACAACCTTGTTTGCTGAAAGTGAAAAGAAATTGCAGCACTTACTGATGAAGATCAAACAGTGTTCAATATAGATTGCACCTCAACATAAAGAAAATGAAAATCCTCACAAATAGACCAATAAGCAACATGATGATAAATGGAGAAAAGATTGAAGTTGTCAGGGATTTCATTTTACTTGGATCCACAATCAATGCACATGGAAGCAGCTGTCAAGAAATCAAATGACATATTGCACTGGGTAAATCTGTTGTAAAAGACCTCTGTAATGTGCTAAGAAGCATAGATAGCACTTTAACTAAGGTGCAGCTGACCCAAGCCACAGTGTTTTTGGTCACCTCATATGCATATGAAAGCTGGACAATGAATAAGGAAGACTGGAGAAAAGTTGATGTCTTTGAATTGAGATGTTGGTGAAGAATACTGAAAATACCATGGACTGCCAGAAGAACAAACAAATCTATCCTGGAAGACTGCTCCTTAGAAGTGTGATGGCCAGACTTTGCCTCATCCACTTTGGTCATGTTCTTAGAAGGGATCATTCCCTGGAGAAGGATATCATGCTTGGTAAAGCAGAGGGTCAGCAAAAAAGGGAAAGACTTTTCAACAAGATGAACTGACAAAGTGGCTGCAATGATGGACTCAAGCACAACAAGGACTGTAGGATGGTGCAGGCCCAGGCACTGTTTCTTTCTCTTGTATATATGTCACTGTGTATTGGAGCTGACTCAATGGCACCTATCACTGCAACAACACTGAAGTTAAAAGATTTTTGTCATAATCATTTTAATGATCTCAAATACATTAGAATCTCATCTACCATTTGCTCGCCATACTCCCTTCCCCAAGCAAACTCTAACTAGACATTAGAGATGATTTTCAGTCCATGAAAAAGCATTTTTTCTCAGTACAAAGAAAGAAGACATGCTATTAACAGGCACTCTGATAACACTTAATGATGGATGGAATAATTGCTTAATTTTTTAAAAAAAGGAACTGTCAAAACTGTAACACTCAATTATTTTAAATTGCCTTAAGACGAGAGGCGTATCATTCATTTTTAAATTTATTCATTATTCAAAAATGTTTAGAAATGTTACTTTATCTCAAATATTATTCAAAGCATGGGGAATCCACAAATGAACAACCCAAACCAAACCAAACCCAGTGTCATCAAGTAAATTCCAACTCATAGCGCCACCAGGGCTCCCCTATGAGCTATGAGTCAATGAGTCCGTGAACAAAGTCGGTAAAAATTCTTGTTCTCATGGAGATTACATTCTTCGAGATAATGTCACAGCAAGAAACAATAAAGGTAATTTTCATAAATTATCTAGTATTTCTGATTTTAAAAGTACCACATAATCATAGAAGAATTTCATACATTTTGAAATATTACAAAGATAAAAAAAATGTAAAGTTAATCTTATTCTCATCCTTCAGATAAACAGTGAAAGCTGTGAAAGCGGCCTTGTTTTCCCAGGTCTCACAAAGTTTCTGCATTTGATCAGGTATAGTCTTACTTTCCTATTACTGTCTATAAGTGAAAAATATTTGAGTTTTACTTCCCCAATAGGTTTCCACTCACACAGGCTCAGCTTTCGAAGGTATTATTGTAATTACTATTAACACTTTGGTTTAATGACTTTGTTTTATCTCTCTCTCTCACCCTCTCAATTTTCAAAAAATTGAAATTACTCTATTACCCACCTTCCATTTTTCAATTAACATCATACAATCACATTTTTACATCATTAAATCTGTTTTTAAAAAATGCTACAAACCCTACTGTATTTAACCATCTAGCTAATTTTGTTTCCCTTATGTTTCCTATCAATCTATGAACAGTTTGCTATGATTCTGCAGTTTGTTTCTTTAATTCACATCATTAGAAGTTTAAATGAATAAAATTCCAATATATTTTGTATACAATGAAAAATATGATGCTTCTTGACATATTACTCTTCAGAAATGTAGCACCAATTTATACTTTGTGAGTCATACAGATTTTTGTGCAATTCACCACATTTTTACAATTCACACACATATTTAAAATAATCTATTAATTTAATGATTATTTAAATGATCTATATTGTCTACTTTATTACAGGCACTGGTTTAGGCTCTTACAATATATATGGACAAAACAGACAAAATTCCCTACCTGGAGGGAGCTTATGTTCTAACTGGAGGAGACCATGGACTATAAAAATAATAAATATTTAATAATATGCAATCTAGATGAAAAGGTGATGAAAAAAATACTGCTAATGAATAGATAAAATTGTATTTTGTTAAAGTTTTAACTTTTATTTCTTAAATTAATAGGTTAAGTGAGATATGTTGATGTATTTCTTTTCACATTTCATTTTTTCTGAACAGCATATTTACAATTTTTTGCCCATTTTTGTATTAGTGTGATGATATTTTAACAATGATGCCTGGGTTGGGATTGGAAAGAAAGTTAATCATTTTGTTGTAAAATATAGCAAGGTGGATCAGAATCTGGCCTTATGTAAGTTTCAACTATGTGAAAATATCTGGAAGCATAAGTTGAGTATCTACAGAAATTTTTATAAGCAGTCTTAAACCAATCATTATACAGAATGAGGCATTCAATAAAACCTAATCAACTGGGCCTTACAGCCTATTTACTATAACTGGGAAAAAAATAAGAAAATATCAAATAACTATTTAAAAGAAGATTTACAAGACTAGCAGAGCCCTAGTAATAGCAATTGTACATAAACATAGATATAGAGGCCAATAATAAGACCCTTTATATCATCCAGCATATATGCTAAACCATCCCAGGAGTGAACAGCCTATTAAATGGGAAGGATTGGTGAGGTAAAGATGGGGTATATAAATAAAAATAATGCATACAGAACACATGAAGTAAAACAAATCTTTAAACTATTCTTTTAAGCTACATACTACTTTTTTTCTTTGTAGTGGCAAGGTACAATTGGAGGCCAAAGCTAAGCTCTCAGTAGTATATTCTATATTTCAGTGGATATTAAACATGACTGCACTCTGAAATCACCAAACAACACTTTAAAACATATACAGAAATAGAGATAGCAAAAGAAATGTCTCTCTCTCTCTCTCTCTCTCTCTCTCTCCATATATATATATATATATATATATATAATATATATGATGTGTGTGTGCATATGTGTGTAGGGGTATGTGTTTATAGGTGTGTATTGGTCATCAATCACTGGACCCCACACCAGACCAATCAAATCAAAATTTCTAAGGGTGAAGATCTGGCATTGATGTGTTTGTCTGTGTGTGTATGTGTGCATAATATTAAATATTAAATCCCCCAAGCTGATTAAAATGTCAATCAGAGTGGAAAATCACGCTTTCCATAGCAATTAGCTTAACCATATACATGTGTGAATTTGAGCAAGCTCTGTAACAAACTTTATAAGCCTATTTCCCTCATTTGTAAAATACAACCAAAACTATACCTGTTTCATAGGTTGTGTGCAGTTTAAGTGATATGATCTCTATAAAACACTCATTACATGGCTTGGCACCTAGGAAATCCTTAATAAATATTTTTCATTCTTGTTGCTGTTCTTGTTATTATTTTAATTCGGGATATGCTATTTTAACTGGTTGTAAATTCATTATGAATTGCTTTATACTCTCTTAATTAAGTTATTACAAAATAATTCTGTCTTAATCAAAGTTTTAGGTTTAGAATCCTATTGGGATACTGTTTCAAGCAGAAGATTATATTTTAGTGTGCCCTTACCTGTCAGATCCCAGTCCCACATTCAGTTAGCTGTTGGTGATCCTGATCTGTCCTAGTACTGATGAAAAACGAGCTCATGTTTCACTGACCAGTCTGGATTAAATATAGGTCTTTATCCAAAGGTGAAAAACCGAAGGTCTCTCTATGTCAGTGATATAGGAAGGGTGGACAATCTACTTCCGTAGTGATACTCCATCAGAAACCCAAGGAAGGGTTGCTATGACTCAGCTCCAACTCGATGGCAAATGACAACAACAACAACATCAATTAATTACCTGTATCCATCTGTTTAGGAAAGGTAGGCTACCTATTTGATTTCCCTTCACATCAACTGCTTGTATACCCATGATTCTCCAGTGCTCAAAGGATCCTAGACCTGTATCAATACCCTTTGACCAGTGTCTTCTTTATCTTGTTTTTGGCTTTCCATTGAACTAAACTCCATGAAAATACCCAGGTCAATTTTGAACCTTAAGTTTTATTCATTCCAGCATTCACTCAACCTTTAAGAGTCTACTCTGTGTTAGGCACTGTGTTAGTTACCAGATAAAAAATATGAGCGGAATACAGCCCTTCCAAGAACTCACATCCCCATGAAGGAAACAAGCACAAATGACAAATCACAGCGATGAAAAAACCTAGAGTAGACAGATGTAGAAGATTCTATAGCTTAGAAAGAAGCAATAAAACTACTGAAAAAGAGAAGATAAAATTACCATTAGTTGCACATGTTGTAGAGATAGATAGAATTGCATAGGAAGGGAAAAGAAAATGAAAAGAAATGTAAAGAGGCCATGTTACAAAAAAATATATAGTACAAGTGATTAAAACTTAGTAAATTTCATATGCAATGAATAAAAGAAAGACAATATCTCATCAACCATAGCAATAATAAGATATGAAATACCTAATATAACATTAACAAGAAATATGCTAAGTCTGAAAAAAGAAAACTACACTTTATTCAAAGATACACTGAATAAATAATGCAATGCACTGCTGCCAAGTCGGATCCAACTCATAGTGACCCCTCCTTGGGTTTCCGAGGGGTATCACTAGGTAAGTAGATTGCCCAACCTTCCTTCTGTGGAGTGGCTGGTGAGTTTGAATCACCAGGCTTCTGGTTGGCAGTCAAATGCCTTTGGCACTACACTACCAGGTATATTCATATACTGAAGGCTCAAGGAGTAATACCAAATATTAGAAAGATACTAATTCATAAGAAGCTATTTAAATCAAAGCTAAAAAAACCAATGTGAATTTTTGAGAAGTCCAAAAAAGTATTCTGAAATTTATCTGGAATAACAAATCAGACAAAATGACTTTGAAATGTATAGTATCTCCATTTATAGGTGAAGCAACAACCAAACTAATCCAACTCCACACAGCAAATTTAAGTCTTGTTGTTGTTATGTGCCGTCGAGTCGGCCCCGACTCATAGCGACCCCTCCTTGGGTTTCCGAGGCAGTATCACTACGGAAGTAGGATTGCCCAACCTTCCTTCCGAGGAGTGGCTGGTGGGTTTGAACCACCAGCCTTCTGGTTAGCAGTCAAGTGCTTTAGCCACTATGCTACCAGAGCTCCTAATTTAAGTCTAAATGATTCAAAATCTAACTAATTTTCCACTATTACAAAATGATGACTAGACAAGAATGGAATATTCCTTCAATCATTCAATCATCAAAGGCAAATATATATATATATATCTATATACACAAACATATATACATACATACATACATATATATATATATATATATATATAATTTGATAATGTGATAATGCCAACTTCTGCTTGAAATATGAAAAACATATATATATATTCTTACTCATACCAAGTAAAAAATTATTTAACTTTTCAAAGAGCAAATTGGAAAGATATATCAAAATAAAAACTGACTCTGAAATTTCACAGCTAGGAATTTGCCTCATGTATATCTTCACAAAGGTTCACCAAGTTACAATGTTCTTTTTTTATTTATTTTCTTTTATGATTTCTGGTCTTGGCTTGTAAACTGCAGCATTTCATGCAATATTACGTATTAAAAACAATCTGAGAGTGCACCAGTGGGCACCAATTTATCCAAAACATTATAATACCACTCCAGTATACTACATTAAACAGAGTGAAATGAAGTACACGCCAGAGATGACATAATGCTAGCACAACACTATGGCCCAACTGGCCGTTAAAATATTGAGAAGATATCTATGACACTTGTTCAACAGCTGATATGCTGAGCACCTCCTTTATCACCCCCCTCGCTCTTTTTACCACTCTCGTATCAGGACACACCCCAACCTCTACAACTTCAATGTTGTTGTTGTTGTTTGCCGTCGAGTCGGCCCCGACTCACATCGGCCCGACTCATAGCGACCCCTCCTTGGGTTTCCGAGGTTGTATCACTACGGAAGTAGGATTGCCCAACCTTCCTTCTGAGGAGTGGCTGGTGGGTTTGAACCGCCAGCCTTCTGGTGAGCAGTCAAGTGCCTTAGGCACTATGCTACATCTTCAGTAGTACATATTAACTAAGGTAATTTATGGCACACCTGAACCTCCAGGACCTTTCTCCAATCCTCCAGCTATTCTGATTGGCCAGTGCCTATGCTATGCTGTTGTTGCTGTTATGTGCCTTCCAGTCGGACCCAACTCATAGCAACCCCTCCTTGGATTTCCGAGGCAGTATCACTACGGAAGTAGACTGCCCAACCTTCCCTCTGAGGAGTGGCTGGTGGGTTTGAACCGCCAGCCTTCTGGTTAGCAGTCAAATGCCTTAGGCACTACGAGCATCTGTACATTTTTCAGACTCCCTTGTAGTTAAACTGGGACAAAATATTTAGGTTCAAAAAAATAGCATGTGAGTAGAAATGATGTAAGAACTTCCACCCTTTAAATATTCCACACAGTTCACCATCTCTCTCCTGCCACGATGACTTTGGACAACCATGTTTCCAGTGGTATAGCTACAAGATGGCAACTCATGCCCCCCCATCACTGAATGGAGAAGAGCCACAGAGGAGTCACCCTCACAAGTTAGGAGTAAAGCTGGATACTGAAAGCACTACGTTTGCAGGTTTATGTCCTGCAGCCACCAGTGTTGCTTAAACTGGACAATACAGTTAAAAAGTCATGACAACCCATCACTGACCAATTTACAATAATTTACAATTACAAGGGTAAAAAGATACAGGCTTTAAGACAGCTCTAAAATACAATGCCATTAAAACATGTTTTAACGTGATTCTCTTCTCCTTGTCTAATATCCCCACATGAAGAGGAATTAACCAGAAATGGGGAAGTTTTGTTCAGACTCTGTGTTCTCATTATTTCACTCATCACTCATGTGATCCTCTGCCTGCTGACAAACGTCACACATCACCACCTAGCAATGACTGACAGCTGACATTATCAGCAAGACTTGATTGAGCTAACTGGCATTTACAATCTAAGTATGAAAGTAAGAGTGAATCAGGAAAAGTCTGCCTTCCTTATAAATATATTTGTTCTATTTCTTGAACTGTATGTTTGTGTTCATTATTGTAGTCTTAGGTTATAGGAAGAATTAGAAAATGCTGTTTTCATGAAGGTATTTAAGTATTGTTGATTGAATATTCCTAGAGTATCTGATTTTCAAGTCTACTCAATATGATTACGTTGAGCAATATAGTTTTAATGTACTTTAAAGCTATCATTGAGGCCTTCTTAAGAAATCAAAAACAAAATGGACAACTGTGGTAGTTAAGGTTGTGTGTCAGCTTGGCTGTGTCTGGATGAGTGGATGGGCAGCTGGTGGTAGTTATTCACCACGATGAGACTTCCAATCAACTCCATGGTGGAATCTGCCACAAACAGCTGAGGAGCTGCTTTAGGGATGTGGTCTGCTTCCTTTATATAAGAACCAGCTTTGGGAACGGTCTCTAGCTTATGGCACACTTGAACCCTCCATGTAGCTGTGTCATTGTTCAGCAGCCTACCATGCTCTTCTGACCTTGGGACTTTCAATGGACTTGAATTAATGGCCTGCTGTGTGGTTTGGTAACATCAGCACTGTGCCTTTTTACTTGTCAAACTTGGGCTCATCAAGCCTCGGCAGCCAGAAGTTGAGTGAAGAAAAGCCTGCAGCTTCAGTGGGCCGGGAACAGGAGGCAGAGCTGAAGCCAAGGTTGAGGGGCTTTCTCCCAACCCCTAGAGCCTGGCACTTTGAACTTGGACTTAAAACCCTCCTAATTTTAAGAATACATTCCTGTTTGTTAAGGCCATCCCATTTGTGGTATATCCACCCTGTTAGAGTGGCACTAGGTAACCAGAACAACAACCAATAAATTATCACTTGAAAACTCACCTACTTCCTCACATTTTTAGAGTCCATTTCCAGAATAAACTACATATCTGTGTCTTAAACTAATAAAATAGAGACCAAATACTTGCAAAATCTAAAAATATTGGGAATCATAACAAAATTTACTTCATCTTATTATGTATGTATAGTGTTTCCCATAAAAGGAGTTATTTTAGGAAGAATTTTTAGAATACTAATAAATGCCAATACAAAAATTGATGTGCTTAGAAAAATTTCAATTTTAAAGTTAACAATGCCTATGTTTATGATGTTCACTAATTATAATACTACTTGGAAACTGACTTCCATTAATTAGTTTCAACAGTTCTCATGGTCCCCTGATGAGGAGGTTATACATCCATTGGAAACTTGTTTAAAATACAAATTCTCTGCCCCCACACTAAATTAATATATTAGAAACTTCTGGAATTGGGCTTAGCAATTTGTGTGTGTCATAAAATATCTAGGTCTAACACTTGCTGAAGTTTGAGAACTAGTGATTTATTAGGTTAAAAATTCATCTTTTACCATTTAGTAAAGTTAGCCAAAAGATTCATAAAGCATATCTGTTAGCTTTGTTACCACAGATCCAATATACGTACAACATAATCAGAAACTGAGAGAAAGAATAAACTGTGCAAATTCCTTATCTAAAATAATCTCTATATTAAAAAGTTTCTACTAATAAAAATAATCACAATGCATAGAAATTGATATAGTTCTTTATACCCATTTATTATTTATCTCACTGTGGTATAATGAATCACTTTTATATGGCCTTTCTAGCCAGTCTTGTAACCCCCATCAAATGATTGGTTAGGTCACAAACTTGCAAGGGATTGGTTGACTTACTATACACATAGTGCCTTGAAAATCCACCCAATAGGATTAAGCCCCTTGTGGTCTAGCTAAGGAATAGGTCAGTTTTGTCATCCAGCTAGGCTTCTATAAGGGCCAACCCCACAGAGGTTGGTGGGTGACCTCACTACTATCTAGAGGAGTCTGCAGCAAAGCACATAATTTGGACCCAAAAAAGAGAGCTGTCACACTGAAGGTGGAGAGAGGTGGTGTGGTGGGCTTGTTGTCCTACCGAGAGAAGGTTGAGCATCTTTTGCACAAAAGGCTTGCTGATGGAGCCAAGGGCCTCTGGAAAAACTCAGTGGAACTAAAAGAGCTGTAACATTTGTCTGAGCAAGACAGAGGCTTGCGTTGCACACTCTCCCACTGGGTAGCATGGGAGGCCCAGTTAGTATGATGGTTGCCAGAAGCAGTGGTTATGTGAAGACAGCTTTTAATCTGAACCACAGCACATCAGCCCAAGACATAGAATGGGCACAGGCAATTTGGAGAAGGATAAGCCCTTCCCCTTTGAAAATCTATTGTCATTGTCTTGTTTGCTTTCAATAAATAATAATAATAGCTTTCACTGTGTCGACACCATGTGTCATATATTCAGCTCAGTCAAACATGAATGTAGCACCCATGGAATGGTTGATACCAGTGTGTGTACATGCCTCATTTCTAGCAGTTTTATGTTTGCCTGGAATTTGAGGCACAGCCTGTCTTCATCTGCAATGTGGATAGACAGACAGGAACACATTCACAGAATCATCCTCAGAAGAACATAATTTAACATTTCCTAGTCAATAATCAAACTGAAAACTTTTTAAATATTTTTAGGGGAAAATATTTTTCACCTTTATCATTTATCATATATAATAATTTTTGTTCATATAACTATCCTCATTTCAAGCAATCAACTTTATCATTAAACATGGGAGGGAAAGGACCAGTAGAAGTTTGTATAGCTAAGATTAATGTTAATAATAATAGCTATCATTTATTTAATAACCAACACATACATATTATCTAAAATCCTCATGACAGTTCTGCGTATTGGATATCCTCCCTCTTTAACAGATGGGGGGAAAGCACTCACGTAAGACAATGATTTTCCCCATGCTCTACAATTGGTTAAACCAAACCAAACTCACTGCCATTGAGTTGATTCCAACTGATAGAAACCTCCATTGGGATGATCCAAGGCTTTATATCTTTACTGAACCAGACTGCCCCGTGCTTTTTCCACATAGTAGCTGGTAGGTTTGAACCACTGACATTTTAGTGAACAATTAACTGCCTTAACCACTATACCACCAGAGTTCCTTATAAACTGGTTAGTGATATGAAAAATGCAGATTCTATTTTCCTAATCCCAAAGCTGGAGCTATTTCTTCTTTGCCCAACAGTACCAGTAATTACATCAATGTACTTTTTTCTGTAACTAGACCCTGTTAACAGAAGTCCATTTATAAAGTACAAATAATATTTAGACCTGGCTTTTCTTCCAACTTAAAAAAAATCATTGTAGTTTCTTTATTTGATAGTACTGCTGATACAAGAAGAGAAACACAATGGGGTTGTGAGCAACTTTCAATCACAAAACTACTAGGTATGGATCATTTATCATTCCCATTTTCAGATGTGTACAATTAGGACAAAATAATGTAATCCCTTTACCAGTGCCATTGATTTGTACATTAAATTAAGCTCAAATTAAAATTCGGGTTGGCTTGGGTAGATAATAATAAGTTAAAATCAAAGAAAATTAATAAACTTCTCACCAAAATAAAGAGGAAGAAAATCATAAAGTCTCAGTAGATAACAAAACAATAGCAATGAAGGAAATGATAAAACAAAAAAAATCATAAACAAAATCAACTCAGCACAGAAAAGCATATGGAACAAAGAAACCAACAAAATCATCAAATACACACACTGAAATGACAACTATCATACATGATTTGGACCCAAAAAGAGAGCTGTCACACTGAAGGTGGAGAGAAGTGGTGTGGTGGGCATGTTGGCCTACCGAGAGAAGGTTAAGCATCTTTTGCACAAAAGGCTTGCTGATGGAGCCAAGGGCCTCTGGAAAAACTCAGTGGAACTAAAAGAGCTGTAACATTTGTCTGAGCAAGACAGAGGCTTGAGTTGTACACTCTCCCACTGGTAGCATGAGAGGCCCAGGTAAATTTATACCTACCAATAATTACACAAGCAGAGCTTGTAGTGTAGCGGTTAAGGCATTTGGCTGCTAACCAAAGGGTTGGTGGTTCAAACCCACCAGCTGCTCCATGGAAGAAAAATGAGGCAGTCCGGTTCCATAAAGATTTGTTGTTGTTGTTGTTATATGCCGTCGAGTCGGCCCCGACTCATAGTGACCCCTCCTTGGGTTTCCGAGGCAGTATCACTACGGAAGTAGGATTGCCCAACCTTCCTTCCGAGGAGTGGCTGGTGGGTTTGAACCGCCAGCCTTCTGGTGAGCAGTTAAGTGCCTTAGGCACTATGCTACCAGAGCTCCCCATAAAGATTTACAGTCTTGGAAACCCAATGGGGGTGGCTATGAGTTGGAATTGACGCAATGGCAGTTGAGTTTGGTTTTTGGTTTGATAATTACACTGAATGTCAATGGATTAAGTGCACCAGACAAGAGACAGAGGTAGCAGAATGGATAAGAAAAGATTATCCATTGATATGCTGTTTATAAGAGATCCACCTTAGAAACAAAACCAAAAATAAGCTAAATATCAAAGGATGGAAAAACATTTATCAAGAAAATGACAACAAAAAATAACAGGACTGGCAATTTTAATTTCTGATAAAATAGACTTTAAGATGAAAACCAGTAAAAGAGACAAGGAAGGATAATGATTCAAGAGCCAATCCAACAAGAGGACATAACCATAATAAATATACACTCACCCAAAGAAAACCAAAACCAATCAAACTCACCATCATCAAGTCGATTCTGACTCAAGAAACCCCACTGAGTTTCCAAGGCCAAAACCTTTATGGAAAGGGATTGCTTCATTTTTCTTCTGTGGAGCAGCTGGTGAGTTTGAACCACTGATCTTTTGGTTAGCAGCCAAATGCCTTAACTACTACACTACCAGAGCTCCTTATGCACTAAAGGAAAGAGCCACAAAATACATAAATCAAACTTTAACCAAATTGAAAAAAATAGACAACTCCACAATAATGGTAAACAAACCAAACTAAACTCACTGCCATCAAGTCAATTCTGACTCAGAGCAACCCTCCTTAGGTTTCTGAAGCAGTATCTCTACAGAAGTAGATTGCCCAGTCTTCCTTCTGAGGAATGGCTGGTGGGTTTGAACCACCAGCCTTCTGGTTAGCAGTCAGATGCCTTAGGCACTGTGCCACGATAATAGTAGGAAACTGTAATATATCTCCTTCAATGGACAGAACAACTAAAATGAAACTCAATAAAGATACAGAATATCTAAACAATACAATCAACCAACTAGACTTCATAGATGAATACAGAACACTCCACCCAACAACAGCACTGGCATAATCTCCAGAATAGACCACGTTAAGCCACAAAGCAAGCTTCAATATATATAAAAACATCAAAATACTATAAAGCATCTTCCCAGGTCACATTTCTATAAAATGAGAAATCAACAACAGGAACATAAAGGAAAAAACATCAAATACATGGAAACTGAAAAATGCCCTGCTAAAAAACTATTGGGTAATAGAATAAATAAATTCTTTGAATCAAATGAGAAGGAAATCACCACATACCAAAATCTTTGGGAAAAAGAAAAATTAGTGACCAGAGGATAATTTGCACCAGGAAATGCACACATTAAAAAAGATGAAAGAATCAAAATTAACATCTTAACTCAATATTCCAATAATCAGAAAAATAATTGCAAAGAAAAAAAAGTCTACACTCACCAAAAGAAAGAAAATGATAAGAATTCGAGTAGAAATAAATGAAATAGAAAACAGAAAAAACAATAGAAAGAAGCAACAAAACTAGAAGTTGGATCTTTCAAAGGATTACAAAAAATATGACAAATCACTGGCAAATTTAACACAGGAAAAGAAGAGGAAGATGCAACAACAAAAATATGAACTGAAACAGGCAATACCACAACAGAACTTATTTAAATAAAAAGGATAACAGAATACTATGAAGAACTGTACTTCCACAAGTTTGAAAACCTAGAAGAAATGGAAAAATTTCTAGAAACACATTACCCATGCAAACTAACATAATCTGAAGTAGAAACTTTGAACATACTGAACACAAAAGAAGAAAATTAACAAGTCATTAAAAAAAAAAAAAAAAAAAAACTTCCAAAAAAGTCCTGGCCAGATGGCTTCAATGGCAAATTCTACCAAACATTCAGATAAGAGCTGACACTAATTCTTCTCAAACTATTCCAAAACATAGAAAAGAATGGAATACTTCTGAATTCATGCCCTGAAGCAAGGGTAACCCTGATACCAAAACTGGGCAAAGATGTTACCAGAAATGAAAATTATAGACTAATATCCCTCATGATAGGAGCTCTGGTAGCATAGTGCCTAAGGCACTTGACTGCTAACCAGAAGGCTGGTGGTTCAAACCCACAAGCCACTCCTCAGAAGGAAGGTTGGGCAATCCTACTTCCGTAGTGATACTGCCTTGGAAACCCAAGGAGGGGTCGCTATGAGTCAGGGCCGACTCAACGGCAAATAACAACAACAACAACATCCCTCATGATTACTGATAGAAAAATTCTGAACAAAATGCTAGTCGATAGAATCCAACAACATATTAATAAATAAAACAACATGACTAAGTGAAATAAATACTAGATATGAGAGGATAGTTCAACATACAAAATCAATCATTGTAATCCACCAACAAATTAAACGAAAAGGGAAAAAAAACCCACATGATCATGTCAATTGATGCAGAAAAGGCATTTGACAAAATCCAACACCTATTCTTGATAAAAACATTCAGCAAAATAGGAATAGTAGGGAAATTCCTCAACATAATTAAGGGAATATACCAATAACAACAGCCAACATTATTCTCAATAGAGACTGAAAACATTCCCTTTGAGAATGGAAACTGGACAGTGATGTCCTTTGTCACCACTCCTATTCAACACTCCTCGGAAGGAAGGTTGGGCAATCCTACTTCCGTACTGATACTGCCTCGGAAACCCAAGGAGGGGTCGCTATGAGTCGGGGCCGACTCGACAGCAAATAACAACAACAACAACATTCAACACTGTACGGGAAGTCCTAGCCAGAGCAATAAGACAAGAAAAGGAAATAAAAGACATCCAAATTGGCAAAGAAGCAGTAAAACTAACTCTATTTGCAGATGATATGATCCTATTCATAGACAATCCTAGAGACTAACAAAACTACTGGAACTAACAGAAGGATTCAGCAAAGGGTCTAGGTACTAGATCAACATACAAAAATCAGTCAAAGACATCTCTGAAAAGGGAATCAGAAAAACAATACAGTTTACAATAACCACCCAACCAAATGATAAAGTACTTAGGAATACATCTAATGAGATACGCTAAAAATTTATACTAAGAAAAATGTAAAACATTACTACAAGAAACCAAAAGAGACCTACATAAATGGAAGAATAGTCCATGCTCACAGGCAGGAAGATAATATTGTGAAAATGTCAATACTACCCAAAGTGTTCTACAGATATAATGCCACTCCAATCCAAATTCCATCATTCTTCCTCTTCTTCTTCTTTTTTTTTAAATCTTTATTGTCATTTGGGTGAAAGTTTAAAGAGCAAATTCACTTTCCATACAGTAGCTCACATAGACTTTGTCTTATGATATTGACTGCAATTTCCCAGAATACAACAACTCCTCTCCCACTTCCTCCCCATAGTACCCTCTTTCCTGTTGTGTCCTTCCTTCCCATGCAATCCCGCCCCCAGCTATCTCCCTGTACATACACAGCCCTTCTATTCTCTCCAGGCAGCAGTGGATCTACCTAAGGTAAATGTTCAGCTCAT
>NW_006921589.1:17570956-17572586 GCF_000298275.1 Orycteropus afer afer
ACTCTATCCAGGATCTCCTACACAGATCCCGCTCTGAGTGAGACAGTGATAGCCGGGCACCATCTTGTTCTTCTGGTCTCATAATCATATAGGCTGAGGATCACATGGTGTACCAGTTGCTTGGTCTAATTGTTTCCATGCATCCTTGGTTTTCCTCATTCTTCTTTGCTCTGGATAAGGAGAGACCCACTATTGCATCTAGATGACTGCTTGCAAGCTTTTAAGATCCCAGTCACTACTCACCAAAGTAGGAGGTGGAACAATATTTTTGTGTAGTATGCTATGCCAATTGAGCTTGATGTCCCCTGAGACTATGGTCCTGACCCCACAAGTCCAACTACTCACTCCCTTTGGAGAGCTGGCTGTGGCCAAAAGTGACCACAACCATGTCCTTTGTCAGCTTTACTGTATACCTGAGATTTCTTACAGAATATACAAGTACACTTGGAGAAACATTGTCTGCCAACTCTATACATGGTCATGGACACATTCTACCTGCATAGACATACCTAACAATTCAGCCTGTCCACCCATCCATCCACATGTACATCACTGTTTGCCTTCATAGACAACTCAGTACTGTATGTGCAAAAGGGTTCATGTTCAATGTCTGAACCTACCATGGATATCTCTATGTCTTCCGCTTCCTCAATGCAACCATGTTGATCACTCACATTTGGTATGTTGCCCTTCTCTTCAATCAAGACAACACCTATCTAACAGTGTTCCTCTCCTCCCCTCGCAACCCTCGTAACCAACAAAGAAAATTCCCTTCCATATATAAATCTTTCCTTGACTTTTTACAATAATGGACTAATACAATATCTGTCCTTCTGTGATTGACTTCTTACATTCAGTACAATGTTTTCCAAGTTCATCCATGTTATGTGGTGTTCTGCAGATTCTACTTTTTTTTTTAATGTTTTACATGGATTTAATTATGTCATCTTAAATACACAATACAAATTTGATTTTTTTTATGCCAATTGAGCTTGATGTCCCCTGCAACTATGGTCCTGAGCCCACAGTTTCAACTGTTCTCTCCCTTTGGGTAGCAGGCTGTGACCAAGAAGTGACTACAACCTTGTCCCTTGTCAGCTCTACTATACACCTGGGATTTCGTACAGAACATACAAATACAGTTGTAGAACCATTGTCTGCCAACACTATACATGGTCTTGGGTACACTCCCCACTGCACAGACATACCTAATAGTTTAGCATGTCCACCCATCTATCCATCCGTATGCCCACATTTGCCTTCACTGACAATGCAGTACTGCATGTGCAAAGGGGTTCATCTTTGTTGTCTGTACCTCCCCTGTACCTCTCTGTCTTCCTCTTCCTCAATCCCACCATGTTGATCACTCACACTTGGTATGTTGCCCTTCTCTTCAATCAAAACAATAACCATCTCCATCTTCCCCTCTCACCACTGGTAACCAACACAGAAAATTTTCTTCCATATATAAACCTTTCCTTGACTTTTTACAATAATGGACTAATACAATATTTGTCATTCTGTGATTGACTCCTTTCACTCAGCATAATGTCCTCCAAGTTCATCCAAGTTATATGATGTTTTGCAGATTCTACTTTATTCTTTAGGGTTGCATAGTATTCCATTGTGT
>NW_006921589.1:17573576-17584752 GCF_000298275.1 Orycteropus afer afer
TATCTCAGGTTGTTAATGATTCTTCCTCCAATCCTGATACCACGTTTTTCTTCATATAGTCCAGCTTCTCGGATTATTTGCTCAGCAAATAATTCCATAGTGATACTGCCTCAGAAACCCAAGGAGGGGTTGCTATGTGTCAGGGCCAACTCGACAGCACATAACAAGAAACAACAACAATGGAATTACTGGGTCAAATGGTATTTCTAATTCCAGCATTTTAAAGAATCGCCACACTGCTTTCCACAGTGGTTGTATCATTTTACAGTTCTACCAGCAGTGTATGAGACTCCCAATCTCTCCACATCCTCGCCAGCATTTGTTATTTTCTTTCTTGTTGAATTTTGCTACTAGTGCTGGGGCCAAATGGTATCTCATTGTTGTTTTGATTTGCATCTCTCAATGGCTAATGATCATGAGCATTTCTTCATATCTTTCTTGGCTGCCTGAATATCCTCTTTGGTGAAGTGTCCAATTTTTTAATTGGATTATTTGCCCTTTTGTTGTTGAGGTCCTGGAATTTTCTATAAATTCTAGAGATAAGTCCCTTGTCCGATATATCATTGCTGAATATGTTTTCCCAATATGTGGGTTCTCTTTTGACTCTTTTGGAGAAGTCTTTGGAAGCACTTAAAAACTTAATTTTTAGAAAGTCCCATTCATCTAGTTTATCTTCTGCTGTATGTGCATTTTGGGTTATGCTTGATAGTCTATTTATGCCACATATTAGGACCCCTATATTTGCTCCTAGTTTTTCCTTGAGGAACTTTATATTTTTAGCCTTCACATTCAAGTCTTTGAACCATCTGGAGTTAATTTTGTGTATGGTGTGAGGTACACATCTTGTTTCATTTTTCTGCAAATGGATATCCAGTTTTGCCAGCACCATTTGTTAAACAGACAATCTCTTCCCCATTTAATGGATTTTGGTCCTTTGTCAAAGATCAGCTGACCATAGGTTGATGGATCTATTTCTGGGTTCTCAATTCCATTCCATTGGTCTATGTGTCTGTCATTGTACCAATACTGGGCAGTTCTGACTACTGTGACTGTATAGTAGGTTTTGAGATACAGGAGTGTGAGACCTCCTACTTTGTTCTTTTTCTTCAATAATGCTTTGCTTATCTGAGAGCTCTTTCTTTTCCATATAAAGTTAGTGATTGTTTTTTCCATATACTTAAAGAATGTCAATGGAATATGGATTGGGATTGCATTGAACGTATAGATTGCTTTGGGTAAAATTGATATTTTCACAATGTTTAATCTTCCAAACCATGAGCACAGTATATTCTTTCATTTATGTAGAGCTCTAACGGTTTCTTGAAAAAAAAAATTTATAGTTTCCTTTGTACAGGTCTTTTGTGTCCCTGGTTAAGACTTATTCCCAGGTATTTTATTTTTTTGGTAGCTATTGTAAATGGTATTTATTTCCTTATTTCTTTTTTCAGCAATCTCTTTGCTGGTGTAGAGGAATCCAACTGATTTTTGTATCCTGTCACTGTGTGAAATCTCTCAATTGGTTCCAGCAGTGTTTTTACTGAGTCTCTTGGGTTTTCTAGGTATTGTTGTTGTTGTTGTTTGCCGTCCAGTCAGCCCGACTCATAGCGACCCCTCCTTGGGTTTCCGAGGCAGTATCACTACGGAAGTAGGATTGCCCAACCTTCCTTCCGAGGAGTGGCTGGTGGGTTTGAACCGCCAGTCTTCTGGTGAGCAGTCAAGTGCCTTAGGCACTATGCTACCAGAGCTCCTACTAGGTATAGGGTCATATTATCAGCAAATAGGGATAGTTTGACTTCTTCCTTACCAATGTGAATGCCTTTGATTTCCCTTTCTTGCCTTATTGCCCTGGCCAGAACTTCCAATACAATGTTGAATAGAAGTGGTGAGAGAGGGTATCCTTGTCTGGTTCCTGTTTGCAAGGGGAATGGTTGCAGTCTCTCCATTGAGAATAATGTTGGCTGTTGGTTTTGCATAGATGCCCTTTATATGTTGAGGTCCATCCCTTCTATTCCTATTTTGGTGAGAGTTTTGATCAGGAATAGGTGTTGGATTTTATCAAATGCCTTTTCTGCATCAATTGATATGATCACATGGTTCTTTTCTTTGTTAAATTTATGTGATGGATGTCGTTCATTGTTTTTCTAATGTTGATCCACCCTTGCATATCTGATATGAACCCCACTGGGTCATAATGAATTATGTTTTTGATATGTTGTTGGAATCTCTTGGCTAGGATTTTGTGGAATATTTTTGCATGTATATTCATGAGGGATATTGATCTGTAGTTTTCCTTTTTAATGATGGCTTTGCCTGGTTTTGGTATCAAGGTTATGCTTGATTCATAAAAGAATTAGAAAGGATTCCATCCTTTTCTATGTTTTGGAATAGTTTGAGTAGGACTGGTATCAGTTCTTCTCCAAATGTTTGGTAGAATTTTCTGGTGAAACTGCCTGAGCCATAACTTTTTTTGGTTAGAAATTTTTTTTATGACATGTTCAATTTCTTCTTTTGTTATGAGTCTGTTCAACTTTTTCACCTCAATCTGTGTTAGTTTTAGGTAGTTTCTAGAAATCTGTCCAATCTGTCCATTTCTTCCACATTTTCAAATTTGTTGGAGTGAAGTTCTTCATAATAGCCTGATTATTAACTTTTTTAATTTCAGTTGGTTCTGTTGTAATGTCTACCATTTCATTTCTCAGTCATGTTATTTGTATTCTTTCCCTCTTTTCCTTTGTTAAATTTGCCAGTGGCTCATCAATTTTATTAATCTTTTCAAAAAACCAACTTCTAGTCTTGTTGATTTTTTTTCTATTGTCTATTTTCTGTTTCATTGATTTCTGCTTGAATCTTCATTATTTCCATTCTTCTGATGATTGTAGGTTTTTCTTGATGCTCTTTTTCTACTTCTTGGAGATGTTAGTGTGAAGTATTGATTTTGGCTATTTCTTCTTTTTTGATGTGTGCATTTATTGCTATAAATTGGCTCTGGTCACTGCTTTTGCTGTGTCCCAATGATTTGATTCAAGGAATTTTGTAATTTCATTTTTTATTTCTTCTCTTAACCAGTCATTCTTAAGGAGGGTGTAGTTCAGTTTCCATGTGTTTCTTCTTATTCCATTGATCTTCCTATTATTGATTTCTAATTTAATAGCATTGTGATCTGAGAAGATGCACTGCAGTATTTCAATGTTTTAAAATTTATTAAGGCTTGCTTTATGGCCTAGCATATGGTGTATCATGGAGAATGTGGCAAGTGCACTGGAAAAGAACATATATTGTGTTCTATTGGGTGAAGTGCTCTGTAGATGTCTATAAGGTCAAGTTGGTAGATTGTATTGTTTAGTTCTTCCGCATCTTTGTTGAATTTCTTTTAAATTGTTCTATCTTTCATTGAAAATTTTGTATTAAAGTCTCACATCATGACTATGGAGTCATCTATTTGTCTTTTCAATTCTGTTAAAGTCTGATTAATGTATATTGGGGCTCTTTTATTTGGTCCATGAATATTTATTTCAGCTGTATCTTCTTGTTCAATTGATCCTTTAATCATTATATAATGTCCTTCCTTGTCTCGTATGGTGGTTTTTGTCTTAAAGTCAATTTGATCAGAAACTAATATTCCACTCCTGCTCTTTTTTGGTTGTCATTTGCTTGACATCTCTTTTTCCAACCTTTGATTTTCAGTCTATTTTTGTCTTTGTCTCTAAGGTGTGTCTCTTGTAGACAGCATATTGATGGGTTATGTTTTCTTATCCAGTCTGCAACCCTCCGTCTCTTGAGTGGTGCATTTAATCCATTGACATTCAGTGTAATTATTTACAAGTATGAATTTGTTGCATCATTCTGTTATATATTTGTTCATGGTGTTGCTGGTTTCTTTGTTCCATGTAATTTTCTGTGCTGAGCTCATTATGTTTATGAATCATGTTATCATTCCCTTTGTTGCTGTCATTTTAGTATTTGCTAAATATTTGTGCTTGACCTCTTTTTTATTGTGATGTAAAGGTTTATCATTTTTCTTTGAGGGTGTATCATTTTTCTGTGGTGTATAATTTTCTCCTTGACTTTAGAACAGTCCATTCTATCTTGCACCACTCTTGACTTCCTCACCATTTAGAAGTTCTGTAACTACACTATTTTTTTCCTCTTTTTGGTTTGTAGTTGTCTTCTTCTTCCATTTGATGCCTCTGATTTCCTGTGTACAATCTTTTCCTTTGGATACTTCCACAGGTGTGTTGGCTTCTGGGTTATTTCACCTTGTGTATTAATGGTCAGTTGTTGTTTGCATTATTGGTTCTTTGTTCAAAGGACTCCCTTTAGTACCTCATTTAAAGTTGGCTTTTTTTTTTTTTTTTTTTTTTTTAATCCCTTACCTTCTGCTTATTTCGAAATTGTCTAATTTCACCATCATATGTGAGGGACAATTTTGCCAGTATATAATGCTTGTTTGGAATTTTTTTCTCTTTCAGGGTTTTATATATACCATCCCATTGCTTTCATGCTTGCATGGCTTCTGCCAAGAAATCAGAGCTTAGTCTTATTGGTTGCCCTTTTTAGGTAACTTTTTGTTTTTCCCGTGCTGCTTTCAAGATTCGTTGTCCTTGGTTTTGATGACTTTGATGATGATATGTCTTGGTGATTTTCTTTTGGTGTCTATCCTGTGTGGGGTTCATTGGATGCCCTAAATGGATATATTCCCCTCTTTCATCATATCAGGGAAGTTCTCTTCCAACAAATCTTGAACAATTTTCTTAGTGGATTTTCTTTTTCTCTTCCTGTTATGGAATTCCAATTACACATAGGTCCTTTTGATGGTATCCCACATAAACCTTGGGCTTTTTCATTTTGTTTTGATCTTTTTTCCTGATTGATCTCTTTCCAAAGAAGTATTCAGGTATTTCCCTTCAATCTCATTAATTCTGTCTTTCATGGATTTGATTCTACTCCTTTGCCTCTCAATGTGTTATGTATTTCTGAAAATTAAGTATTAATCTCCTGGATTTCTCTCTGTAGAATTTGCATCATTCCTAATTTTTCATATATTTTGTCATTTAGTTCTTGTATTTTCTTCCAGAATTGTTCTAGGGCTTTGTCTCTGTGTTCCTTAATTTTGTCAGTGTTTTCCTTTATCTGTTTCTCAATTCTTTGAAGGTACCTAAGTATAGTTCTTTTGAATTCCTTATCAGGGAGTTCAATGCTGCTTCTTCCTCAGGGGTGTGTTCTGGGTCTTTTTCCTGTTCCCTTGTTTCTACCACTTTATCTTTCTTCTTTGTGTGGACAGTGATGGTCTGTTGTCTCCAAGACATTGTGGCATTGTTGTATTTAGATCTCTGTTAACTGTTTATGAAGAGTAGTAAGGGTGAGTCAGACTGCGTTGTGGTCATTTATCATTGGCCAGTTGGTGGAGAAGGAAGTGGTGGCTCTCACTCAGTGACTGGTGCTGCAGGAAGTGCAGGTGTGGTTGCATCATATGGGCACAGTTGCTGTCTCACTCAGTTAGACAAAAACAACAATCAAAAAACCATCTAAAAAGGAAAAGCAAGTGGACAAAACACAAAACACACCACATAAGCATGCAGGAGCAATCACAAAAAAAAAAAAAAAAAAAGGAAAGGCAATAAATGAGAGAGAATATTTAAAGAAAAACTTTAAAAAGCCAAAAGAAATATGTTCAATCTGTATGCTGAGCAAATAATCCAAAAAGCTAGGTTTTATGAAGAAGAACATGGCATCAGGATTGGAGGAAGAATCATTAATAACCTGAGATATGCTGATGACACAATTTTACTTGCTGAAAGTGAGGATGACTTGAACCATTTACTGATGAAGATTGAAGAATACAGTCTGCAGTATGGATTACATCTCAATTATGCATTGCTGTCAAGTTGGATCTGACTCATAGCAACCCCTCCTTGGCTTTCCAAGGCAGTATCACTATGGAAGTAGATTGCCCAACCTTCCTTCCAAGGATTGGCTGGTGGGTTTGAACCACCAGCCTTCTGGTTAGCAGTCAAATGTCTTAGGCACTACACCACCACAGGTCTCACATCTCAATATAAAGAAAATAAAAATCCTCACAATTGGACCAATAAGCAGCATCACGATAAATGGAGAAATGACTGAAGCTGTCAAAGACTTCACATTGCTTGATTCTACAATCAATGCCAGTGGAAACAGCAGTCAGCACATCAGACCACCTACAGCACTGGGCAAATGGTCTGCAAAGGACCTCTTTCAAGTGCTGAAGAGCTAAGATATATCCTTCAGGACTAAGATGCAACTGACACAAGCCATGGTATTTTCAATCACCTCATATGCATGTGGAAGCTGGACAATGAATAAGGAAGACCGAAGAAGAGTCGATGCTTTTGAGTTGTGGTGTTGGTGAAGAATCCTGAAAGTACCATGGACTGTTAAAAGAATTAACAAATCTGTCCTGGAGGAAGTGCAGCTGGAGTGCTCTTTGGAAGCAAGAATGGCCAGACTTTGTCTTACATACCTTGGCCACGTTGTTAGAAGGGACCATTCACTGGAGAAGGATGTCATGCTTGGTAAGGTGGAGGGTCAACAAAAGAGGGGAATACCCTCGACGAGATGGATTTACACAGTGGCAGTGGTGATGGGCTCAAACGGAGCTAGGATTGTGGAGCTGACGCAAGACCAGGCAGTGTTTTGTTCTGCTGTGCATAGGGTCGCTATGAGTCAGAGACGACTCAACGGCACCTAATAATAGCAACAACAACAACTAAAAATGTACATAGAAACAAATGAGATGATTGGGATCTCCTAAAAACTAAACATTTATGTGCTTCAAAAGACTTCAACAAATGAGTAAAAAGACAATACAAAGACTGGAAAAAAATTTCACAAGAACATAGTGGACAACAGAGTAATCTCTAAAATTTATTTAAAACTTCAGGACTTCAACAAAAAAAGACAAACAATCCAATTAAAAAATGGTCAGAGAACACTGAACATACACTTCACCAAAAAAAAAAGACATTCAGGCAGCTAAACACATGAAGAAATGCTCACAATCATTAGGCATTAGGGAGATGTAAATGATAACAATGAGATACCATCTCAACCTAGTATTAACACCACAGTTCAAAACCAGAACACAACAAAAGCTAGTGAGGGTGTGTAAAGAATGGAACCTTCATACACTGATGGTAGGACTGCTATGGAACTTCCTTAATAGTTGGAAATAGAAATGCCATATGATCCAGCAATCACAGTACTAGGGATATGTCCTAGAGAAATAAAAGCCCTGGCATGAACAAATATATGCACACCATGTTCACTGCAGCATTATTCACAATAGCAAAGATGAAACAACCTAAGTGCCCATGACAAACAGTGGAATACTGTGTAATGTATTAGAATAATGATGTATCTCTGAAGCACCTTATAACATGGATGATACTAGAAGACATTATGAAATTGTTGAGTGAAATTGTTGTTGTTGTTAGGTAGCACAAAGTCAGTCCCAACTCATAGCAACCATATATACAACAGAATGAAACAATGCCTGGTCCTGCATCTCCTCACAGTTTTTACTATGTGTGAGTCCATTGTTGCAGCGACTATGCCAATCCATCTCCTTGAGGGTCTTCAAATTTTTCTCTGACCTTCTACTTTATCAAGCATGATATCCTTTTCCAAAGACTGGTCCCTTGTGAAACATGACCAAAGTAAGTGAGATGAAATCTGGCCATTCTCACTTATAAGAAGCAGTGAAGCTGTAGTTCTTCCAAGATAGATGTGTTTGTTCTTCTTGAAGTTCATGTTATTTCCAGTATTCTTCACCATCACACATTCAAGTGCACCAATTTTTCATAAGTCTTCTTTATTATTTGTCCAGCTTTCATAGGGATATGAGGCTTCTGAGAATACCATGGCTTGGGTGAGGTACACTTTAGTCCTCAAAGTGATATCTTTGCTCTTTAACCCCTTGAAGAAGTCTCTTGCAGAGATTTGCCCAGCGCAATGTGTCCTCTGATTTCTTCCATGGGTATTGATTGTGGATCCAAGTAAAATGAAATCCCTGACAACTTCAATCTTTTCTCCATTTATCATGATGTGGTTTATTGGTCCAGTTGTGGGGATTTTTGTTTTCCTCATACTGAGGTATAATCCATAGTAAAGGCTGGAGTCTTTGATCTTCATCAGGAAGTGCTTCAAGTCATGTTCACTTTCAGCAAGCAAGGTTATGTTATCTGCATATCACAGGCTGTTAATGAGTCTTTCTCCAATCCTAATGTCACATTCCTCATCATATCAGATTATCTCCTCAGCCTATGGATTGAAAAAGTATTGGGTACAACCCTGACACACACCTTCCCTGATTTTAAACTATGCACTATCCCTTTATTCTGTTTGAGTGACTGCCTCTTCTGCAGGTCCTTTGGGAACACAATTAAGTGTTCTGCAATTCTCATTCCTAGCAATGTTATCTATAATTTGTTATGATCTGCATAGTAAAATGTCTTCACATAGTCAAAAAAATACAGGTAAATATCTTTCTGGTATTCTTTCTTTCAGCCAAGATCCACCTGGCATCAGTAATAATATCCCTTGTTCCATGTAATTTTCTCAATCCAGCTTGAATTTTTGGAAGGTCCCTGTCAATATACTGCTGCAACCATTTTTTAATTATCTGCAGCAAAATTTTACTTGCATGTGATATTAGTAATATTGTTCAATAATTTCCACATTCTGTTGGATCAACTTTCTTTGAAATGGGCACAACTATGGATCTTGTCCAATCAGTTGGCTAAGTAGCTATCTTCCAAATTTCTTGGCATAAACAACTGAGAACCTCTAACATTCCATTCATTTCTTGAACCATCTCAATGGATATTCCTCTCAATTCCTGGAAATCTGTTTTGCACCAATTCCTTCAGTGCAGATTGGACTTCTTCCTTCAATACTATTGGTTCATGATCACATGCTACCTACTAAAATGACTGTACATCAACTAATTCTTTTTGATACAGTGACTCCTGAAATTATTGTACATCACCAGTTCTTTTTGATACAGTGACTCTTTCCATCTTCTTTTGATGCTTCCTGCATCATTCAACATTTTGCCCACAGAATTCTTCAATCCTGCAATTCAAGGCTTGAGTTTTCTCTTGTTCTTTATGCTTGAGAAATGCCAAGCATACTCTTTTTGCTTTCTAATTGCAGGTCTTTGCACATTTCATTATAATAATATGCTTTCTCAAGTTGTCCTTTGAAATTTTCTGTTCAGCTCTTTTATTTCAACATCCCTTCCTCTCACTTTAGAATGTCCATTCAAGAGCAAGTTTCAGAGTCTCCTTTGACACCCATTTTGATCTTTTCTTCCTTTCCTGTCTTTTTAATGACTTTTTGCTTTCTTCATGTGTGATATTCTAGATGTAATCCTACAACCTGTCTGGTTTTCAGTTATTGCTGTTCAATATGTCAAATCTATTCTTCAGATAGTCTTTAAATTCAGGTGGGATATACTCAAGGTCATATTTTGGCTCTCATGGACTTGTTTTAATTTTCTTCAGCTTCAACTTGAACTTGCTTATAAGCAATTGACAGTATGTTCCAGTCAGCTCCTGGCCTTGTTCTGACTGATGATGTTAAACTTCTTCATCAACTCTTTCAACAGATGTAGTTATTTTGATTCCTGTGTATTCTATCTGTCAAGGTCCATGTGTTTAGTCAGTTTATGTTGTTTAAAAAATATATTTGCAATGAATAAGTTGTTGGTATTGCAAAATTCTACCATGCAATCTCCAGTCTCATTTCTATAACTAAGCCCATATTTTCCAACTACAGATCCATTTCCTTTGTTTCCAACTTTTGCATTAAAATCACCAGTAATTATCAATACATCTTGACTGCATGTTTGCTCAATTTAAGACTGCAGAAGTTGGTAAAGATCTTCAATTTATTCCTCTTTGGCTTTGGTGGTTAGTGCATAAATTTGAATAATAGTAGTATTAACTGGTCTTCCTTGTAGGTGTATTTACATTATCTTATCACTGACAGTACTGTACTTCAGGATGTTGCTGTTATTAGGCAACACCTAGTCACTCCAACTCATAGCGACCCTATGCACAATAGAACAAAACACTGCCCAATCCTGTGCCAGCATCACAATCCTTGCTATACCTGAGTCCATCGCTGCAACCATTGTGTCAATCATCCTGTAGAGAGTTTCCTATTTTTCCTTGCCCCTCCACTTTACCAAGCATGATATCCTTCTCCAAGGAATGGTCCCTTCTGACAACATGACCAAAGTAGGTGAGACAGAGTCTGACCATTCTCTCATCCAAGGAGCATTCTGGCTACATTTCTTCCAGGAGAGACTTGTTAGTCCTTTAGGCAATCCAAGGAACCTTCAGTATTCTTTGCCAACACCACTTCTCAAAGATATCAATTCTTTTTTGGTCTTCTTTATTCATTGTCCAGCTCTCACATGCAGATGAGGTGAGTGAAAATGCCATGACTTGGGTTAGGTACACCTTAATCGTCAAAGATACATCTTTGCTCTTCAGCACTTTTAACAGGTCTTTTGCAGCACATTTTCCCAGTGCAATACGTTGTTTGATGTCTTGACTGCTGCTTCCATTGGTGTTGATTGTAGAACCAAGAAATATGAAATCTTTGACAACTTCAATCTTTTCTCCATTTATTTTGATGCTGGTTGTTGGTCCAGTTGTGAGGATTTTCATGGCATAGTGCCTAAGGCATTTGACTGCTAACCAGAAGGCTGGCAGTTCAAACCCACTAGCCACTCCTTGGAAGGAAGAATGCACAATCTACTTCCTTAGAGATACTGCCTCAGAAACCAAAAGAGGGTTTGCTATGAGTTGGAACTGGCTTGATGGCAGTGAGTATGGTTTTTGTTTTTTATGTTCAGATGTAATCCATACTGCAGATGGTAGTCTTTAATCTTCACCAGTAAGTGCTTCAATTCATTCCTCACTTTCAGCAAGCAAAGTTGTGTCGTCTGCATATCGCAGGCTGTTAAGAACCTTTCCTCCAATACTGATGTTGCATTCTTTTTCATATAATCCAGCTTCTCAGATTATTTGCTCAGTGCACAGATTGAATAAGTGTGGTGAAAGGATACAATCCTGATGGACTCCCTTCTTGATTTTAAACCATGCAGTGTCCCCTTGTTCTGTTTAAA
>NW_006921589.1:17595314-17626412 GCF_000298275.1 Orycteropus afer afer
GGTTGTGGAGAGATTGGGACTTTCATACACTGCTGGTGGGACTGTAAAATGGTACAACCATTGTGGAAAGCAGTATGGTGATTCCTTCAAAAGTTGGGATTAGAAATACCATTTGACCCAGCCATTCCATTACTAGGTATATATCCTAAAGAAGTGAGAGCCATGACAAGAACAGACACTGCATAATGTGGATGAACTTGGAGGATATTATGCTGAGTGAAATAAGTCAATCACAGAAGGACAAATATTGTATTAGTCCGCTATTGTAAAAGTCAAGGAAAGGTTTATCTATGGAAGGAAATTTTCTTTGTTGGTTACTAGGGGTGGGAGAGGAGGGGAGGGAACACTGTTAGATAGAGAGATATAAGTATTGATTTGGGTGAAGAGAAGGGCAGTGTACCAAATGTGAGTGATCAATATGGTGGTACTGAGGAAGAGAAAGACATAGAAAGGTACATGAGAGGTACAGACAACAAAGATGAACCCTTTTGCACATACAGTACTGCGTTGTCAGTGAAGGCAAACATGGTTTTACGGGTGGACAGATGAGTGGACAGGCTGAACTATTAGGTATGTCTATGAAGTGGGGGTTGTATCCAAGAACATGTATAGGGTGAAAGACAATGGTCCTATAAGTTTATGTGAATGATCAGAATTCCCAGGTGTACAGAAGAGCTGACAAGGGGCAAGGTCATAGTCACTGCTTGGTCACAGCCAGCTACCCAGAAGGACCGAGTAGTGGAACCTGTGGGCTCGGGACCATAATCACAGGGGACATCAAGCTCAATTGGCACAACATACTACACAAAACATTGTTCCACCTCCTACTTTGGTGAATAGCAACTGGGATCTTGAAAGCTAGCAAGCTGCCATCTAGATGCAACAATGGGTCTCTCCTCATCCAGAGCAAAGAAGAATGAAGAAAACCCAAAAGTTCAGGGAAACAATTAGTCCTAGTGACTGGTACACCATCTGTTCTGCAGCCTATGTGACTATGAGACCAGAAGAACAAGATGGTGCCTGGCTACCACTGTCATCCACTTGGAAGGATATCTATGTAGGATATCCTTGGTAGAGAGGGAGAACAATGTGGAACAAAACTCAAAATCTTTTGGAGAAAAGAAAAAGGGGGTGGGGGCCAGGTTTGCTGGTCCAACAGAGCCTGGTGGAACCACTGAGACTATGGCCCCTAGATGCCCTTCAGGTTTGGAATTTAACCCACACTTGTGGCTTCCAGCCAAACAAAAGACAGGCATATGAGTCAAACATTTTACCTGAGGTAGATACACTCATCGGAGAAAATAATCATGAAGAAGGGCTACTTATACACAAGGAGACAGCTCAGAGGGCAGGAGTGCATGGAGGGTGGACACAGGCAAGAGGTAACTATGGGGAGGAAGTGGGAGGGGAGCTGTTGCATTGTGGTAAATTGTGGTCAATGTCATGAGACAAAGTGTATGTGAACTGCTGTATGGAAAGTGAATTAGCTCTGTAAATTTTCATCCAAATCACAATAAAAAAAATTTAAATACACACACACATGCACACATACACACTGCTGCAAATGTTTTTGAATTATTTTCAGTAAGATTTTACTTGCATGTGATATTAATGATATTATTCGATAATTTCCATATTCTGTGGTATTACCTTTCTTTGGAATGGGTAAAAATATGGATCTCTTCCAGTCAGTTGGCCAGGTAGCTATCTTCCAATCTCTTGGCATAATCAAGTGAGTGCCTCCAGTTGGGCATTCATTTGTTGAAACATCTCATTGGGTATTCCATCAATTCCTAGAGCCTTGTTCTTTGCCAATTGCTTCAGTGCAGCTTCGACTTCTTCCTTCAATACTCTTGGTTCTTGATCATATGCCACCTCCTGAAATGGATGAACATCAATGAATGTGACAGAATTCCTCTTCAATTTGTCATTCCTGTGATAGTAGTCCATATGATTTTCCAATTCTAAATGGCCAATACCAGTCCACTTCACCTCACTGATGCCTAGGATATCTATCTTTATGCATTCCATTTAGTTTGTGACAACTTCCAAGCTTCCTAGATTTATACTTCGTACATTCCACATTCCAATTATTAATGGATATTTGCAACTGTTTCTTTTCATTTTGAGTCATGCTCCATCAGCCAATGAAGGTCCAGAAAGCTTTTCTCCATCCAATGTCATTAAGGTCTGCTCTACTTTGAGGAGGCAGCTCTTTTCCAGTCATATTTTGAGTGGCTTCCAATCTGAGAGGCTCATCTTCTGGCACTATATCAGACAATGTTTCACTTCTATTCATAGTTTTTCAGTAATATATGACAAAGTGTTTCACTGCTATTCATAAGGTTTACAGTGGCCATTTTTTCAGAAGTGAATGGCCCTATCCTTCTTAGTCTGTCTTTGTCTGGACACTCCATTGAGACCTGTCCACCAAGGGTGCCCCTGCTGGTATTTGAAATACCAGTCGCATAGCTTCTAGCATCACAACAACATGCAAGCTAGTTCAATACAACAAAGTGACATACGAGTGGTGAGTGAAATCAGTCTATCACAAAAGGACAAATTTTGTACAAGATCACTACTCCAGAAAGTCAAGAAAAAGTTTTCACACATAATCACCTTTAAAGCTTACCAGAAATGGGAGGGGAGGAAAGAAAAGATAAATCACTAACTAGAGGGTAAACACATATTAACTTAGGTGAAGGAAAGGCTATATACAATAAGGAGGAGCTCAGGAAAGATGCTGGAAGAAACACAAGAGACAAAAGCAACAAAGAAACACTATTACATACATAATCTTGCAATAACAAGAATAACAAGCTGTAAGTGGATAAACAGACGCTCAGGCTGAATATAAGTGGTGAAGGCAAATGGGATGTGTTCTGGTCACCTAGTGCCGCTCTGACAAGAATATACCTCAAATGGGGTGGCCTTAACAAACAGAAGTTTACTCTTACAATTTGGAGGCTTTAAGTCCAAGTTCAAGTGCCAGGCTCTAGGGGCTGGTAAAAGCCCCTCAACCTTGGGGTGCAGCTCTGCCTCCTGCTCCCAGCCCACTGGTGCTAGAGGCGTTTCTTCACTCAGACAGCTGCTGGCTGCTGAGGCTGAGAAGCCCCAAGGTTGATGAGTAAAAAGGCACAGTCTTGATGTTACCAAACCACACAGCAAGTCCATTGTAAGTCCCAAGGTTGGCAGAGCATAGCTGGCTGAACAATGATACAGCTACATGCAGGGTCCAAGCATGCCATAAACTAGAGACCATTCCCAAAGGCTTCTGCTTATATAGAGGAAACAGACCACATCCCAAAAGCAGCTACTCAGCTGCTTGTGGTAGATCCCACCATGGAGCTGATTGCCAGTCTCATCATGGGGAATAACTACCACCAACTGTCCAGCCACTCAACCAGGCCCAGCCAAGTTGACACACAAACATAACCATCACAGGATGACACCCATGTATATATATAGGTTTGACAGAAGATATTTCTATGTATATATTTATATGTGCTCAAAACATATCTGTGAGTATAGTAGAGCATATAGGGGGCAAAGTTATGGAAATGTCTTAGCCAAAACCAAACCCTTTGTGAGAATGAGTCTCTGAGGCTGGCAGCTCACGACCATAGTCTCCAGGGACACTAAGGTCAATTGGCATAACATAGTTCATGAAGACAATGTTCTACATCCTACTTTGGTGAATAGCAACTGTGGTCTTAAACCCTTGTGAGTAGCCTTCTAAGGTGCAAATGCTCCTGGTCCCTTCCCTGCTGGAATAAAGAAGAATGAAGAAAATCAAAGATGCAAGGAACCTATCTAAAGGACTAATGAACCATGTGAACTCAAACCTCCACAACCCTGAGACCAGAAGAACTAGCTGCTACCAGGCTACCACTACTGATCACTCTGAAAGGGATTGCAGCAGTAAGTCCTAGCTAGAGTGGGAGAAAAATGTGGAACAAAACTCAAAATCATAAAATAGACCAGGCTTGCTTGCATGGTAGGAACTCTGCTGGTATGGTGGTTAAGGCATCTGGCTGCTAACCAAAAAGTTAGTGGTTTAAATTCACCAGCTGCCCCATGGAAGAATGATGAGGCAGTCGGCTTCTATAAAGATTGACAGCCTTGGAAACACAATAGGTGTCGCTATGAGACAGAACTGATTGGAAGGCAGTGAGTTTTCATGATTTTTCCCAGTATTAATGTGACAGACACAAATGGAACCTCCAAGACTATGGCCCACAGGCACATCTGAAGCCTGGAACTAAACTCACCACTGTGGCTCAACTTTCAGCCACAGAACAGAGAGGCATATAACATAAAAAACAATACCAAGGAGGCATGCACTCCTTAGAACAATCAACTATACAAGATCAAAAGGGCAACACTTGCCTAGGGATAAAGTTCAGAAGGCAGGAGGGGATATGAAAAAAGGATGAAGGGAAGGGGTAACCATGGAGGAAGTGGGAAGACTGCTGTTACTTTGTGGAGATTGTAATCAATGTCACAAAGCAAAATGTGCATGAATTATTGAATGAAAATCCAATTTTCTCTGTTTACTTTCACATGGATCACAACTAAAAATAGAAATATACAAATAAAATATGTACTAAGTTAATTACCTTATACATAAAGAGCTTTCAAAATCTATCATAAAATCTAAAAGTCCTTAGAAGGAAAAGGAACAAAGAATAGCAATACACAAGTCATCCACAAAATAACCAGTAAAAATATGAAAGGTTCAGTCTCATTATAAGCTAATAAATATGAATTAAAATAACAAATGAGTTATTATTCATTGGCAAAGTGGTAAACTATAATTTTTAAATAAGAAAAATGTTGAGGTGTACTGGTGCAGGTACTCTTATACACTGCTGGTAACAAGGTAGACTGATAAAGAATTCTAGAAAGAAACTTGGCAATTTGTAACAAATGTATTTTAAAATGATCATATATATCGTATCACTAAGTCCAGTTCTGAAACTTTATTGTAAGAAAGAATTCAGACCAGTATAAGATATATAGAAATATCTATGAAATCATTCATAACAGTGAAGGATTGACAACCTAAATATCCAATGAAAGGTTGTTGTTGTTGTTGTTGTTGTTTTGTGCCCTCGAGTTGGACTCGACCCATAGCAACCCCTCCTTGGGTTTCTGAGGCAGTATCACTACGGAAGTAGATTGCCCCATCTTCCTTGTGAGGAGTGGCTGGTGGGTTTGAATTGCCAGCCTTCTGGTTAACAGTCAAGTGCCTTAGGCATTATTCTACCAGAGCTCCCAATGAAAGGTTAGTTTACTGAATTATGGAACACCTGTTGCCAAGTGATGAGACACTATTTAGCTGTTAAATATTATATATCATCAAAGAATATTTTGGGACATATGAAAGCATTCACAAAATAGAAAGAACATAAAACTATTTAAATACATATATGTCCAAGTAGAAAAGTATGTCAGAATATTAACAGCAGCTATCTCTGGATGTTATTTTATTTTGTGTTCATTTCTGCATTTCTAAATTTTTCTGTAAGGAATTAAGATTACTTTTAACCTTTAGAAAAGTGTGATATTAAATATATGGGTTATATAGAAATAAGATATGCTAAAGAATATATTCAAAGTTTAAAACTCAATGGTTTATTATTTTAAAACTCACTGCCGTCAAGTCGGATCTGACTCATAGCGAGCCCTCCTTGGGTTTCCGAGGCAATATCACTACAGAAGTGGATTGCCCAACCTTCCTCCCGAGGAGTGGCTGGTGGGTTTGAACCACCAGCCTTCTGGTTAGCAGTCAAATGCCTTAGGCACTACACCACCAAAGCTCCCTATTAGTTTACTATTTAGTATTAAATGATATTAAAGTATACTAATAAACTTTGCCACATTTTTTACAATTTGGTTCTTCTACACTATAATCAGAAGCATGCTTTACATAGCCCTTTTTCTCATGTATTACTAAAAAATGTGGGGGAGTAATTAGATATTTTAAATTGTATGTTCCAATGATGGTTCATAATTACCTAAGAACATAATTACACATCAACTCCAATTTTTATAGTTAACAGAAATAAAGATAGGCTTTAAAAGAATCATGGTATCATCTGAAACACAAAATCTCTTCCTGATTACAAATGAGAATGTTTATATTCCAACTATTGTCAAAGCCAGTAAACACAACTGATTTTACCCCCTGACACTTCCTTAAATTGAGACCATTTTGACACTGAAGAGTTTAGTATTAGCATTGTCTACAGAGGTCAGTGCTCCCTCTCTGACCGTGTGACAGCATTATACTTCTCTACCCAGTTGAACCCAGACATTGGTTCTGCTTGTTCTTGCCAAAGAAATGTGGGCCAAAGCAAATGTAGCACTCCTGGAAGCAAGCTTGAAGTGCAAGCACAAGTTTTATCACTTCTTTCCCCCTCCTATGGTAATGTGAAAGCATGTGTGAAGCACTGCTCCTTCAGCCTGTGTCCCTGGGAGGGCAAGATGCACAGGGTCCCTTTACTGACCCACGATGCCAATGTAATGTATGTGAGAAATACACTTACATCTATAAACACTGAGATATTTGAGGGTTTTTTCAGAGACAAGACCACACATGCTGAGTAGTTTAGGGAAGGTCTCGTTTTCTCTGCTTATTACCAAGTCAATATGATCTATGACAGTTTTAATGCCCAAGTAAAGCAAGCACTTCAGTAATGCTCTGATAGCTCCTTAATTTAATTTATGAAAGTTACCACAATGACAAACTTAAGAATCTTGTGTTCTAGTATGAAATAAAGTATATTTTATAACACACCTTTTCTGAGAAATGTGAATAATGATCCAATTCATTTGGATTCCCTTAACTAAAATTTCCCTTCTGGAAAGACAAGAAATGTCCAGTGACTTTCTGTTCACCATGTACATTTCCAGAGGACAGCCAGCTGGCACGGGTCCTTTTCACTGGCACAATGAGCATACAGCTGCGTTGCTTATTATTCTACTTCTCTGGAAGCCATCCTGGTGGCTCCAGTAATTCCCCAAGCACCAAAACAGATGCTAATCAAAATTGAAATGGGAATCAGGAAGATTATGGGGTCACTCATACAATATCTAGTTATTACTTATAGGCAGTTATTAAAATATAGCTGTTATTTTGCCAACTGTGTTAAGTCAGGACAGTTTACTATTATCAGAAAATAGTTATAACATATTTTTAAATTTTCTTTAAAAACAAAAGTGTATGCTATTAATGGAAAGAGGATGAAAATCAATGAATTGGACATTTACCAGTAAAAGAAATAATCTATCTAGGATTCTAAAGTAAGGCAATTCTCCACTAGTAGTTTTCTTTGAAAGTGACTACAAACTTTATAAGCTTTTATTAATTCCTCTCACCTAGCAGCATTCAAACTAAAGTTGATGGAAGCAGAAATACCAATGACTTGAAGATTATATCCCTCTCACTATAATTTTCATTTAAAATGAACAACTGTGTAATCTCTACAGAGGAGAGACCACGAATAAGCCTTATGAAGGTGAAATTTGCCTGAACACATTTCTGACCAGCTAGAAATTGCTGAGTGAGATGACTTGTCTAGTTGCATTCACTGCCTAATCTATTCTCTGGCTGTCCGGTTTCCAAAATGAAGAGTAAGCATGCTGTTTGGCAATTGAAATTACAATCCTTTGTTCAGCTATTTTATCCTGACTTTAATGCTGTTAAATTAATAATTGCAATTTAACAAAAAACTATCTTTAAGTTGTTCAATTTTTCACTTCAAAAACACTTGTTATGAAATAATGCAAATTATCTAAAAAAATGTCAATTATATATGTAAAGTAATCCTAAACTATGAATTATAACTTTAGTTTAAAACTATCATCATTGCAAAAAAGTGTCAAAAATCTAAAAATATTCAAAGGGAGGGTGAATTAAACAGAGATAAGTAGAATATGAAGGTTCCTAAAAGAGTGCACCAGATGATAACACAAGTGGCAGGCACTGAGGCAGTTCCAGGCTATGCTTTATACAAGATTAACTGGCTTGGAAGGATGTTCTTATATTATTGTGGAATTCTTCTGTAATTAAGATTTGCTTCTTTTCCCCATTTACTTACTTACTTACTTACTTATTGTTTCAGTTGTTACAGTTTTTTACAACAGTATTAACTCATGGACATTTATTTTATACTTTGAATTGTAATCCAGTACCACATTCCTTATTAATTCTGTTGCTCAATTTTCTACATCTTTAGAGCTCCTTTAGATGGGCTCCCACATGCCACTGTTACACCCCATCCTTTTGTTTTTTGAGCTCTTCACTGATTTCTGGTATGATAAGATACCCCAGGTACATCTTGTATGTTCCCTGCCATAGCCCTGGACTCAGCCGTTTCTCCAGGGATCCTTGTTTCTTTTCATGGGAGATTAAATACATTCTTAACACCGTAAGATATCATCAACAGCACAAAAAAAAATGATATTTTCAATTATTACAATGAACTAGTTGACAAACGTACTGAGAAATTATGTAGCATTTGAATAGCATAGTGTAAAGAGTGTTTGGAGCCCTGGTGGTAAAGTGGTTAAAGTGCTAGACTGCAAATTGAAAGGTCAGTGATTTGAACCTACCACCCACTCTGCAAAACAAAGATGTGGCAATCTGTTTCCATAAAGAAACCCTATGGGTCGTTTCTCCTCTGTTTTATGGGATTACTGAATCAGAACTGACTTGATGACAGTGGAAAATAGAATGTTTACAGTGTACATAAATAACTTTTGCTGCAACAAGTTTTCTCATCAACATCTATATGCATAGAGTATGGTACCACATCTTTATTTCCTCCTGCCTTTGAGTACAGTCTCCAGATTACCAGAACATCAAACTAATCCTACTTGCCCTTTAACAGTATGTAAATGTGTCCTCACTTTGAAGCAACTGAAAGGATCCTTACCCACAAAAAATTTCTTATCACAATCCCCTTCATTTGCTGCACATGCAGCTTTTAAATAATTGAAAAGGCTTCCACTCCTTTCTTGCAGTAAAGTAAGGCTAAATAAGAATTGCATGTACCTGATCCGACTCAGCTACAAATTCTTAAAGACATAGTTAGGAACAGACCTCATTTCTAATCTGGGGCTGCCTGTATATCCTTTACTCCCTCAAAAACACTGGACACATTCCTAAAAATGAAGGCCAGAAATCTTGCTTCTTTTCAAAGACTTCCACATTATAAATTCTCTCCAAAGCCAGTGACAAAGAAATGAATGTAAATCAGAAGCTGGATTCTCAGGCTGCCAGAGGTTTCCCTCTTAAGCCCTGAATTTAGGAGGAAGATAGACCATTAAACCACCAGATTCTCAAAGCTCAAACTCCATAAGAATGTCTTTTAAAAAAGTGTAAGGAGCATGGAATCTCTACAGTAAGTCCCCATTTGTGTCCAACAGAACATCAGCCAGCTCATACTGGCCCATAAATGTACCATACATTTTCATGCCATTACAGTTATGTCCAGCCAAACTCATTGCTGTTGAGTTAATTCCAATTCACAGTGACCTTATAGCACAGAGTAGAACTGCTCCATAGGGTTTAGAAGACTGTAAATCTTTACTGAAGCACACTTCCACATCTTTCTCCAGAAGAGATTCTTATGGGTTCTAACTGTTAACATTTCTGTTAGCAGCTGAGCACTTAATCACTGCAACACCAGGCTCCTTTAGAGTCACTTCAAAACCAAAACCAAACTCACTGCCATGAAGTCAATTCTGATTCATAGCCACCCTCACTGATTTTCCAAGGCTGTAAATCTTTTTGGAAGCAGACTGCCTTATTTTTCTTCCATGTAGTAGATGGTGAGTTCAAACCACTGACCTTTAGGTTAGCAGTCAAATGCCTTTTTTTAGAGTCATTTAGGTATCAGGAAATTAACTTTTTCAAAGGTAAAGATGGTTGATTAAATAAAGAATAAAAGAACATACCATAAAATCAGCTCTAATTTCCAAAAATATATAATTCCCTCAGTAAATTAGCTATAAAGACCACTCATGTTATTAATTGAGTATTTTAATAATGTATTTTGACTCTGCTAATGCAAGGAACAATTACATCCATCATAGCATATGAGGTCATAAAGCTAGGTCATATAAATGAGTATTATTAAATGTAGATTCAAATTGTTAAGTCTTTGATGGGTAAAATGACATATTCTTGCACAGAAACTACTTCATTTTTAAAAGTCATTTCACCTTTTCCTGTTCCTGTTTATAATACTGATTTGACCTAACCCACATTATGAAGCAACTGAAGCTTAAGAACTTTCTTCTCATATTCTCACAAATCTTCTGCTTCCTTCTCACAATCTCCTTTTTCATACTGTAAAAAGTATTCGTGCAGCATCCTGACTGGACTCACTTTCCCCTAAGAAAACCCCTTGCTCTATTCCTTGTCCCTCTGTTTTTAGTATTCGTAAATGGACAAATTAAGTTTGCAATGAAAAGTGCCTTGAAGCACATAACATGCTAAAGTTTCCCCACCTGTACGCTCTTCTATGAATGAAGGATGCATCCAGCACTGAATTGCTCTGTAACAATCAGATGTCTTTGCTAACAGCTTCTATTGGACAGCCTTACTATAACAATACTGAGAGAGCAAAGGAAGACTGTGTATTAGAGGAGAGAGTTAAGGCTTTGAAGGGAAAGCGCCTTGGATTTGAGCTTAGCTTTGCCCCACACTGACTGAGGGATCTGATGCAATCAGTGGACCTGCCTGAGCTTCAATGTCCTTACATACAAAATGAGAATATTTCCTCTCTCAGTATCATTGTAATGATCAAAGTGAAATAATATATGTAAAGAATGTATAGATATTATTGTTATTATAATATTGGCAGTAATGGCTAACAATTGACTCAGACCCTATTCTAATTAATTAAGCTTCACAACAACCATATGTAGTAGAAACAATTGTTAATACCTTTTTACACAGAGGCACAGATATAATTGCCCCAAGGCAACACAGCTAGTAAGTGACCAAGCTGGCATCTGGGTACATCGTCCCTCCCTCTACAGTCTTCGCTCTTTTTCAACTTGCTATAACATACCTCGGAAGGAAGATGGGGCAATCTACTTCTGTAGTGATACTGCCTCGGAAACCCAAGGAGGGGTCGCTATGAGTCGGGTCCGACTTCACAGCACATAACAACAACAACAACATACTACATACAACATGGGAGCTCTGGTGATGTAGTGCCTAAGGCATTTGACTGCTAATCAGAAGGCTGGCGGTTCAAACCCACCAGTCACTTCTTGAAAGGAAGGTTGGGCAACCTACTTCTGTAGTGATATGGCCTTGGAAACCCAAGGAGGGCTCGCTATGAGTCAGATCCGACTCAATGGCAGTGAGTTTGGTTTGGTTTTTAGTATACTACAACATTAACTAACGTAGTGCCTGAGGCACTTGACTGCTAACCAGACGGCTGGCGGTTCAAACCCACCAGTCACTCCTCGGAAGGAAAATGGGGCAATCTACTTCCGTAGTGATACTGCCTCAGAAACCCAAGGAAGGGTTGCTATGAGTCAGGTCCAACTCGACGGCACATAACAACAACAACAACAACAACAACCCTGTAATAAAACATTTTCTTAAATATCTATTTGTATGTGTGTAATATTGGAAGTTTAAAAAGTAATTTTGTTCAGTGAATAAGAATTTTCTTCTGCATATTAAATACCACCCTTACAGAAAATAGAAACTAATGCCAGATGAACATTCAGATTTTAGGTAGAAAAAAAATGTTTTGGCTAAAATATATCATAAAATAAGAAATACTTTTGTCCTAGTCAACATAACCAAAACAGAAGAATGACCTGTGCCTGAAATTAGATGAAAAGATTAAACTAATAGTAGCCAAGCCCTCACCCCTCTGCCTGAGTCTTATGAGGAAATAAGTAATGCAATGAGAGGCAAGCCTCCAGTTTTGAGATAACAGCCTGGGGAGAGGCGGACTAGTAAGAAGATGCTCTAATAGACAAGAGCTGGGGAAGGCAGGGAAAATATTTAGAAAGTATGAGCTGTCTTCATAGACTGAGGCTGCTGGCAGTTGTGTTAGATCCACCCCTGGATGATAAATATCTAAAATCAAAATCTAGCCCTCAAGTTCACACGATGGGAAAGATGGCAGTCACGGGGCCAAGGCTTGTTCGAGAAGAAACACTAACTCCGTGTCAACCAAGGAGTTAAATGGACAGCCTATAGTTGGCTTCCATCTTCGGAATGGAAGAATGGCATGCTTGCGTGTACTGAAGAAAAGGGAGAAGTGGCTAAGTAGTATCTGGTACACTCTTCTTTTCCCTATTCATACAACAAGTAAATGAACTAGTGGCTGTGTATATATGTGTACATGCATTCATTTGTAGTCAGTACTATGTTCATTTTTTTAAGTGTCTGTGGGAAATGTAAGGAGCTCTGGTAGTGCAATGCATAAGGCATTTAACTGCAAACCAGAAGGTCGATGGTTCAAACCCACCAGCTGTTCTGCAGAAAGAAGACAGGGCAATCTATTTCTGTAAAGATTTACCACCTTAGAAGCTCAATGAGGATCACTATGAGTCAGAACTGACTTGATGGCAGTGAGTTTGGTTTTTGAGTGGGAAATGTAATTAATTTGTCAAAACATAATTTTAAAAGACAAACCAAAAGTTACTAAAATTAATGCAGAAGCCATTCTTTAGTAAACATGTATTACTTTTAGAAACTCTATGGGAATTTGGTGTAAAGGAACTAGAAGAACCTATGTAACATCGAAAATCCAAAATATGATTTCACAGAATGACCTAGCGAAAATTATTTAACTCCTTCAAGAGTTCTAAGTCAAATAAACAGTTTTAAGGCAACTCACATATTCCCATCTTTCATTGCTGTGTAAATTCAAAAACCACTTCTTGGTCTTTGTGTTTGAAAATGAAAATGTGTATATGTGTCTTCCAATTTACAATAACACTATGTGTGAGTTGATAATGTACTTATTTTTGCTTCATATAGCAAACCATTTTCTTCTGCTCTGCCTTTGTCATCTCAAAAATGGGTAATACCAGTCCCTGAAGAAAACTATGGCTATAAAGCATGAGCACATACATTCTCCAGAGATAATCTGGCACTGCCCTGTATTAGATTGTTCCAAACAATACATGTCACTGCTCCTATCCTTCATCATCAGATCAAATGCATCATTTATGTAGGGTATAGTCTCAGTAAAGAGCAAATTCCAAAAGAAAGCAATAAACATCAGTGCCATTTTGACATGTATTATAAATGTCAATAGGATATATGTCACATGCAAGGCAACAATGCAACTGAGATCTAGTATAAATGAAAATTGTAAATCAATGTATATTGGTTTTACTCTTGTTTAATATTCAAGAAAATAAATGTACAATTTCATTTTATCTTTTATTAACTCAGATAACAATATTACCCATTGTTGTTGTTATGTGCTGTCGAGTCAGACTTGACTCATAGTGACCCCTCCTTGGGTTTCCCAGGCAGTATCACTATGGAAGTAGATTGCCCCATCTTCCTTCTGAGGAGTGGCTGGTGGGTTTGAACCACCAGCCTTCTGGTTAGCAGTCAAATGCCTTAGGCACTACACTACCAGAGCTCCCATATTACCCATAGGGATTATTATAAATGCAACTTGTCCTTTGTTCTTCTGTTTTATAGCAGGAAGACAACTATATATAATAAGTCCCCTTAATGCATTATTTTGCATGTAAAGTTCCACAGAGCAAGTACAACATACTGCAGTAGTTGAAATGGGATGTGGTCTTTAAATGCCTCACTCACAGTGATCTCTTATATTATCAAACTATCTTAATTTTGATGTTCCAGGTGTTCTTTCAATAGGTTTCATTTCAAAATCTATGCTCCAATATGCCAGACCAAAATGCACTTCATGTAACAATAAGCACTATGCATGTAATGTGAACAGTTTCTTTCAAAGAAGTAATGGTAGCTCTTTCCTTTAATGCACAATTATTTAGAGAGAAAAACAGTATTCATATGCTGAAATGTGGACTTTTGTAATGGGGACTTCATTATTTCTGGAGTACCTGCCAGGTCTTATGTGACATGCAAATACTACAAAGTTCAGAATTCCATCCTACAACATTTTCTTTCTCATCACTTACTTACATTTAACTTCAGTTAGTACTACTAAAAGAATCTTCTGTATAGGTATATTAAGGGACATAAGGGTAGCAGAATGAAGTAAAGGGTAAAAAAAAGGTGAGGGCTAAACTATTTTAAATAGTACTTGCTTCTATTTTAAATTATTAAAATAATTTGGAGAAAACAATCTATTCATAGGGGATTAGTGGCTAAAGCACTTGACTGCTAACCAGAAGGCTGGCGGTTCAAACCCACCAGCCACTCCTCAGAAGGAAGGTTGGGCAATCCTACTTCCGTAGTGATACTGCCTCGGAAACCCAAGGAGGGGTCGCTATGAGTCAGGGCTGACTCGATGGCACATAACAACAACAACAACAAGGGGATTTATAATTCTTTACAGACATACTCTGAAATCTAAGTTCAAATAACATATTTTAAAGTTATATTTACACAGAGGAATTGCACAGTTGTGCATATGTTCCTTTAAAAGTGGGTTATTTGATAAGACAGGGTTGTCTTGTAGACTATAGCTCTGCATGTATGTAAATCATTGCTTTACAGAGATGTCTTCCCTCTTCTAAAAATCCAAGCACCTTGAGGACAGATATCATGTCTAATTCATCTCTGCATCCCTGGAAAGAAGAGTTTCCCTCTCGGCTTGCCACAAATCGTTATGCATGTGCCCAAAATATTGCTCCACTTAGCTCCTATGACAGCCTGGTGAGGCCTGGAACTGCTGAAGTCCATCAGCTGGTTGACTCCCTCAGTGAAAAGCCTTCTCCATTTTACATCAGTAGACCACACACATATTTTATCTGAGTACCATGGGGTGAGGGAAAAAAAACCTCCAAATATAATGTCTAAAATACCAAATGTTGTGGTATGCTGTGTTCAACCATGAAAACTAGAGCTACAATACTAGGATAGACGTTTATAGTTAAAGCTTATCTGGCTTTCAGTAATCAATTAGATATGTAACCTATTTTTACCTTCTGCAAAGCAGGCTTACAACTACTGAGACTCTACCCCTGAGGATCACCACACAAAGATTAGGCAGGTCCGTAACACACTCTAGGAGCCTGTGTAAACAGCAGCCTGTAGCTCACAGACAATTCACACATGTGGCAGAATCAGGCTGCAGCTAAAGTCACACCTGCTACCATGGACACACTAGGACTTTGGAAGTATAATCTATACAGACGACGAAGAGGACTGAAGTCTACTAAAATCCTATCCAGCAAGGGGCTTCTGGTACTGATTATTTTTGGCAACTGCAGGCCAGCAAACTCACTGTGCATGATGTCCAGCTTATCCACATGTATTAGGCTGGGTTCTTCAGAGAAGAAAAATCAGTAAAGCTTATGTATACACATAGAGAAAGAGAAATTTATCTTAGGAAAATGGCTCACACGCTTATAGAAGCTGGCAAGTCCCAAAATCTTGAATCAAACGTCAAGCTGGAAGTTTTTCCTGACTCATGCAGCTACAGGGGCTGACGAACTGAAGGTTGGCACGCAGTATACCTGCTGTTGACTCCAACGAATGATGAATCCAAGATCTCCAGGCTGAATGGTGGATTGTTCGCTTACGGCCAGTTGTAAGCAGCACAACAGGATCCTGACCACAGAAGAGTGTCTCATTTTCCCAGGATGTCCATAAATATATTGGAAGCAGGCCACACCCCTACGAAACTCCCTTTCAGTGGATTGGATGCTCAAAACATATACATCTGATCCCATCATGGGAATAACCCACATTGCAATTGCTTAAACCACACAGAACTGTGGTCCAACCAAGTTGACACATGGCTCCAACTATCACAGTCCACCCCTTGTCAACTTGGCAGTTGTACACATCTTCTTAACCACATATAATCTCTAAATTAAGACAATTATAAAGCCATATTTGTACCTAACATGATATGCTAACATGCGTAAAACTGAAACGCATTAACTTTATTTACATTTCACAGTTTATAACAGAAAGAAAAAAAAATTTGATGCACATATACAATGAAGAAATATAACAATCACAGTCCCCATTTCTGCAACTGGTCACGTGGTTGTAGCTGATATTCATAACTACCTTCTCCCACCACCCATTCTGTATTTCCATTGCCCTCAGCAAGCACCTCAGCTGGTCGTGGTTCTTTGCCTGATGGGGTGAGCTAAACCTTAATTCCTGAAGGGTCTGGGCCATTATTAGTCATATCAGAATTGGGTTGCTGTAATTTTCCATTGACCTTAATCACAGGGTATGGTAGTACTAAGAGATGTCCAAAAGAATATCCTGTATTCCAGACATATTCTTCTTTACCTCCATTATGTAATGTCAATCCAATTCCCCTTTGGTAATCAAGATCTATCACAATAGATAGTAGAATAACGCCCTTCTTTGTCTGGTGATCCAGAGGCATAAGGAAGCCAAAATGACCGGTTGGCATTCTTAACTTCCAGCTTAATTGCAATCAGTATTGTGTCTCCAGGTGGGAGTGTTCCTCCCTTTGGGACTAAGATCTCCAGATCCACAGAGCATAGGGTAGCAGGGACAGGAAGCAAAAATTTTTTGAGTGGGTCATTAGGAGTAATAGTGAATGGTACCACTCCCGTTTCCACCCCTTGGTTCCTGGACCCATGAATCCTGGCTATTGGAGAAACAGCATCATATATAGGATGCTGGTTTAGAGCATATACAGCCTCCTAGAGAACATTGCCCCAACCCTTCAAGGTATTGCCACCTTGCTGGTGTCGTAATTGTGTTATCAGTAGGCCATTCCCTCATTCTATCATGCCAACTGCTTCTGGATGATGGGGAACATGGTAAGACCAGTGGAATCCATGAGCATAGGATCATTGCTGCACTTCATTTGCTGTGAAGTGAGCCTTGATCTGAAGCAATGCTGTGTGGGATACCATGACAACGGATAAGGCATTCCATAAGACCCCACTTCTGATACCAAATGTGTTAGGCTGGATTCTTTAGAGAAGCAAAACCAGTAAAGCTTATATATACACATAGAGAAAGAGAAATTTATCTTAGGAAAATGGCTCACACACTTAGAAAAGCTGGCAAGTCCCAAATTCTTGGATCAAATGTCAAGCTGGAAGCTTTTCCTGACTCATGCAGCTACAGGGACTGACGAGCTCAAGGTTGGCAGACAGTATACCTGCTGTTGACTTCAACAAATGACAAATCCAAGATCTCCAGGCTGAATGATGGATTGTTTGCTCACAGATGGTTGTAGGCTGCACAACAGGATCCCAATCCACAAAAGAGTGTCTCTTTTCCCGGGATGTCCATAAATATATCGGAAGCAGGCCACACTTCTAGGGAAACTCCCTTTCAATGGACTGGCTACTCAAAACATATACATCTGATTCCATCATGGGAATAACCCACATCACAATTGCTTGAACCACACAGAATTGTGGTCAAGCCAAGTTGACACACAGCTCCAACTATCACACCAGGTTACTGGTGAAGATGTATGGTCCTTCTAGCCTTAGAAACCATTCCTCCATCACCTCATACTCACAATATTCCATTCATATCATAACCTCACTCCATGCTCAGGTCACCCCTATTTTATGATTAAGCTCCTCTACATCCTTTATGTCTTCCCAAAGCATTGTCTTCACCTTTCTGCCTTAATTGAAATAAGGCTCCCTTCACAGACCCTACTTAGTCTATGGTGGCCCTTCATTTCCTATTTACCACATAGATCATCAAATAAGTTACTATTATACTTAACTCCAATAGACAAGGCAACTCCGCTTGGATGTCCCACAGACACCCAAAGTTCAACATGTAACAAACCAACTAATAATATTCTTCCCTCCAAAAACTTCCCCTCATCCTGTATCTTCTATTCCAATGAATAGAATCACTGTCAATATGACTGCTCAAGCCAAAAAACATTTGGAGTTCTCTACTTCTCCCTCTTCCTCTTTCAATTCACTCATTCACTAAGGAATTACCTATCAAGACCTGAAAATATGCCTCATAAATACCAAATCTGTCCATTATTTTCCACACAGTTACTGTCCTAGTCAACTGGTCCCCATCTCTGAGCTAGATTGCTGTATTTATCCTCTAACTGACATTGCTACCTCAAGTTTTACTCCTCTCCATCTATTTTTTGTTACCTGAAAAATGATCTCACAGGCACAGAGTTTCTAAGCATAGTTCCTTCAGTGAAAACCTGAGGAGGACCTTTAGACAGCATAAAACTTCTCAGAATGGCTTCAAAGGAACTCCGTGCCTTTACTTAGATCATATGTCAACAATTCATGCTCCTTGCATGCTTCTTTGGCCATATTAAAAAGCACAGGGCTGACTTCCAGGCCTTTTCACATACTGGCAGAGGCTTTCCTTCTCTTCTTTACCTAGTTACCTGCTTCTTACCCCCTTAGGCTTCAGGATGGATGTCACTTTGAGCAGAAAGCTTTTAATGACCTCCAAAACTAGGTAGGTTGCCATACCACTCTGTGCTCCTTTTATATACTACACCTCCCTCATCACAGAAGTTTTTATAATAGCTTTTATTTTATTTCTCCAATGAATCTATTCCAAAAATGGGAAAGGAGTGTGTTGATTTTATTCACTGCAATGGTAAGCCTACAAACACACTGTTTTGGTTTTCTAGTGCTGCTGTAACAGAAATACCACAAGTGGATGGCTTAACAAACAGGAATCTATTCTCTTACATTTTAGGAGGCTACAAGTCCAAATTCAGAGCACCGGCTCTAGGGGTGGGTGAAGTCTCCTTGACCTTGGGCTTGAGCTCTGCCTCTTATTCCAGGCCCACTGGAGTTGATGCTTCTCCTAACTCAGACAGCTGCTGGCTACTGAGGCTGACAAACCCAAGGTTGGCAACTAAAATGTCACAATCCCTAGATCAGGAGGCAACATGGCAGGCCACTGGTTCAAGTCCAGGAACTGCAGATGAAGACTTAGTCAAATGCAAAATCCAAAATGTGCCACGCAGCTAGAAACCATTCTCAAAGTTTCTCCATATATACTGAAAGCAGGTCACATCTTGAAGGCAACTAATTAACCACCCACAGCAGATTCCATAATGTTGTTGATTACACTACATCCAATTTCTTCATGGAGAGTAACTGCATCCTGCTGGCAAGTTACTCAAAGTCATGGCCCAGCCAAGTTGACACACAACCTTAACTACCACACACAGTTTCTCTTCAAAATATATATATTATTGAAAAATATAAACCACCACTGGACTCTACAGCAGTAAGCTTGGTTTTTGGTTTGAGTACAATGTTTCATTAAAATGCTGATACCAAAGCTAATCCAAAACTGTTTTAGCACTTGCTCTGGTTACCTAGTGCCACTCTGACAGAAATATACCAAAAATGGGATGGCCTTAACAAACAGGAGTTTATTCTCTTACAGTTTGGAGGCTTTGAGTCCCAATTCAAAGTGTCAGGCACTACGGGCTGGATGAAAGCCCTTCAACCTTGGGGTCCAGCTCTGCCTCCTGCTCCCAGCCCACTGAAGCTAGAGGCATCTCTTCACTCAGGCAACTACTGGCTGCTGAGGCTAAAAAGCCCAAGATTGACAAATAAAATGACACAGTCCCAATGTTACCAAACCATACGGCAGGCCATTAATTTAAGTCCATTGTAAGTCCCAAGGTCGGCAGAGCATGGCAGGCTGCTGAACAACAACAAGCCTACACACAGGGTCCAAACGTGCCATAAGCTAGAGACCATTCCCAAAGCTGCTGCTTATATATGAGAAGCAGACCACATACCCAAAAGCAGCTACTCAACTGCTCACAGTAGATTCCACCATGGAGCTGATTACCAGTCTCATCATGGGGAATACTACATCCAGCTGCCCGGCGACTCAACCAGGCCCAGCCAAGTTGACACAAAAACATAACCACCACAGCCCTATTAAACACTAAATTTTCTTAGCTAATATGCTCTTTTATAACTTAATTTTTCTTCTATGTATTATTAGAAGTCAGTGATACCTGAATATTAAATTTTATGTTTTATTTAACTAATGAATATATTGACTAAGATACAATTCATTAGTTTTTTCTTCTGTAGCCATTTTTATCTATGAAAGGAAAAAACAAAACAAAAATATTATGCCATGGGCAGTGTTTCGTTCTGCTGTTCATGGGGTCACTATGAGTCAGAAACGACTCAACGGCACTTAACAACAACAACAACAATGGAGTCCTAAGAGATGAGATTTGTCCAAGTTTACAAACATATTTTCGTAAAGTCAGATGCTATCAACAGCTTCCCAGTCAAGTGTATTTTTTGCTACATCACAAAATATAGATTCTACATTCTACCAGGAATGTAGTAATGGTATTAGCTACTTATACACAAAAATTGGACATTAAATATGATCAAATTGGAGCTTGAAAACTCCATTTATCATTTAGAAGGATCTAGGGCTATAGTATAACAGGAGTTATTATTTATTTTATATTAAACTTAAATTAAACTGTCTTGGCTTCTTAGAAAAGCCACAGTCCTTAAATTTTTGTATTAGGATTACATCACAAGATTGGAAACTTATCACTTCTGTTGCACAAAAACACTCTGTATTAAATTAATCATAAGATAGTTCTGACTTAAGGAAATAAAATGTCCCTAAAAACTTTTTATACTCTTTCTATCTCTAAAATGAGAATTTGAAAACTCCAAAGTCATAACCTAAAATAAGAATATATTAAATTGAAGTTTATATACAAAATAGAATTCAAATTATACATAAGAAATTTGAAGTTCATTTTCATATTGGAGAATAATGACACTGCTGTAAAATGAGATCCGATATTTCTATTTCTCCAGATGCAGCTGATTACACTGTGAAATATCCCAAAGAAGTGACAAAAAATGGTTCCAGGAGGTACCAAATGTTCTCAGATAGAAAAGAAGTAAAAATATGGGCTTGACTGTGTTGTCATAATCAAATATAATGGTGATGTAGTCAAATCCATAAATCTGCGATGAGGTGCAAGATACCATATGTTCACCTTTTTGTCATTTTATTCTCATATTTTTGTAGCTCCCTATAGATTTAAACATTCTTTTAAAAATTACATCTATTACTATCCTTAACTATGCATTAATTTTCTGTTTTTAAAGCTAATCCTTAAAAAACATATTTAAAATACAAACAAAATAAATAATTTTGGAACAGTATTTTTGTACAGATATGAGGATGTCCCTGAACTTCACAGGACAATTTTTAATTCAGAAACATGCATAAGGTATACCTACTACAATGCTCAATATATATGTGGGTGTTCAAAAATTATAAGGAGTATGAAGATACACAAGAAGCTCTGGTGGTACAATGGTTAAGGCATTTATTTGGCTGCTAACCAAAAAGGTTGCTGGTTCAAACTCACCAGCCGCACCATGGAAAAAAGATGAGGCAGTCTTCTTCCGTAAAAATTCACAGCCTTGAAAACTCAATGGGGTATGTATCTATCAGTAGGAATCAATTTGATGTCAGTGAGGGCAAGTTTATATAATACACACAAATAGACACACACATTTCACATATACGAAACAATCATCTAATAAGTGAACTATTACTACATTTTACTATCCACTGCTGAAATACTATTTCAACAATCTAACATTCCAAAGTATTTTTAAATAATATCTTATAGACACTATTAGAAATAAATGAGTACTTAAGTAGAATTTATGCCAAACACAAACATCTATGGAATAGTGTGTAGCCTTATTTGAAGAAGACAAATGTTCAGAAAATGCAACAAGAAAAACAATGCTACCACCCTGTTCATTTATGCTTCAGTAAAAAGTTTTTACAATTTTGTATGAATCTACTAATTAATAGTATTATTCTACAAGACCAAAAGTATCTTTAACTATTGATTTAGAAGATCCTTACAAGATATGTATAGATGTTGTACTATAAATCCAATACTATACATCTTGAAAATATCAATTTACTGGTAATTTTTAAAATTAATTTTGAAATCCATTTGGAAGAAAGAAACTCAGTACCTTTTCAAATGTCATTGTTTATTTCTCCTTCCTGATACTATTGATAACTATCTCCTCTCATCATTGCATTCTCCTCCTACCACCGTATACCCTGACGGCTCCACTTTTTTCTTCATTCTCACTGAGTCATAGCACCAGTCTCAGATCTGAGCCTTCAGCACTTCTCAAAAAAAAAAAAAAGGAGGTGAGCATGCGGAAAATAAACTACCAGAGGGGGAAAAGCCAAAATAAAAACAATTGAGAGCGGCATATGTAGCAACTCTAAGAGACTTACTTGGAGATGTTAATATGAGAAGAATGATAGAACTTACTGAAGCCCTACCCCCCCCCAAAAAAAAATTGATTCATAAAGGTAAAGTGAAGTGCTTAGGATAACAATGCACAGATCTATCTGATTTCTGGGAGCTCTGTTGGCATAGTGGGAGCACTGGTGGTGTAGTGCCTCAGGCATTTGACTGCTGACCAGAAGGCTGGTGGCTCAAACCCACCTGCCACTCCTTGAAAGGAAGAATGGCCAATCTACTTCCATATAGATGTTGTTGTTGTTGTTGTTACATGCCGTCGAGTCAGACTCGACTCATAGCGACCCCTCCTTGGGTTTCCGAGGCAGTATCACTATGGAAGTAGATTGCCCCATCTTCCTTCTGAGGAGTGGCTGGTGGGTTTGAACTGCCAGCCTTCTGGTTAGCAGTCAAGTGCCTTAGGCACTATGCTATAGATCCCACCTCGGAAACCCAAGTAGGGGTCATGATGAGTCGGGATCAACTAGACAGCAGTGAGTTTGGTTTGTTTTTTTTTGGTTATCTGATATTACAGAGCTTTTTCTCTGTAATATAATGATGTTCCTCATTATAATAAAGGAAATTATAAATTTATATTTTTTGATAATTAAAATCTAATATTTTAAATTTTTGATTCATAAAATCAGCCATTTAATTACCTAAATACAAATTATAAACATTAGTAAATGGTTAAATAAAATAGTGTGATGCTACACTAGCTTTCAAGTATTAAATCTGCACTAGCATGCTAATAATATTGATTATTAGTGGTGAATGGAATACAAAAGTTGGAAACAAAGATGCAACGGTTGAAAATATGGCTTTGGTGATAAAAATGACACATCAGATCTACCTGCAACCCACCACAGTATGAAACACTGACAGTGTGGTGTGTTTATCTATATGACCAACAAAATCATGAAAACTGAGAGAATAAAGAAAAACTCATGTTAGTGGAAAACTAGAACCTCTTGTCATAGCAAGTCCCAAAATATTTCAAGAACTGAACTTACACATATCATGTTCTCTGGCCATAATTTATTTCAAAAAGAGGTAATATTGAAATAGTTAAAAGTGAATAATAATACATCATGTTTTAACACCTTTGGGATGCAGCTAAAATGGTATTTAGGAAGAAATTCATATTAAATGACTTTATTACAATGGAATAGCTACAGACTAATTAACTAAGCATCCAACTTAAGAAGCTGAAATGAGAAACAAAACAAGCCAAAGCACTGTAGAAAGAAGAAGACCGTAACAATGAAAGCACAAAGTAATAAAAGAGAAAGGAGGGATAGAACAGAGGACCATAAAACTCAGAAGTTGGGTCTTCAGAAATACCAATTAAACTCATATATCTTCAGAAAGACTGATGAGAGATGGGAGGAAATATGCGGAATCAGAAGGAAAAGAGAAAAATAAATATCACAAAGAAAACATTAAAATAGGATATAACTATTGATTCATTAGAGATTATAAGTATATAGAAATATTTATGCCAATATATTTTAAATTTAGAAAAACATGGTGAGATCAACATTTTATTTATAGCTTACCAAAATGGATCCAAGACAAGAATAAATAACTTCTGTAGTCTCTATAGTCCAATTACTTTTGAAAATAAATAAAATAAAATAAAACCTGAATCCGTATTACAAGGTCTTCCCATAAATAGAGACCAGCCCCAATTAATTTTCAGAAAACTTTTATACAACATTCAGAAACAGGTCTTCTGTAATATAAAACTCTTCTAAAGACTAGAAAAAGAGAATATTCTGCTCATTACAAGAAACAAGTATAAAATTGAGACCAAAATTACAAAGACAGAGAATAAAAAGTAAAATTATAGACCAATTTTATTCATAAAATAGAAGGAATAATCCTAAAAAAATAGTGAACTGGATCCAGTGATATAAATCAGACAAGTCATAATGAATAAGTTAGTTTTATCCCAGAAATGGAAGAGTTACAATAGAAAATCCGTAAGTGTCATTTACCACATCAAAATGCTAACAGAGAAAATAAAAAAAAAATATTTTAGAAACATAAAACCCCATCCTCATTCATGATCAAATAAAATCTTAACACTCATTCATGATAAAATATGCACATCAACATGGAAGAGGACTTTCTGTACTTGATAAAGACCATCTATCAGAGATTGACAACAAGTATCATTCTTTGTGGAGAAACATCAGAAGCATTCCTTTAAAATCTTGAGTAAGAATACCTACTCTAACCACTTCTACTTAACCACTTTCTAGGAGTCAAAGGCAATGCACAAAGGTAAGAAACAGAAATAAAATTCTACAGAATTAGAAAGAGAAAATCACAACTATTATTGTTCACATATAATATTGTCTACAAGACAACACAAAATAATCTACAGGTCAATTATATAAATAAAAACTACACCAAGGTTGCTGTATTCAAAATCAAATTAATCATTTGTATAGCTCTACAACAGTATCAAATAGAGCTTTTTTTTTTTTTTTTTTCCATTCATGGATTCATTCAAATACAAATATATATGGGATAGTTTTTGCCAGATATATTATTTGGCACTGGGGATATGACAGTGAATAAATACACACAAATATGCCTACTCCATGGAGCTTACATTCTAGTGGGGAAAATATGCGATAAAAAAGTTAGTAAGTACAACATAGACATGTTAGGTATGATACACGTAAGGACAAAAAAAAAGAAGAAAATAGGTCTAAAAAATGTCACAAAGGGTCAACATTAAAATTTTGATTGAGCGGCCAGGTAGGTTTCTGGAAAAAAAAAAAAAAAGCCATTTGATTAAAGCTTTAAAGGAAGTGAGGTGTGAGCTACTCAGCATGGGAGGGAAGACAACCCAGGCAGAGAAAAGGTCAAGTGCAGAAGTTTCAAAGAAGAGGCATGTCTGGAGTGTTCTAGGAACATGATGAAGGCTAATGGGGCTGCAGCTGAGTAAAGATGGGTAGAATAGCAAGAGGTGTCAGAAAAGTAATAAGGAAAGAGATCATGCAGGGCTCAAAGACTATAATGACTGCATCTGTAACTATAAGATAGGAAGCCGCTGAAGAGTTTTTAGCAGAGAAATGTCATGGATAGACCAACGTTTTAAGGTAATCACTCTGACTGAAAAATTCAACGACTGAAAGTAAACAAAGATAGAAGCCAAGATGTCAGTTAGGAGGCTATTGCAATAATCCAGCTTGGATCAGGGAGTAACACTGCTGGTGGTAAGGCAAGACAGAAGTCTGGATACTTTTCAAAGACAAAACAGTATCATGTCCTTTTATATCACATGTGAGGTATGAGAGAATGACTCAAAGAAGACTGAAGTTTTTTGGCTAAGTAACAGAAAGGATGGAGTTTCCATTAACATGGAGAAAACTTCAGAAAACATTACTCTAGTGAGGAATAGATATCTAACTGCAGTAACCAAGTAGGAAGCTGAATATATAAACCTAGAATTCAGGGAAGAGATCTCAGTTAAAAATATAAACTAAGGATTCATTAACATATAGGTAGAATTTAAAGCCACAAGATTGATGAGATCACCTAGGGAGTGACAACAATAAAGAACAAAGGTCCAAGAACTGAGCCCTGGAATATCTCAACACATAGACCTTGGAGGATGAAGAACCAATAAAAAGTGTAAAGGAAAAATCTTGGTAGTTACTAATAACATGACCTAGAAAATGACCAGGAAAGTAAGAGTCTGAGAATGGATAGTTAACAGGATCATTGAAGTTCAACTGCAAGAGTTCAGAACAACTGTTACAAGGATCAACTATGTGACTATTTCAATCACCAGGAATATGAGAGAAGTCATTATGAAGAAAGTGATAATGTCACAGGGATAATAATCTGATGATACAAGACAGGATGTGTTTATGAAGAAAATTGGGGAAAAAAAAGACATAAAGTAGCAATGAGAAGTAGAGAGTATTTACCCTACCTCCAGGTCCAGTGTTATGGCTGAATGGGGAGTAGAGAGAAAAGCCACCACTTTGGAATACTGCTGGCAGTGGTAAACTGGATGAAACAAGCTAATATTGGATCAGAGAGCTAAGTGTGTGAATCACTTCCAGACTCCACATTCAGTGGACTAGCTTGGATAGGCATGCGGGGGTTATTTGTATTCAGTGGACTAGCTTGGATAGGCATGCTGGGGTTATTTGTAGCACAGGAACTTGAAAACACTGCAATTCAGGACTTTTTTTTTTCCCCCAGAAAAAACATTTACCAGAACCCTAGTGACTGAAGAAGAAACTATCACCAAAGGAAAGCCAGACTTTCATCAGCACATAAGGTGAAGGGACCATTCACAAAATATAAAGAATATAAAAGATGTTGCCAATTATTGATTTTGAGTTCCAGAGTGTATGTAAAAAGGGTTTCAAGAGTCAAGAAAGGGGAAGGAGGAATAGGGTCAGAAAAAGTGATACAGGGAAACCTGGGGACGATTAGAGGTCTAGAATAAACAATGAACTAGGAGTCCTGGGCTTCTTCTGAAGACCGACAACAACTCGGATAAAGAGTATGGAGGCTGAGGAAAGAGTGTTGGGGAAGACAGGCCAGGGCACCACATGTTGCTCAGGGTTTCCCATTTGGCTATTGACAAGCCAAGAGGTATAATGTCCTGTAAATTGGTGGTCTTATTCTGAGTGCTTGGGGTCTCTGTAATTTCTTGCCAATGGTGCACTTCAGAGATGAAGTCCGATTATGAGTGCAAGCATTCTCTCTTTGCTGATGGAGTCATGGAGTTGGACAGAGGACTGATTTTTCTGAGATCACAGGTTCCCTCTTGATTTCTGCTGAAAGTGGCCTCAAAGCCAATAAAAGGACAAGTTATTCATTTTAAAAGATACCATTACAATATAAAAACATATAAGGACTTATAAATACATTTAACAAAAAATATTTATAAGACCTGTATGAAGAAAAATGTTATTGAAAGAAATTAAAGAACACTTAAATATAGAGAGAAATAGATGCTGTTCATTTCTGCATCGAAAGACCCAATGTTGAAAACATGCAAGTTATCTCCACCTTGATCTATAAAGCCAAAGTTATTCCAATAAAATAATCTCAAGTACATTATTTTTTAAGAAATTTGGCAAGTCCATATAAAATTTATAGGTGCTCTGGTGGCATAGTACCTAAGGCATTTGACTGCTAACCAGAAGGCTAGAGGTTCAAACCCACCAGCCACTCCTCAGAAGGAAGACTGGTTTTGTTCTGGTATAAAATTTATACATAAAAGGAAAAGCCTAAGTATAGCTGTAATACTTCTGAAGAACAAGAATAGGTTTGATGAGATTGTCATAAAATATATTAAAAAGAGCTCTGGTGGTGTAGTGCCTAAGGCATTTGACTGCTAACCAGAAGGCTGGAAGTTCAAACCCATCAGCCACTCCTAGGAAGGAAGACTGGGCAATCTACTTCCGTAGAGATGTTGTTGTTGTTGTTATGTGTCGTCAAGTCGCACTTGACTCATAGTGACTCCTCCTTGGGTTTCGGAGGCAGTATCACTACAGAAGTAGATTGCCTCATTTTCCTTCCAAGGTGGCTGGTGGGATTGAACTTCTGTTTAGCAGTCAAGTGATACCCCCTTGGAAACCCAAGGAGGGGTCGCTATGAGTCAGGACCGACTCAATGGCAGTGAGGTTTGTTTGTTTGTTTTTAAATAATAATTTTTAAGGTGTTCTTATGGTGTAGTGGGTAAGGAATTTGGCTGCTAACCACATGGCCAGCGGTTCAAACCTACCAGCCATTCCACAGGAAAAAGAAGCAATCTACTTCTGGAAGTATTTACAACCTTGGAAACCCAATTACGGTCACTATGAGTATCGACTCAACAGCAGTGGGTTTGTGTGTTTTTTTTTTTTTATATAATACTTTAAAAGTGTGATATTGTCACAAAGATATACAAACTCATCCATGAAACACAAAAGAGAATACAGAAGCAACCATATATAGATGGAAACTAATTAAATGACAGAGGTGGTATTATAGGCCATTGGGGAAAAGAAGAACCATATAACAAACTATGCTGAGACAAACAGTTATCTGTATGAAATTGAATTCCTAGTATACTTCACATTTTTAAAAAATCTATTGTAGGTATATTAAACATTTAAAATAGGAAATCATAATGTTCGGAAGGGGTTTCTGGTCAGAAAAGATGATGCAGACACATCTCACCCTGCTTTCCTTTGCTAAGTACAACTATAAACCCTGGAAATAACCCAAGAAACAATCAAAGAGGAACAATGAATGGTTCACCAGAATTAAAGGCACACCACAGGAGTAGGAGTTTGTTTACCTCTTGTGCTATGGTCACGTTGTCAGAAAGGACTAGTCCCTGAAGAAAGACATCCTACTTGGTAAAGTTGAGGGTCAGTGAAAAAGTGGACGACCTTCAACAAGATGGGCTGACACAGTGGCTGCAGTGATGGGTTCAAGGATTTTAAAGATTGTGGGGATGGTGCAGGTCTGGGCAGTGATTTGTTCTGTTGTACATGGGGTCACTATGAGTCAGAACCAGCTTGATGGCACTTGACAACAACAAAATACTCAGAGTAATTATTTTGGCTCGCATGGACTTGTTTTAATTTTTTTAGCTTCAACTTAAAACTTGCATATGAGCAATTGATAGTCTGTTGCACAGTCAGACCCTGGCTTTTTCTGACCAATGATATTGAGTTTCTCCATCATCTCTTTCCACAGATACAGTCAACTGGAGTTCTGTGTATTTCATTTGGCAAGGTCCATGTGTATAGTCACCACTGATGTTGTTTATTTATTTTTATTATTTATTTTTTTTATTGTGATTTGGGTGAAAATTTACAGAGCAAATACACTTTCCATACAGCAGATCACATACACTTTGTCTAATGACATTGACCACAATTTAGCACAATGCAACATTTCCTCTCCCACTTCCTCCCGATAGGTACCGCTTCCCTGGACTATCCCTCCATGTACTCCTACCCCCTGAGCTGTCTCCCTGTGCCTGAGCAGCCCTTCTTTCTCTCTTGCTTGTTCTCTCCAAGGAGTGTATCTACCTCAGGTAAATGCTCAACTAGTATGTCTGTCTACTGCTTGGCTGGAAGCCACAGGTGTGCGTTCAATTCCAGACCTGAAGGGCAGCTAGGGGCCATAGTCTCAGTGGTTCCACCAGGCTCCATCAGGCCAGTAAACCTGTTCCCCACTTTTTTTTTTCCCAAATGATTTTGAGTTTTGTTCCACATTGTTCTCCCTGTCTATCCAAGATCTCCTACAAAGATCCTCTTCCAAGTGGTTGACAGTAGTAGCCAAGCACCGTCTATTTCTTCTGGTCTCATAGTCATATAGGCTGCAGATTGGATGGTGTACCAATCGCTAGGACTGAGTGTTTCCATGAATTTTTGGTTTTCTTCATTCTTGGCTCTGGACAAGGAGAGACCCATCGTTGCATCTAGATGGCAGCTTGCAAGCTTTTAAGATCTCAGTCACTGCTCACCACAGAAGGTGGAACAATGATTTGTGCAGTATGTTATGCCAATTGAGCTTGATGTCCTCGGCAATTATGGTCCCAAGCCTACAGGTTCAACTACTCGGTCCCTCTTGGTAGCTGGCTGTGACCAAGCAGTGACTACAACCTTGCCCTTTGTCAGCCCCATTATACACCTGGGAATTCAGATCATACACATAAAGTTATTGGACCACTGTCTGCCAACCCTATACATGTTCTTGGGTGCACTCTCCACTTCATAAAGATACCTAATATTTCAGCCTGTCCACCCATCTATCCACCCATATACCCATGTTTTCCTTCACTGAGCACGCCATACTATATGTGCAAAAGGGTTCATCTTTATTGTCTGTACTTCCCAGGTACCTCTCTATGTCTTTCTCTTCCTCAATGCCACTATATTGATCACTCACATTTGGTACATTGCCTTTTTCTTCACCCAAATCAAAACTTATCTCTATCTATCTAACAGTATCCCCTCCCCTCTCCTCCCACCTCTGGTAACCAACAAAGAAAATCACCTTCCATAGATAAGCGTTTCCTTGACTATTACAACGATGGACCAATACAATATTTGTCGTTTTGTGATTGACTTATTTCACTCAGCATAATGTCCTCCAAGTTCATCCACGTTATGCGGTGTTTGCAGATTCTACATTATTCTTTAGGGTTGCATAGTATTCCATTCTGTGTATGTACCATAGTTTGGATATCCATTTCACAGTTGATGGACATCTAGGTTATTCCATCTTTTGGCTATTGTAAATAGTGCTGCAATGAACATGGGTGTGCATATGTCTCTTCTTGTCATGGCTCTCACTTCTTTAGGATGCATACCTAGTAATGGAATAGTTGGGTCAAATGGTATTTCTAGTTCCAACTTTTGAAGGAATCGCCATACTGCTTTCCACAATGGTTGTACCATTTTACGTTCCCACCAGCAGTGTATGAGAGTCTCAATCTCTCCACATCCTCACCAGCATTTACTATTTTCTGTCTTGTCGAACTTTGCTACTAATGCTGGAGCAAGATGGTATCTCATTGTTGTTTTGATTTCCATCTCTCTAATAGCTAATGATCGTGAGCATTTCTTCATATGTTTGTTGGCCGCTTGAATAT
>NW_006921589.1:17631972-17636041 GCF_000298275.1 Orycteropus afer afer
AATTTTTCTAAGGTTTTTTCTATGTTTTCTTTGGTCTGTCTCTCAATCCTTTGAAGATACCTAAATATAATTCTTTTGAGTTCCTTATCAGAGAGTTCCAATGTTGCTTCTTCCTCAGGGATGTGTTCTGGGTCTGTATCCTGTTCTCTTGTTTCTATCACTCTATCTTGCTTCTTTGTGTGGACTGTGATGGTCTGTTGTTTCCGAGGCATCGTGGTATTGTATTAAGATCTCTGTTAATTGTTTGTGAAGAGCAGCCAAGGGTAATTCAGGCTCTTCTTGGTGGTTGTTTATCATTGGCCCGTTGGTGGAGAAAGAGATGTTGGCTCTTGCTCAGTAAGTGAAGTTACAGGAGGTGTGGGTATACTTGTATCTTATGAGGACTGTTGCTGTCTTCCAGTCAGTTAGGCAAAAATTACAATTGAATAACCACTGAAAAAACTATAAGTACATGGACAAGAAATACACCCTGAAATCCACACAGGATAAGTAACCCAAAAGAAGAAAAAGGGGGGGAAAGAAGAAGAAAACAGATAAATCTGCAATATCTGGGAATAGGTCACTGAGAGTAGAAAGGTAGAGAAGGAGAATAATGAATAAAGAAACCAAAGAAACAAACCAACAAAACAAAAGAAAATAAAAGCAAAAACAGAACAAAAGAAAACAAAAAGATCCAAACCAATAAGGCATGGGGTTAACCACAAGAGAAAGAAGAAAAAAAAAAAAAGAAGAAGAAGAAGAAGGTGTAGACTAGGACCTCTTCAGTCATGCAGTGCACTTCCAGAGAGTTGTTGGGGTTACTGGAAAGCAGAACCTCTTCTTAAGTCCCTGGAATCTGTTAGAGTGCTGTCTCTTTAGGTTGTCACTAGCTGCTGGTTACATGTTGATTTGTTTTGTCTTGGTTTTATGGTTTAATATTTTCAAAAGGTGAAGCTGGTGGGGTTTTTATTATTATTATTATTGATTCAAGTGTGCTGAGTCACTCTGCTGTTTTCTTTGTAGTGGTAGAATCCCTGTGTGTAGTGTGGATATGTGTTTCTGTTTGTCGTAAAGAGGGTTTAGAGTTCAAAGTGGGAGGTTTTATGGTAATTGGATGAATATGTTTTCTTCTATTGAGTGAGTGAAGATATTGGAGGAGAAGGTGGGAGCGGAAGAAGGAAAGCTTGGTGTTGCTAGGGTCGGATTCTAGGGCTTCGAGCAGGCTATTTTTGATGACGTATTTATTTGCAAGACTGCAACTCAACCTCAGGAAAGATTCTTATTGTTAGAGCATTGGAAATTTCCACCAATTTCAGGCATGCTCAAAGATCCCACCTGCGCAGCCCCACAGCCCGCTAAAGGGCTCCAAGGCAAAAAATCCCAGGAGTGTGGTTTCTTCCCTCTCCCTGTTCCGTCTGCCCACAGTGCTGACGTAATCCCACCAGATCGCTAATGGCCAGCTCTGGAGTTTATCTGTGATACCACCCAGCTGCGGCGCCAAAAATGTATGCAGTTTCAGCTGTGGGTTGGGGGAGTACCTGCTAGTGACCTGGGGTCCCGATCTCTGTGACAAAGAAAAGCACAATGTCTCCCAGTCTGACCCCAGTCTACTCTGTAACCCGCTGGGAGGGGAGGGAGCTACCCTTCCTGTCGCAACAGTAAGTTTTCCTCCGAATCTCAGCAGAGGTGTCCATGCCTGCAGCCAGCACCCAGGAGACCCAAATTACCTCCAAACAATCAAGATGAGCTGCTGCAGGAAGGTCTCTGCCGCTGCCCACCGGAATATTAGAGTGGTCACTGGTAAGCTATTATAAGGCGTCCTCCCTCTTGGCTCGGGGATCTCAGGTGGGCACCCCAGCCTGGCACACAGTGGCTGCTCCAGAAGAGTTTCCAATGCCTCTCTCGGGTGCCCGTCCATCCTCCTCCATAGCTCTTTCCTAAATAATTTCCCTGTGCCTTTCCTCTAATTCTGCTCTTCCATATTTGATATACTGTGAATCTCTGAGCTGTTCAGAGCACTGAAATTCCTAATTTAAACTGTTGTGGCTAGTTTTCCAAGACCTTAGATGCCAGAGAGATAAAGCATGCTGCTCACTGGCTTGACTCCATTCTGAACTCTCCACCACTGATGTTGTTTAAAAAGGTATTTGGCATGAATAAATTGTTGGTCATGCAAAATTCTACCATGCAATCTCTGGCATCATTTTTATCACCAAAACCACATTTTTCAACTACAGATGCTTCTTTGTTTCCAGTATTTGCACTCCAATCACCAGTAATTATTAACGCATCCTGAATGCATGTTTGGTCAATTTCAGACTACAGAAGTTGGTATAAATAGTGGTATCTTAGTGGTCGGGGTGTAAATTAAAATAATAGTCATATCACGTCGTCTTCCTCATCCAAACCAAAAATCAAACTCACTGCCATCAAGTCGTTTCCAACTCATAGCAACCCCTCCTTGAGTTTCTAAGGCAGTATCTCTATGGAAGTAGATCACCCAATCTTCCTTCCAAGGAGTGGCTGGTAGGTTTGAACTGTTAGCCTTCTGGTTAGCAGTCAAATGTCTTAGGCACTACTCCATGTATGGATATTATTCTATGTCAATGACAGTATTATACTTAAGGTTAGATCTTCAAATTATCTTTTGACAATGTATGTGATACCATTCTTCAATTTGTCATTTCTGGTATAGTAAACCATATGAGTGTCCAATTGAAAATGGCCAATGCCAGTCCATTTCAGCTCACTAATGCCTAGGTTGTTGATCTTTATGTGTTGCATTTAATTTTGACAACTTCCAGTTTTCCTAGGTTCATATTTCATACATTCCATGTCTCATTTGTTAATGGATGTTTGCAACTCTTTCTTCTCATTTTGAACCATTCCATATCAGGAAATGAGTCCTGAAAGCTTCACTCCCCCACATCACTGAGGCTGACTATATCTTCAGGAGGCAGCTCTTGCCTAATTATAGTTTTTGAATGCCTTCCAACCGGGTGCAGGGGGATGGTGTTGGTGATCATCTTCTAGTACTAAATCAAACAACGTTTCCCTGCTATTCATTAGGTTTATAGTGGCCAATTTTTCCTCAGAAGTATGCCTGGTCATGTCCTTCTTCCTAGCCTGTGTTAGTCTGGAAGCTCAGCTGAAACCTGTCTACCATGGGTGACCCTGCTGGTATTTGCAATAATGTGGCATAGCTGCCAGCATCACAACAACATGGAAGCTACCACATTATGACAAACTGACAGACAAGTGAATGAAAAAGTAAATACTGTGAAATGAACTACAGGCACATACAGCAAATGAAGAATGTTAAAAACAAAACACTGAATGACAAAATTAAAAGAAAAAGTCGCAGAAGAAGGTTACATAAAAAGTCATGTTTCATAACTTACAATTTTGTTATTTTGAAATATAATATAGGTATTGACATTGACTGAAGTATTCCAAATTTTAAAATACTGAACTTTTTTCACTGAAATCTTACATTTGTGTTTTCTAAATGATCCATGTTTATACATGCATAATTCAAAATAAACAGTAAAGCTAAAAATCTGAAAATAATTAGTATCTCTTAATTGTTTTTATGTTGACAGGTATTTACTTTTCTATGTAAACAGAATATATTTAGTGTAATAATGTAAGTATTTTTATTTATTTAACTTTCTACTCAGAACAGAATTATAAACATGTTGGCTTAATTCTTATGTATTTAACATGACATAATATTATGAATAAAATTTTTAATTAATATATTTTCTCAGGGATTTTTCAGTGAAATGTTTTAACAGTCAAAGACATTCAACATTATTATAAAATTATTAGTATTTATATTTCTATTTGCACAGCCACTCCTCAGAAGGAAGGTTGGGCAATCTACTTCCGTAGTGATACTGCCTCGGAAACCCAAGGAGGGGTCGCTACGAGTCAGGTCCGACTCGATGGCAAATGACAACAACAGCATTTTCTTATAGTGATAGGTAATAAAACAAGGCGGGCTTGTGCTTACTCACTGATCTGCACTGAACACTTTCCCTTGTTACACTCCCGAGAGGGATCGGGTCTCCGGGAGCTAGGTAAGCAC
>NW_006921589.1:17639316-17644977 GCF_000298275.1 Orycteropus afer afer
GGGGGAGGCCTTCAGGGAGATGGATTGATACAGTGGCTGCGATGATGGGCTCGAGTATAGCATGGATGGTGGGGCTGGCGCGGGATCAGGCAGTGTTTCGTTCTTCTGTGCATGGGGTCGCTATGAGTCGGAAACGACTCGACGGCACTTAACAACAACAACAACATCAATTCTTGATTACCAACTCTGTAATAGACACTGTGCTAGATATATTACATATATTACTTCATTCAATCCTGACAAAAACTTTTTTTTCCCATTTATAGAGGTGAAAATACCCATGTTTGTACAGGAAATAAATGATAGAACTGGGTTCCAGATTAAGCTCCAAATAGTTTATATGTTTTACCAAATAGTGCCTATTAAAGTACATGCTGCAGGATGTTAACAGATCTTATGCTTGGGGAAAAACAGATGATGATGGTTACCTTATTCAAGGACAAGTTACTAGAGAGGACTTCTGGCAAGATGGTAGAATAAGCAGACAAGCTACACAGACCCTCTGCAACAAAGAAACAAGAAAGAAATTTACACAGATAGAGAAGATAATCCTAGAATCCTGAGCTTCAAAGGGAAGGGTAAAGAAGTGGATTAAATACCAACCAGTAGAAGAAACTGAATGAAAACTACGAATAATGAGACAAATGGAACTGTGGACTATCAACTGGCCAGACAGTGCAGCCATTTTGAATATTTGCAAGTGGTGTTCTGATCCAGACAGCACCCTGATAATTGGCTTTATTTGCTGAAGACTGCATAGTCAACCACACTGGTGGTTGATGACCAGAAAGTAACCGTGCCCACATGACCCAATCACATCTGTACCATCCTACAGCACCACCACTTACTTCAGTACCAACTGATAAATGACAGTAGCCAAAACCTACTCAATATACCCTCATCTACTCTAAATGAACAGCTAACAGAGATCTGTGCACATATTCTCATTCTCTCTCCCACCCACTAGGAGACAGATGGTAAGTACCTAAGTACTGCCAAACTAGCAAAAAGAGTAGCACATCAGCCCCACTCACTCAGAGATATCAAAACAAAATAAAGGAATAAACAAATAAAAAAAGAAACCCTGGGTGAATCACATCAACACTCCAATTTAATATAAATATAATGACACCAGAATATCTCAGAGACAACTGACAAACACAGTTTGATTGACAATGGACAATCTGACAAACACAAAGAAGCAAAATAGAATAGTACAAACAAGGGATCAGAAGACAGAGGTGGAAAGTCTCCCTAAGGAAGAAGTGGCATTGTAGCTACATGATAAGGAATTCAAAAGAATTATATCTAGGTACCTTCAGTGAAGTGAAAGACAGATTTTAAAAAATATTGACAAAATCAAGGAAAACACTAAGAAAATTAAGAAAAACATAGACAAAATTCTGGAAGAATTTAGGAAAACAATACAAGAACAAACTGAAAAAATAAAGGAAAACTTGGAAACCATACAAAAACAGCAAATACAGATCCAGAACACATTAAAAGGACAACAGAATAGAATTGTATCAATGGTAGACAGAATTAAGGAGACTGAAGGCAAATCTCTCAATACTACTTTGTGAAGTAAAAAATAATCAGAAAAAGGAACAAAAAAATGAAGAAAGCCTAAGATTCATGTGAGACACCATCAAGAATAACTTACTTGTGTTTGGAACATCAGAACAGGAAGAAATAAATAAAAACCACAGGTAAGCGCCTGACACAAGCCATGATATTTTCAATCACCTCATATGTATGTGAGAGCTGGACAATGAATAAAGAAGACTGAAGAAAAATGGATGCTTTTGAGATGTGGTGCTGGAGAAGAATGCTGAAAGTATCATGGACTGCTAAAAGAACTAAAAAATCTTTCCTGGAAGAAGTGCAGCCTGAATGCTCCTTGGAAGCGAGAATGGCCAGACTTCATCTCACCTACTTTGGTCATGTTGTCAGAAGGGACCATTCCCTTGGGAAGGATGTCATGCTTGGTAAGGTGAAGGGTTGACGAAAGAGGGGAAGGCCCTCAACAAGATGGATTGACACAGTGGCTGCACCGATGGGGTCAAGTACAGCAGGGATCGCAGAGCTTGCATGGGACCAAGAAGTGTTTCATTCTGCTGTGCATAGGGTCACTATGAGTTGGAGATGACTCGACACCACCTAACAACAAAAACTGTTGAAGATGTATTGGAAAAAAAACTTCCATAATACAATGAAGGATAAGAAGATACATGCTTGAGAAGTTCAGTGAACCCCCAAAAGGATGGTACCCAAAGAATATCACCAAGACATATCATAAGTAACCTTTCCAAAACCAAAGATAATTAAAGTATCCTGAAAGTAGCATGGGAAAAACAAAAAGTTACCAACAAAGGGCAACAAATGAGAGTAAGTTCTGTTTTCTTGGCAAACACCATACAGGCGAGAAGGCAATGTAATAACACACATAAAACCCTGAAAAGAAAAAAAAAAAAAAAACTGACAATCAAGAATCATATACTAGCAAAATTGTCCCTCAAATAAAATGCAAAATTAGGATATTTCCAGATAAATAGAAATTAAGGGAATGTGTAGAAACCATACCAACCTTACAGGAGATGCTAAAGAGAGTCCTTTAGAGAGAGAACAAACAACAGCAAACCACCACTAGTGATTAGCAAACATGACAAAATGACCCAGAAACCGACCAAGATGTAAAAGTATCCAAAGTAAAATAAATTTAGAAGACTATCAACAAGAAACCAGAGACATCAATTGGTAAATGAGGACAATTACAAATCAAAAAGAGGGAATAAATAGTGTAAGCACACACACACACAAAAAAAAAACCTCACTGCTGTCGAGTCGGATCTCACTCATAGAACCCCCCGCCCCGGGTTTCTGAGGTGGTATCACTATGGAAGTAGATCACCCAATCTTCCTTCCAACGAGTGGCTGCTTGGTTTGAACCGCCAGCCTGCTGGTGAGCCGTCAAATAAATGACTTAGGCACTATGCTACCAAAGCTTCTTAGTGTAAGTACAGAACTTCCAAATGGAGAGGAAGTCAAGATCATTTTGAGATATAATGGACTCTTTTAAACTTGGGAAGAAAACAGTAAATCTCAAGGTGACCTCAAAGAAAATCACTAAATAAAAAATAAAAATGGTAAAAATATTTAGCAAATACTAAAACAATAGCAACAAAAGAAATGATCAAAAAAATACATAAACAAAATGACCTCAGCATAGAAAATCATATGGAACAATGAAATCAGCAACACCACACACACACACACAAAATGCACATAATATAATAACAGTAATACAGTAAACTCATTGATTACACCGAACATAAATGGATTAAATGCACCAATGAAGAGACAAGGAGTTGCAGACAGGCTAAGAAAACATGAGTCATCAATATGCTGTCTCCAAGAGACTCACCTTAGACACAAAAACAAAAACAGACTAAGAATACAAAGTTGTAAAAAATATATAAATGACATGGCTATCAAAAGAGAGCAGGAATAGCAGTATTAATTTCTGATAAAATAGACTTTTGGACAAAAATTATCATAAGAGACAGAGTAGGACATTATATAATGATTAAAGGATCAAGAAGACATAACCATAATACATTCTACATCCCCAAAATACAGAAAATTTCATAAAAATGAAAGACACCCAAATTACATAAATCAAACTTTAACAGAATTGAAAGAAGAAATTGATACCTACACAGTAATAGTAGGAGACTTTAATACACCATTTTCAATGAAGAGTAGAACTAGAAAGAAACTCAACAAAGACACAAAAAAACTAAAGAATATAATCAAACAACTTGAACAAAATCCATACCAGGTATTCTAACACTATATCAAAAATAATAATAATGATAATACACCACAAGCAAGTGGAATTCATATCAGATATGCAAACATGGTGCTACATTAGAAAAGCAATCAATGTAGTCCATCACATAAATAAAATAAAGGAAAATAACCATATGATCATATCAATTCATGCAGAAAAAAATCATTTAATAAAATCCAACACCTATTCCTGATAAAAATTTTCAGCAAAATAGGAATAGGTGGGAAATTCCTCAACATAATAAAGGTAATATATGGAAAACCAATAGCCAACATTATTCTCAACTGAGAGAGGCTGAAAGCATTCCCCTTGTGAATGGGAACTGGACAAGAATGCTCTCTATCATCACTTCTATTCAATATTCCATCGGAAGTCCTAACCAGGGCGATAAGGAAAGATAGAGAAATAGAAGGCATCCAAACTGGCAAAGAAGAAGTAAAACTATCTCTATTTGCAGATGACAAGATATTATACATAGAAAAACCAAGAGATTCAGCAAGAAAAATACTGGAATTAATTGAAAAATTCAGCAAAGTGGCAAGATACAAGATCAACATACAAAAATCAGTTGGATTTGTTTACATCAATAAGAGATCTCTGAAAAAGAAAAAAGCAAAATAGTAACATTTACAATAGTTACAAAAAAGATAAAATACTTAGGAATAAATGTTACCAGGGACATAAAAGACAGACACAAAGGAAATTACAAAACACTACTACAAGCAAATATAAGAGACCTACATAAATGGAAAACATACCATGTTCATGAATAGGAAAACTGATCATTTTGAAAATGTCTATAGTACTCATAATACTCAAAGTAATCTATACTTTCAATGCAATTTTGATCCAGCCTCTACTAGCATTCTTTAAGGACATGAAAAAAAAGTCATTAATTTTATATGGAAAGGAAAGAGAGCTAGAATAATCAAAGCACTACTGAAGAAAACAAAGTAAGAGGTCTCACATTCCCTGATTGCAAAACATACCATAAAGCCACGGCATTCAAAACAGCCTGGTATTGGTACAATGACAGACACGTAGATCAGTAGAGCAGAACTGAGAATCTAGAAATAGATCCATCCACCTGTGGACAGCTGATCTTTGACAAAGGGCTGAAAGCCATTCAGTGGGGGAAGAGCTAGTCTCTTCAACAAATGGCAGTGGAAAAACTGGATATCCATTTGCAAAACAGTGAAACAAGACCCATACCTCACACCATTCACAAAAGCCAACCTCATGTTGTTGTTAGGTGCAGTTGTCTCTGATCCATAGTGATCTCATGTACAACAGAACGAAACACTGCCAGCCTCACGATTCTCGCTATACCTGAACCCATCATTGCAGCCACTATGTCAATCCATCTCATTGAGGGCCTTCCCTTTTAAATTGACCCTCCACTTTACAAAGCATGATATCCGTCTCCAGAGAATGGTCCCTTCTGATAACATGACTAAAGTAGGTGAGATGAAGTCTGGCCATTCTTGCTTCCAAGGAGCATTGTGACTTCATTTCTTCCAGGACAAATCTGTTCATTCTTGTAGCAATCCATGTATACTCTCCATATTCTTTGCCAAAACAACAATTCAAAGGCATCAACTTTTCTTCAGTGGCTTCCTTATTCATTGTCCAGCTCTCACATGCATATGAAGTGATTGAAAATACCATGGCCTGAGTTAGGCACACCCTAGACTTCAAGGAGACATCTTTGCTCTTCAGCACTTTAAAGAGGTCTTTGGCAGTGATTTCCCCAAGGCAATATGACTTTTTTTTTTTTTTTTTTTTTTTTTTTTTTTTTTTTTTTTTTT
>NW_006921589.1:17654922-17664034 GCF_000298275.1 Orycteropus afer afer
TCAAGGGCAAGTTTCAGAGTCTCTTCTGACATCCATTTTGGTCTTTTCTTCCTTCCCTGTCTTTTTAATGACCTTTTGCTTTCTTCATGGATGTTCTTGATGTCATCCCACAATTCTTCTGGTTTTCAGTCATTGATGTTTAATACATCAAATCTATTTTTTAGATGGTCTCTATATTCAAGGGGATATAATCAAGGTCGTATTTGGGCATAGTTTGTGGCAGAAATATGTAAGAAGCATAAGAATATTATCTGTTTTTCAGATATATGCATAACTATCTTGATAAGAATTTATATTAATAAAGAATTTTAATTTTAAAAAGTATATCTATACTCAAATCAAAGGAAACTAAGTGCTAAATCCTACAGCAAAAGAAAAGATAAAAGGAACAATTTAACAGTCCATTATCTTTTCTTTCTCTTACTTTCTTGAAATGTATTTTTTGTTGTTTTTTCTACCTGCAAAAACGACAAGGAGGCCCCATGTTCTGACCTCTTCTAATCCCACAAGGGGAAGACAGGGTTACCAGCAGTAACCCAAGGCCTATTACTGCAAGACCAGACATGCTGCCTCCCTCCAGCCCTTTCTCCAACCGTTCCTCCCAGAGCACCCACCACCTCTCTCCTGGGTTCTATAATTCGCTGCAGTGGCCACACAGAACTCACAGATTACAAGGTTTATTAGGGAAGCACCAAGCTACAATTTGCGTTCAGGAAAAAAATGCTAAGTCTCTCTCTCCAGCCCACCATCCCTCAGCCAACAGTCTCTCACAGTCTCTTTCCCAGCAGTGCTGGTCCCTCGGTGTCTCACTCAGCAATGCGTGTGTCTTGCGCCTCTCTCCCAGCAGCACATGTCTCTTTCAGTGGCACGTGTCTCTTTCGGCAGCACGTCTTCCTCAACCAGCAGTCAGAGAGAGTTCTGCCTCCAGGAGGCCTCCTTTTGAGCCCGGAAAGGGGGGCAAACCAGACAATCACAGCATCAGAACTCTAAGCACATGAGAGAGACTGGGAACCTCCCAGAACATTGTATTGTGCCACGCCCAACAGAAATAACCCAGGTGGACAACTTCAGCAATCAGGAGCTCCTCAGTTGCTCATAGAAAATCCCACCTTGGAGTTTACAAAGACTTATGGGTAGAAAAGCCACATTAAGTAATTTACTACACTGTACTACCTTTCCTGAATAATTTGCTACATACCTAGGTCAGGACATAAGGTAAATGTAAGATTTTTATATGTAAAAACTATAATCTAGCTCCAAATTGAACTTGGCAAGGAGTCATTAAAGCAATGGATTTGAGCTACAGTTGGTGCTATGTAACTGTTGTTGTCTTTGTTTTAATCTATAACAAAGAAGTTCTACATTAAAATATTACCTTTTAAATGATTTGAATCTATATGAAATTCTTCCATGTTTCTCTTTAATAAACAGATCAGTACAGTAAAACTTTCACTTACATAATTACCATTCAAAATCTCAATATAGTACTCACTTTTTCTGTTACCTGTGATTTATATGATTGTAAAAAGTATCCAATTTGTTGCATAATTGCTCTAATTTATTTTGCTTTAGAGTAAAATATATTTCACAAAATCAAATTATGTTGTACAGTTTTCCTTAAAAAGACAAACCCATTGACTATTTTTAGTAATCCAATATCAGCTTAAAGACTTTCAGAAAGAAACTGTTTTCCCAGAGTTCACACAAATCATTTCCTTAATTCAAGAGAAAATAAGTTAAACCATTAGAATTGACTTTAAAATGAAATTTCATTATTAACTCAATTTTATACAAGGGATATAAAATGACAATTTATAATATTATGGAAATATATATAGGTTTTAGAATAGAATATTAGAAAGCCAGATACCTAACAAGCTTGAGAAACACAGATTAAACCAATTTTCAGAAGCATGTTGTAAAAAGAATTATCATTCAATGCCACACAGAACAGACAATCAGAAAAATCGGGATGGCTGCTAAGGTAGCACCCAGAGAACTGTGTTAGAAGGACTGGAGTGAGAATTAGGAAGAAACAGAGGCAATGTCAGAGTTGGTTTGGGGATGGCTTTAGTATACGCCCCATAATATCTACCATATCCCCCCAAATTCAAGACAAGTCCCTGGGGCCCTTTCCAGGAAAATAGTGATGCAGTGGGTAAAGCATTTAGCTACTAACCAGAAGGTCAGTGGTTCAATCCCAGCACTGCTCTGCAGGAGGAAGATAAGGCAATCTACTTCCGTAAAGATTTATAGCTTTGGAAACCCTATGGGTGTCATTATGAGCTGGAATCAACACAATGGCAAAAAAAAAAAAAAAAAAACTCACTGCCATTGACTCGATTCTGACTCATAGTAGCTCCCATTTTGTTTCTGAGGTAGTAAATCTTTATGAGAGTAGATTGCCCTATCTTCCTTCCACAGAGAGACTGGTGAATTTGAACCACCAATCTTCTAGTAAGAAATCAAATGCCTTTGGCACCACACCACCAGAGCTTCTTGACTTGATGGCAATAAGTGGGAATCTCACCTATACAGAAATTCAGAACCTGCTAATTAAGAAAATCAGTGGGAGATCAGAAGACATTGAAAGAAAATAGATCAAAGATGAAGCCACAATTTTGAACTGAATAGATTGCTAGAATGGACATTAAATTAGAAACAATTTCAAAAATGGAGAAATTAGGCAATCTACTTCTGTAGTGATACTGCCTCAGAAACCCAAGGAGGGGTCGCTATGAGTTGGGTCCAACTCAACGGCACATAACAACAACAGTGAAATGGATAGCAATCTCACTAAGCTCATTCATAAGTCTCTTCTGAAAGCCTGGGTTAATGGTAGATGTTATTAGAAAATTGGGCTAATTGAAATTAATGAATATGATATAATCCAAATAAAATACAGGCCAGGAGGAGTATGTTGTTTTTAAGTACCATTAAGTCAGTTCTAACTAATAGCGATCCTACATACAACAGAAAAAAAACTCTTGCCTGGTCCAACACCACCCTCACAATCATTGCTATGTTTGAGTACACTCTTGCAGCCACTGTGTCAATCCATCTTGCTAAAAGGCTTCCTCTTTTTCATTGACCCTTTTCTTTACCAAACCTGATGTCCTTCTTTGAGGACTGGTTTCTCTTGATAGCATGTTCAAAGTATGTGAGACAAAGTCTCGCTATCCTTCCTTCTAATGACCATTCTAACTCTACTTTTTCTAAGACAAATTAGTCCATTCTTCTGGGAGTCCATGATTTATCCAATATTCTTTAACAACACCATAATTCCAATACACTAATTCTTCTTTCCCCGGAGGCAGGAAAGGAAGGGACCACAAAGGCGGCAGGATCCAGGTAAGGGGCAGGAGGCATAATCCACCCACTAGAGGCAAGAAAGGGAGGGAGCACTGAGACTAACCACAAAGTGGCAGGATCCAGGTAGGAATTAGGTAAGGGGAGGGTGGAGAGGTTTCCAACAGCTAAGGGAGATAAACTTATCTGTCAGTTTGTCATCCTGTGGGGCCTGCACATTGCTATGAGGCTTGAGGCTGTGCTACTGGTGTTTCAAACACCAGCAGGGTTGAACATGGTGCACAGGTTTCAAAGCAGCTTACAGGCTGAGACAGACTAGGAAGAAGGAAGAGGCCATCCACTTCTCAAAGAATTGGCCAGGGAAACATTATGAATACCAGAGAAATACTGTCTGATACATTACTGCACAACTTTACAAATAGCCTAGAAATGCTGTCTGACACAGTGCAGGAAGACAAGCCCCTAGGGTCGAAGGCACTCAAAATAGTACTGGGAAAGAGTTGCCTCATCAGAGAAGAACCAACCTTAATGATATGGGTAAAGTAAATTCTGCGGGACCTCCATGTGTTGACATGGCACAACGCAAATTGAGGAGAAACAGCTACAAACATCTATTTATAATTGAAACATTAAGTGTACGAAGTATGAATCTAGGAAAATTGGAAGTTGGCAAAAATGAAATGGAATGCATAAGATTGGTATCTAGGCATTAGTGAGCTGAAATAGACTGGATTTGGCCATTTGAATCAGATAACCATATGATCTACTATGCTGAGAATGACAATTTGAAGAATGGTGTGGCATTCATCATCACAAAAGATGTTTCAAGACCTGTCCTGAAGTACAATGCTGTCAGTGATAGGACAACATCCATATGCCTACAAGGAAGACCCATTAATACTATTATTATTCAAATTTACGCACCAACCACCCAAGGCAAAGATGAGGAAATTGAAGACTTTTATCACCTCTGCAATCTGAAGTAGACAAATGTGCAATTAGGATGTGTTAATTATCACTAGTGACTAAAATGCAAAAGTTGGAAACAAAGAAGAATCACTAGTAGCTGAAAATTTTGGCCTTGGTGACAGAAGTAACGCTGAAAATCGCATGACAGAATTTTGCAAGACCAACAACTTATTCACTGCAAATACCTTTTTCCACAACACAAATGGCAGCTATTCACATGGACTTCACCAGATGGAGTACACAGGAATTAGACTGACTATATCAGTGGATATGAGGCGATGGAAAATTTCAGTATCTTCAGCCAAAACAAGGTAAGGAGCTGACTGTGGAACAGACCATCAACTGCTCATATGCAAGTTCAACTTGAAACTGAAAACAATTAAAATAAGTCCATGAGAGCCAAAATATGACTGTGAATATATCCCTCCTGAATTAAGAGATCATCTAAAGAATAGATTTGATGTATTGAACACCAATGACCAAAAACCAGAAAAATGATGGGATGACATCAAGAGCATCATCCATGAAGAAAGCAAGAGGTCATTAAAAATACAAAAAAGAAAGAAAAGATCAAAATGGATGTCAGCAGAGATTCTGAAACTTGCTCTTGAGTGAAGAGTAGCTAAAGCAAATGGAAGAAATAACAAGACAAAAGAGCTGAACAGAAGACTTCAAAGAGCAGCTCAAGCAGACAAAGCCAATTATTATAATGAAATGTGCCAAGACCTGGAGTTAGAAAACCAAAAGGGAAGAACACGCTCAGCATTTCTCAAGTTGAAAGAATTGAGGAAAAAAATTAAGCCTCAAGTTGCAATATTGAAGGATTCTATGGGCAAAATATTGAATAACATATGAAGTATCAAAAGAAGATGGAAGGAATACACAGAGTCACTGTACCAAAAAGAACTGGTCAATCTTTATCCATTTCAGGAGATGGCATATGTTCAAGAACCAATGGTATTGAAGGAAGAAGTCGAAGCTGCACTGAAGCTGCACTGAAGGAACTGGCGAAGAACAAGGCTCCAGGAATTGACAGAATACCCATTGAGATGTTTCACAAATGGATGCCCCACTGGAGGCACTCACTTGGCTATGCCAAGAGATTTAGAAGACAGCTACCTGGCCAACCATCTGGAAGAGATCCATATTTGTACCCATTCCAAAGAAATGTGATCCCACAAAATGCAAAAATCATTGAACAATATCATTAATATTGCACACAAGTAAAATCTTACTAAAGATAATTCAAAAATGGTTGCAGCAGTATATTGATAGAGAACTTCCAGAGGTGCAAGCTGGATTCAGAAGAGAATGTGGAACAAGGGATATCATTGCTGATGTCAGATGAATCATGGCTCAAAGCAAAGAATACCAGAAAGATGTTTACTTGTGTTTTATTGACTATGTAAAAGCATTTGACTATGTAGATCATAAGAAATTGTGGATAACACTGAGAAGAATGGAAATTCCAGCACACTTAATTCTACTCATGAGGAACCTGTACATAGACCAGGAGGCTGTCATTCAAATAGAACAAGGGGACACTGCATGGTTTAAAATCAAGGAGGGAGTGTGTGAGGGTTTTATCCTTTCACCATACTTATTCAATCTATATGCTGAGCAAATAATCCGAAAAGCTAGACTATATGAAGAACCTGGCATCAGGATTGGAGGAAGAATCATTAACAACCTGCGATATGCTGACAACACAACTTGCTTGCTGAAAGTGAAGATGACTTGAAGCACTTACTGATGAAGACTGCAGAACACAGTCTGCAGTATGGATTACATCTCAATGTAAAGAAAAAAAAATCCTCACAATAGGACCTATAAGCAACATCACAATAAATAGAGAAAAGATTGAAGTTGTCAAAGACTTCACATTGCTTGTTTCTACAATCAAAGCCAATGGAAGCAGCAGTCAGGACATCAGACGATGTATAGCACTGGGCAAATCGGCTGCAAAGGACCTCTTTAAAGTGCTGAAGAGCAAAGATATCTCCTTGAGGACTAAGGTGTGCCTGGCATAAGCCATGGTATTTTTAGTAGCCTCATATGTAAGAGCTGGACAATGAATAAAGAAGACCGAAGAAGAGTTGATGCTTTTGAGACGTAGTGTTGGCAAAGAATGCTGAAAGAACCACAAACTGCCAAAAGAACTAGCAGGTCTACGCTGGAGGAAGTGCAGCCAGAATGCTCCTTGGAAATGAGAATGGCCAGACTTTGTCTCACATACTTGGGTCTTGTTGTAACAAGGGAACATTCCCTGGAGAAGGATGTCATTCTTGGTAAGGTGGAGGGTCGACAAAGAGGGGAAGACCCTCAACAAGATGGATTAACACAGTGGCATCGGCCATCGACTCAAATATAGCAAGGATCATGGAGCTGGCGCAGGACCAGGTGGTGTTTAATTCTGCTGTGCATAGGGTTGTTATGAGTCGGAGATGACTCGACAGCACCTAATAACAACAATACAACAATTCTTTGGTCTTCCTAATTTATTGTCCAGCATTTGCATGCTTATGAAGTGGTTGAAAATACCACAGCTTGGGTCAAGCACAGCTTAGTCCTCCACATGATATCTTTACTTTTTAACATTTTAAAGATGTCTTTTGTTTGTTTGTTTGAAATGGAGCATAATCACAGTAAAAAGCAACACGTTCAGAGTAGCAGCCAGGAAGGCCTGATTCACAGAAAGGTAGAGAAATTGCTAATAGAATGTAATATCTTTAGAGGATAGAAAGATGGGAAACCAACAAGGATAATGCTCAATCTGAACCACCAGAAGAAACCAAGGATGGATTACCAGAATGCTGAAGGCAACCAATCCATAAGAAGTCACAACCATTTGCCTAGTTTCCAGAGTCTAGGTCCCTAGCAGAAAGGATCTTGCAACACAATAGCATATATATATATGATGATTCTTTCATTCCTCCCCACAGGTACCAATAGCCATTTACTTGGGTAACCATACATTAAGGAAGATGGAATACCCAAACATTTTGAAATAGACACAGGCATGACATTGATACTCAGTGACTCACACAGCTAAGACATCTCCCCCATTAGAGTTGAGGAATGTTGAAACCAGGTAATAAATAGAATATTAGCCCAGGTCTGAACCACAGTGAGATGGAATCTATTACTCTATTTTCCCCAGTCTCCAAATGAGTAATGTGAAACAAAATACTTGGTAGGTACCAGAAGCCTCAAATAAGTTCCTTGGCCTGTGGGATAAGGGTTACAGTAGTGGCAAATCCCAAGTGCATAAGGGTTGCCATAGTGGCAAATCCCAAGTGCAAGCCTCTCAAACCACTCCTTCCCTCACCAAGATAATAATCAAAAATAACATTGCATCTGAGGGGGGATGGCAGAGATTAAACAAATGCAGCAATTCCCAACACATTCTTATATAATCCCCAGTCTACCTCTCATAAAAAGGCAGGGATCCTGGAGGATGACAGCAGACTACTGAAAACTCAACCATATTGCAGCTCAAATAACAGTTACTCTGCCTGACATGGTATCTTTACAAAAGCAGATTAGCATGGCCTTGGGTACATGGTGTACAGTCATTTATCTGTCAAACACATATTTTTATGGGGTTAAGAATCCAGTATTAATTTACAAACAAAGCATAGAAAGCATAATTAGGACTACACATTGTGGTTGGTAGGTGCTGTTGAGTCAGCTACAACTCATAGTGAACCTATTATAACAGAACAAAATATTGCCTGATCCTGTACCATTCTCACGATCATTGCTGTTTGATCCCACTGTTGCAGCCGTTCTATCAATCCATCTCATTCGGGTCTTCCTCTTTTATTGCTGACCCTCTACTTTACCAAACATAATGTCATTCTCTAGGGACTGGTCCTCCTGATAATGTGCCCAAGTAAGCCAAACAGAGTCTCAACGTCCTCACTTCTAAGGAGCATTAAGGTTTTACTTTCTCCAAAACAGATGTATCCATTCATTCTTCTGGCAGTCCATGGTATATTCAATATTATTCACCAACATCATAACTCAAATGTATCAGTTCTTCTTAGGTATTCCTTATTCACTCTTCAGCTTTCATATGTATATGAGGTGAATGAAAATACCTTGGATTGGGTCAGCCTTTCTGATCACCTTAATGATCAGAGTGACACCTCTATTTCTTAAGGGTTTTTTTTCTTTTTTCTTTTTTTCATTGTGATTTGGGTGAAGATTTACAGTGCAAATTCACTTTCCATATAGCAGTTCACATATACTTTGTCTCATGACATTGGCCACAATTTACCTCAATGCAATAGCTCCCCTCACCCTTCCTCCCCATAGTTACCTTCCCTGTGTCCATCCCTCCATGCACTCCTGCCCCCTGAGCTGTCTCCCTGTGCATAAGCAGCCCTTCTTTCTCCCATGAATGTTCTCTCTGAGGAGTGTATCTACCTCAGGTAAATGTTCAACATATATGCCTGTCTTTTGTTTGGATGGAAACCACAGGTGTGGGTTCAATTCCAGACCTGAAGAGCAGCTAGAGGCCATGTCTCAGTGGTTCCACTAGGCTCTATCGGACCAGCAAACCTGGTCCCCCTCTCTTTTTTTTTTTTTCCAAATGATTTTCAGTTTTGTTCTACATTGTTCTCCCTCTCTAAAAGGACCTCCTACATAGATCCTCTTCCAAGTGGATGACAGTGGTAGCCGGGCACCATCTAGTTCTTACGGTCTCATAGTTGTATAGGCTGCAGATCAGATAGTGTACCAGTCACTAGGACTAATTGTTTCCATGAATTTTGGTTTTCTTCATTCTTCTTGGCTCTGGACGAGGAGAGACCCATCGTTGTATCTAGAT
>NW_006921589.1:17667401-17701105 GCF_000298275.1 Orycteropus afer afer
ACCGCAGCTCACTCTGTCTCCTTTTTTGGTATTTTCATGCAAATTCTTCTGCTAGTTGGGGTTTAGTCCATTTCTATATCCTTCCCCTCAAGGCTCAGGGGTCCAGATTATCTTCTGTGTCTGTGTTAATTGGTTTCCCTTTTCTTTGTTGAAGAGGGTCTGTGCAGTCTTTCTGCCTAGTCCACCATCTTACCAGAACTCCCTGTTTCATAATATTTTAAAGAGATATTTTGCAGCAGATTTGTAGAATGCATTACGTTGATTTATTTCCTGGCAGCATTTCCATGGGCACTGATTGTTGACCCACGTAAAATGAAATCCTTGACAACTTCAGTGTTTTTCTGTTTATCATGGTGTTTCTTACTGGCCCAGTTGTAGACTATGTAGCACATGTTTAATATTATCAACCCTGACAAGATGTATGATAATATAACTCAAATCTGTGAAGCATTCTTAGTGTCTATTTATTTCCAGAAAGGAGTCAATAGACACTGTCTAACATGCATAACAAGAAATAGATATAAAGTAGCTCTTTTTAAATTAAAGTAAGTATTAGAAAATTAAAAGGGAAAAATGAGTAAAAAAATAATCACTTTATTCTGCATTTTAACTATTTTTGTAACACCTGAATACTTCTATAATAATGTTGATATTATATTATATATTACAAAGTAATACCAAAAACAATGTACTATGCATAATATGTCCCATAAATAAATACATGTCCCATATTTTAGTAGACTTATAGTTACATAAAAATTTAACCTTGCATGATTAATATGAAATCTTAGAAACAATAAGTACTTAGCGAATTAATCAAAAAGTCATTTCTAATCATGACTTATTACCAGACAGAGTATGCCTGTGCTATTAAAAGATGAAAATGTTCTGATGACTATCACCATGATCCCACAAAATACTTAACTCTGATAGTCATCTACCTCAAATACAATAAATTCTTAACAGTGATAATAGAGAAGCAGTAAAATAGTAATTTGAAAAATGACGGAAAAGTTGATTATCAAAGCCTTAGTAAACTGAAGAGCATTTACTCTTCATTTTATTCAAATACGTTGTAACAGAGTCCAATGCATACCACAGAGGGAAAAAAAAATTTTTGTTGGTATTCGCTAAGTAAATGATTTATCATATTATTTTAATTCATAATCTATTTGTGGTAGTTAAGGCTGTTGTCAACTTAGATGGGCCTGGTTGAATGGCTGGGTAGCTGAACGTAGTTATTCTCCATGATGAGACTGGCAATCAGCTCCATGGTAGAATCTGCCACGAGCAGCGAAGTAGCTGCTTTAAGGATATGGTCTGTTTCCCTCATATAAGCAGAAGCTTTGGGATTGGTCTCTAGCCTTTTGGCACACTTGAACCTTGCATGTAGCCAAGTTGTTGTTCAACAGCCTGCCACCCCTGCCAATCTTGGGACTTCATCTGGACTTGAATTAGTGTCCTGTCATGTTGCTTGGTAACATTGGGACTATGCCTTTCTACTTGTCAACCTTAGGCTTGTCAGCCTGAGCAGCCAGCAGCTGTCTGAGTGAAGAAAGCCTCCAGCTTCAGTGGGCCAAGAGCAGGAGACAGAGCTGAAGTTCAAGGCTGAGGGGCTTTCACCCAGCCCTAGAGCCTGGCACTATGAACTCGGACTTAAAGCCTCCAAACTGTGAGAGAATAAACTCCTGTTTATTTTCTTATTCTTATTATGCCTGTTCCATTTACGGTATATTCCTGTCAGAGAGGCACTAGGTAACCAAAATTCTACTCTCTTATAGAATTCCTACTACTAAATATTTAATATTCCTACTACTAAAATTTTAAATAAATTGTAAATTTAAATAAATGTCACATATTTTGAAACTCTAAGGTAACAATTATAAGAAAATTCATACTTATCTAGACTTTTATGCAATTTTCATAACAAGAAAATAACACCTCACACATTTTATGCAATTTTCTCTCTTCTTCATTTTTATATATTTGTCTAACCAGATATTTTAACACTATTTTATTCAATCATTTCAGACAGTGTCTATCAGGTTATTGTAAAGCAAAGTCAGTCATCTATAAAAGTATCCTTAAATGGGAAATAATTCTATTCTACTTTTAAAGAAAACTAAGCAAAGTCTAAAGGTATACTATGAGAGAAGAGATGAAGTGAGAGTGACTTCTTTTGGGATAAAGATAAGTTTAGGCAGAAGTTCAGTAGGTCAGCAAAACATAGTCATGCCATGTAAGAGGCAAGAGTGATTCATTGAACTGCCTCTGCCAATAATAAGCATGTTTCTGAGTTAAGTAGTCAATTGTAACATTGGGGATGTCCACCTCCATCTATAACCTGAGAGAGCTATAATATATAACCTCTAAATCCCTTTTCCAGTAAAATAATAATACCACACGAGCACATGGATCTTTAGAGTTTCTGAGAGAGAAATCTAAACCAATGGAAAATAAAAATAAATTACATACCTTTGTATTGTCTTTCATCCTAGTTTTACATTTGTTTCGTTCCCTGGCTTCACGGAGACATTTCTGAGTAGGACCTTCTGATACATTTTCTCTTTCACAAATGTCACCCACTATAAAATAATGCAATTTATTCTTAATAATATATTTCTAATTCTTGTCTATAAAAAATAATTATAAATAAAAAAATAAGTAAACCAGTCACTTTGATAAATGTATTAAATAATACATTTATAATATTTATAATAGTAAAACCACACTAAAATACTTTCAGTGGGGTCTCAAAATTCAGTCCCCACAACACAAAGGATGGCATTACTACAAGATAAGTAAAGTGAAATGGTAAGTCAGTACAAAGAACAGGAACTAATCTCCAATTGTGTTATCACCAAACTCCAGTTATCATCAAGTTTCAATGTTTATAAATGAAATTGAAGACCAAAGGAGGGAATGGTAAGGGATGACACAATTTTCTAAGTGGAAACAGATAACAGTAACAGATTTTTTAGAAAGAAATGATTGCATTAATAAAATGTTATTATTCTCTATGCCTCTTGTTAAGAAGAACAGGAAAGAGAAACACTTTGTAACATTCAATAAAGATGTAACATTAGTCCTCCACCTCTCCTCTAACATATACCACTGTTCTAGGGAAATATCTGAATTAAAAAAAAAAAAAAACTTATTAGATGCAAAAAAGACAAGGAGGCCACATCTTCCAACCTCCTCTAACCCTAGAAGAGGAAGACAGAATTACCAGCAGTAACCCAAGGCCTATTTCTACAAGGCCAGACATACTGCCTCCCTCTAACCCTTTCTCCAACCATTCCTCCCAAAGCACCACCACTTCTCTCCTGGGTTCAATAATTCACTGCAGTGGCCACACAGAGCTCACAGACTATGGGGTTTATTAGGGAAGCACCAGGTTACAATTCGAGTTCAGGAAAATTGCTCAGTCTCTCTCCCAGCCCACCGTCTCTCAGCCAAGTCTCTCACAGTCTCTCCCCCAGCAGTGCAAGTCCCTCGGTGTCTTACTCAGCAGCACGTGTCTCTTTCAGGAGCACGTGTCTCTTTCGGCAGCACGTCTTCCTCAACCAGCAGTCAGAGAGAGAGTTCTGCCTCTAGGAGACCTCCTTTTGAGCTTGGCAGAGTGGCCAAATCAACCAATCATAACAACAGAATTCTAAGCACCTGAGAGTGAGCCTCCCATAACACTGGTTGTGCCATGCCCAACAGAAATAACCCAGGTGGATAACATTTACAATCAGGAGCTCCTCAGTTGTCATTCCACCACTGAATTTACAATGACTTATGGCTAGAAAAGCCATACTATATAATTTACTACACTGCATTAGAGAAGTCTTTCTTTTTCACATATTTCCAAATATGCATTCCATGTACATAAATATTTGTTGCTCTTGTTGTATGCCGTTGAGTTGATTCCAATTGATGGTAACCCTATAGGAGAGAGAATTGTTCAATAGGGTTTTCAAGGCTATAATCTCTACAGAAGCAGACTAGGTCTTTTGTCCTGAGGAGCCACTTGTAGATTCAAAGAGTTTATCTTTTGGTTAGCTGCCAAACTCTTAACCATTGCACCACTGCAGCTTCTTACATAAATATTTGTGTTGTTGTTGTTATGTGCTGTCGAGTCAGACCCAACTCATAGCGACCTCTCCTTGGGTTTCCAAGGCAGTATCACTATGGAAGTAGATTGACTCATCTTCCTTCCGAGGAGTGGCTGGTGGGTTTGATCCGCTAGCCTTCTGGTTAGCGATCAAATGCCTTATGCACTACACTACCGGTAGGCATAATTTTCCCTACTGTTAAGAAAAAAAAAAAAAAAAAGTTGATTTGAAATAACTGATATGGTTATAACCATGAAAAAACATAAAGAAAAGAAGAAACTCAATGTTATAAATTTAACACTTTATTGATAATAAAGAAATGATGGTAAACACAACAATTCTGGATGATTTCAATGTCAAGGCTAAATTAAGGAATTTTAAGGTTACAAATGCGAGGGAGGTCATGGTTAGCATTCAGTTAACTTCCTGATTTGGATTTTCATTCCTTTTTCCTATTTATTACCAGCTCGAGGGAGTCCTTGGGTGGCACAAACAGTTGAGTGTTTGGCTACTAACCAAACAACTGGCGGTTCAAATCCACCCAGAGGCACCTTGGAAGAAAGGTATGGTGATCTGCTTCCAAAAATCCCAACCCCTTGACAATCTCATAGAGCACAGAACTGCTCCAGAGCCTGCGGGGTCACTGCGAGTCAGAAACCACCTGATGACAGTGCTCACCGGCTCTAGACAGAGGGTAATAGCCTCACAATTGGGACAAGGCCTAAAATTAAGGTTCACTATCATATGCTTCCTTGTCACCTGGTTGAAACTGAGAGTGCCTTGAATGATCTTCCCACAAGTTCCTCTCCCAATTATGCTCCTGCAAATAAAGTTTCCTAGTCAAGCTTTCTTGCCAAATGAACCAGGAATGCAGTTCCTGAGTAGCAGGTGTCATTTCCCTGCTACCTACAAAATTATTCAAGCAAGCCAATTACACCTTCCTGCAGGGACATAAGGCACTCTACCCTCCTGGTACTACAAAGCAACCATCCCACAGCTCTGGTTTTTCACTCTGCTCCTGAATCCAAAATCTGCATGCTCTTGTGTGATGTGTGGTATCCTCCTCCCCTGGATTTTTAGTACATGTGATTAATCAATTGCTGGCAGTGTCATCTGTCCAATGTTAGGTGTTACATTTTAAGCCACTCCCACACACTGAGGTGGGAATCTCTTACCAATGGAGTGAATGGGAACTGACTGAAACAATAATCCCCACAATAACATGAGAATAGAATGTTGCATAACCCAGTACTACCATCAAACTACTTGAGAGACTATGAGCATTTAGATCTTCAGACTGCCTGTCATCCCTTAATAGTGTTACAAGCTAGAGCCTCACAGCATCTGAGAAGTCAATCACACTCACTCACTGCCATTGAGTTGGATCAGACTCATAGCAACCCCTCCTTGGGTTTCTGAGGCAGTATCACTAGGGAAGTAGATTACCCAACCTTCCTTCCGAGGAGTGCCTGGTGGGTTTGAACCTCCAGCCTTCTGGTTAGCAGTCAAATGCCTTAGGTTTTATGCTACCAGAGCTCCTGAGAAGTCAATGTGTGAGAGAAAGGCAGGACTTACAACTGAGTGAGATTAAGACAAAATTTTCAGTTGGAAATCTCTTCAAGTGTTTTCTACTTTAAAGATCAAGGGTGCCAACATAATAATGACAATAATTAAAAATAATAACAATTGTCATTCACAATTCATTGTTTTTTGTTTTTTACTATAAAACAACCACTTCTCTAAATACTTTAGATTTCATGTAAATCTTTTAACTTCGTGAAGATCCTCTTTTATTCCCTTTATAAATGAGGGAGACAATTTGTCACCTGTCCCTGTGAGCAAATGGCTAATGTGCTCAGCTGCAAACCAAAGGCTAGAAGTTCCAGTCCACCCAAAGACCCCTAGGAATAATGGCCTGGCAATTAACTTTCAAAACATCAGCCACTGAAAACTCTATGGAGCACAGTTCTATTCGGACACACATAGGGTTGCCATAAGTCTGAGTTAACGTGACAGCAATTATTTGTTTTGTTTTTGCTTTTGGTTTTAATACTCCCTGGGAATAAAGGAGGCAGCATTAAGAAGAGAAAGCCAACACTTCAGCAGGTATTTCCAGAAATGTGAGCAGATTTCAGGTGGCACACGGAGGACTAGTAAGCAACATTGTGTAAAGGCTGTGAGCTAGAGAATAAGAAGCAAGACACAAACAAAAATGATCAGAATAATAAATAAATGTGGAGAATCCATAAGGGCTTGGTTTATTTACATATGCAGTTGCTCCATAAACAAAATGAATAAGGAAGAAAAAGTTATAGAAGTGTATACCTTAATAAAATTCTAAGAAAATATTCAACACCTGAAACTAAGGCATGAGATTTAACACTGCTGAATCTCCGTGGTACTGGAAAGAAATAATGCTCCCAAATTATGTTTTCAATGAAGCAAGAATCAACTTGACTTCCACTCTCCATGAAACACACTTCACTTTTACTCACAAAAAGATTTATGAAACAGGGTCTTACTTGATTCGACAAAAGAAATAGCATCTGTGACTTGTTCATGGATCTTAAGAGTATATAATATCAAAATTCCACATAGTACTTCTTAATGTTTAGTAACATCCAAGTAAATTCTGTATCTCCACCATGTTATTCTCATGTTTATCATCTAATGCTTACTAATGACTGAAAAATACTTAGAATATAATTACATTTATATAACTGTAGAAAAACATCTAAGGTTGAACTATGCATCTTTGATAAACTAAAAAGAAAAAGGAATGAAATGAAATGATTAACACAAAAATCAAAAGCATAATCATCTCTAGATTGGGCAAGAAAAAGGAAAGTATTTGAGAGGGGCATTTAGAGTGTTCCAAAGACTGTCAATATTTCTTATTTAAACATAGAAGCTCACTTTATTGTTCTTTAAACTACACATGGACACTGGTGGTGCTCTTTTTCTCTGTATGATTACATGTTTTTAAATTCAAAAAGTACTTTAGGATCCAATGTTTTGTATTATAATTTGGCTAATGTTATTTTTCTCTCTTAAGTTGTTCACCATAGAATTCATAGATAATGAACACTTACAAAGAATATAACACCCATAATTCTCCCTAAAATTATATAAGGATATTATTTGCATTGAAAACTTGTTTTGAGATTACTGAAATTCAAATTCCATTCTCATAAGCCAAAATTAATTTTCCAAGATATCAACATATCTTTCTAAACTACAACATATAGTCACATAAAATTGGGAAATCTTAACCCAATACTCAATTTGAAAAACACTAATTAATGAAACTATAAGCCTTAAGGAATGCTTCGCTCTACTATTCATGTCATGTACTTCCTCTATAAAGCTCTAAACTCAGCTTCTCCTTCATCAAATATTTCCAATTTTTAGCCATTCATTCTGAACTTACATTTCTCATAGCAACCCCTCCCTGGGTTTCCGAGGCGGTATCACTATGGAGGTAGTTTGCCCAACCTTCCTTCCAAAGAGCGGCTGGTGGGTTTGAAGCACCAGCCTTCTGGTTAGCAGGCGAGTGCCTTAGGCACTAGCCACCAGAGCTCCTCATCTAATACTAGAGTGCATGATTATAAGAAGCATAAAGTTATTCAAGACAGGATTTTAGGATCTGCAACAAAAAAAAACCTATTTCTTCATGTTAGATTGGACTTCATTCCTTTTCACTAAAAGACACTTCAAACTATCAGAGCAAATTTTAATCTTCAAAGTAACTTATAAATGCCAATTAAGAAAAGTTGCATTGTGTCCACTCATGGATTAGATTAGCTATCTGGAGGTAATTTCATAAAGAAGCTAGCTACAAACTTTGAGTTTGTTTTAGTGGAGATGTCAGTGGTAGTATATAAAATCATAAACTACTGGAGTTGAATTGAGAGCATTAGAGATGAACTTGTGTAAACACCATTCCAATGCACGAAGTACCTAAAATTTTAAAGCCTTCTTTTTATATTTATCATTTTTTAAAATGTTTAGTCATTTGGGGAGACAGAATTCCTAATATTATGATATGCAACAACAAATGCAACACACTGTTGTGGAGTCGGACCTGACTCATAGCGACCCCTCCTTGGTTTTCCGAGGCAGTATTATTACAGAAGTAGATTGCCCAACTTTCCTTCCAAGGGGTGGTATCATGCTATTTTACATCTATGTCTGATTGTATTCAAGTTAAAAGTTGTCTATATAAAATAAATTTTGCTGATGATAACAGAAATACATATTCCATATAAAAACTGCAATAAGGAAAAATATTGAAAATAATCTCCTCTCACAGAAAACAACCTTCCTATTTTCTTTTTTCTTTACATGTATTTAACAGACATGTTCTTAAACTATATAAATATTTTGTTTCTAAATATTATATTAACTTAATATTATATAATGATATATATTACACATGATTTTTAAAGAATTTGAAGTATTCTATGATCAACATATATCATGCTTTATCTAAACATTCACTTATGGTTAAAGACTGCTTCCATTGTTTTGATACTATAAACATGACTGCCATATACATCCTTGAATATAATCTCTTTAAGTATCACCAAATTTAACAGATACTTATTTAACATAAAATATTAGGAAATTATTGAATCAAAGATGATTTTAAAAATTCAAATATGAAATGATACATGCTTTAAGCCTTAATTAATAAGAAAGAACAGTGAGTAGACATCTACAAATAAAAAATTTACTCCTCTCACCTTTATTAATTTGCAATTTTACATTCGTATTTCTGTTTTAAAGTCTCCCATAATTATTTTTTCAATCAGTAAGAGATATAATTTATAACAAAATGCATGCATTTTAAATATATTGATGAGTTTGGACAAATGAAACTAATAAAATTATCATCAAAATAAAAAATACAACATTTCTACTACCCCTACTACCTCCCTAATGCCCCTTTCCAGTTATCCATTCCCCAAATGCACTCAAGTTTAGGCACACTCTGATTTCGAGCCTACAGATGTGCTCTGTCTCATTATCTGAATCACTCTTCTTCTCTATGTAATATGTGTTTTGCTACTGTCAAGTTTTCTCATTTAAATTTTGAACCATTTGGAGATGATGTAATGTCTTCATGTTTCTGGGCATTCTCTCTTTTGGGACTCCAATTACATGTATGCTAAATAGGAGTTTTCTGCAATCTTTTTCCCTTCCTTTAGAATAGATGATCTTTAATGGTCTCTCTCCAAATTCACTAATAATTCTGTCATCTCCAATCTCTTGTGACATATATCCAATAGCACTCTCATTTTAGTTATTGTATTTTTCAGTTTCAGAAATCTTTGTCATCTTCAGTTTCCATTTCTCTGAAGAGATTTTCTGTTTTCTTATTAATGCCATAACTTTTTATGTCCTTGAAGAGATTCAAAATAATTGTTTTATAGTATTATCTAATAAATCCAACATCTAGGAAATCTCAGGATATGTTTCCAATTATTATCTTGACATGTCTTCCTGTTTTCATACATGTTTAGGAATTATTAATTATACACTGGACAGTGTGGGCGATAGATTGTAAAGAGTCTGGACTACTGTCTTCCTCTGAAAGGTGTTGATTTTTCTCCTAGTAGGCAATTCAAATTTTAGACGATCACCTTGAAAAGCTAGGCTTACCTTTAAGTTTTCTGAGAGTGGATAAACAGAAAGCCCTAAATGTTTTCCAAGACCCTCTAGTTTGGCAGAACTCAAACTGTAAATGCTGTCTCCCCTAGCAATCCTGTGTAAGCTATGTTTTCCACTTGTATAGGGTGAGTATTTTCTATTGTACATCTCTCATAATTTGGTCATGTTGTCAGAAGGGACCAATCCCTGGACAGCAGTATCCTGCTTGGTAAAATAGAGGGTCAGCAAAAGAGGGGAGGATCCTCAACAAATGGATTGACACAGTGGCTGCAATGATGGGCTACAGCACAGCAATGACTGTAAGGATGGCTCAGACCAGGCAGCACTTCGTTCCATAGTATGCAGGGTTATTATGGGTCAAACCAAATCAGTGGCACCTAACAGCAAGACAGCAAGACAGGTACAAGAGGCTGAATGATAACATCTTGTGAACAAGGTATTTAAGAGGTTTCTCCCTCTAGGTATAGCCCTCTAGAATCTGCTAAAATCTTCGGCCCACGGAATCTTCTCCTTGGTAAGCCTCAGACAGTCTTCTCTCTGTGTAAATCCAGTGCAGCCATCAACTAAGGATTCATAATAAACTCCCTCACAAACATCGGGGTCACTCCTCATTGAAGATCCCTCCTTTCTGGTACAGTTCCCTAAAACTTCTAACTGCTTCAACAGCTCTGACTGTCATGCTATTCTTGGGCTCCATTTCCATGCAATTCAGTTGGAAAATTTCCCCAGGGATAGAGCCTGGTGATATGCTCCCATAAAGATTTCAGCCCAGGAAACCTATGGAGTTCTCCTATGTCATTACTATGACTTGGAATAGGCTTAATGTCACATAGCAACAACAATATACAACCATGGGATGAGTTCAGACAAACATTAGTAGTTAAATAACAACCACCAAAATAATTTGCCTTCTATGATGTGTGCTCCAATGACAGTGTTGTCCAATGATTAATTCTCTCTCCCTGTTCCTTTCTCTCCCTCTCTCTCTCTATATATATATACATACACACACACACACACACACACACACACACACACTCTCTTATATACATGAAGGGAGCTCTGGTGACGTAGTGCCTAAGGTATCTGATTGCTAATCAGAAGGCTGGTGGTTCAACCCACCAGCCATGCCTTGGAAGGAAGGTTGGGCAATCTACTTCCATAGCGATACTGCCTCAGAAACCCAAGGAGGGGTCACTATGAGTCAGAGCTGACTCCAAAGCAGTGAGTTTGGTTTAGTTGGGCTTATACATATTTATAGATAGATAGATAGATATGTACACACACACATATATAATAGATATATGCATATATATGCATATTTATATGATAGATAGATATATTCTATATTACCATGATACATTTGTCACTAATAATGAACCAATACTGATACACTATTATTTGAGTCAGAGATGACTCAAATGGCACATAACGACAACAACATTATTTAACTAAATTACTTATTATATATATTTTAAAAAATAAAAAACTTCACTGCCATCAAAGACAATTCTGATTCACAGAGACCCCCATTGGGTTTCTGAGTCTGTTAAATCTTTATAGAAGTATATTGCCTCATCTTCCTTCTGCAAAGAGGCTGGTGGGTTTGAACTGTCAACCTTCTGGTTAACAGTCAAATGCCTTAGGCACTGTGCCACCTTATATACATACGTGTGTGTGCATTAGCATGTGCGTGCACGTGCACATAGCCAATTTTTGCCATTCTCTATGGAAAAACTCTCATCTGGTACCATGTATTCCATCATGGCCAGAAGCAGAAACTCTCCCATTATTGTTGATTAACAATTTTCTCCAAAATTAATCTACATAGTGTCATATATTTATCTTAATGTTTTCATTAAATATTGATTTGTGAAAAAGCTACTGTACCATTTATTCATTTTTAAATATCCTTAGACTATTAGAGTTTCATCACATTTTACTTTTACCTCTAATTTCAGGAACAATGTAAGTACACCCCTTTTTCAAGGATTGCAAAGTTTCTTCAAGTCCAGATATCTAAATAACAAAATATAGACATATGAATTTAGTTATTAAATGACTAAAAAAAGGTTGAATAAAATGCAATGATAAATGTTGTAAAATATCAAAAATATTAATCTCTCTTGTATTAATTCTTATATTTTTTTAATTTCAAATATAGATTTTAATAAAAGGAAAACATAAGTTTTCAATTCAATTTATGAGCAATTATTACACATCTATTATGGATATGCATTTAAAATTTTTATTTCACAACATAGGTTCCTGAATCAAAATTGTACATTTTGTCCATGCAAAAGGGTTCATCTTTGTTGTCTATACCTCTCATGTACTTCTCTATGTCTTCCTCTTCCTCAATGCCATCGTGTTGATCACTTAGATGGGTGGACCAGCTGAACTATCAAGTATTTCCAGGCAGTGTGCCCATGAACATGTATGGGGTTAGCAGACAATGTTTCTACATGCATATTTGTATGAGCTGTAAGAATGTCTAGGTGTATAGTAGAGCTGATAAGAGGCAAGGTTGTAGTGGCTTCTTGGCCACAGCCAGCTACCCGGAGGGAGCGAGTAGTTGGACCTGTGGGCTTGGGACCATAGTCACAGGGGTCATCAAGCTCAACTGGCATACCATATTACACAAAACCATTGTTCTACATCTTACTTTGATGAGTAGTGACTGGGAGCTTAAAAGCATGCAAGCAGCCATCTAGACGCAACAATGGGTCTTTCCTCATCTAGAACAAAGAAGAATGAAGAACACCAAAGATGCATGGAAACAATTAGTCCAAGGGACTGGTAGACCTCATGATCCTCAGTCTATAAGACCGTAAGACCAGAAGAATTAGATGATGCTTGGCTACCACTGTCAACCACTCAGGGGGATCGGTGCAGGAGATCCTAGAGAGAGTGGGAGAACAATGTAGAACAAAACTCAAAATCATAAAAAAAAAAAGGGGGGGGGCTAGGTTTGCTGGTCTGACAGAGCCTGGTGAGACTCCTGAGAATATGGCCCCCAGCCACCCTTCAGGCCTGGAATTGAAGTCACTCCTGTGGCTTCCAGGCATATAATAGGCATATGGGGTGAACAATTACATCAGGTAGATACACTCCTTGGAGTGATCAATCATGGGAGAACAGAAGGGCAGTGTTTGCACAGGGAAACAACTCAGGGGGCAGGAGTGCATGGGAGGGAAGGACACAGGGAAGAGGTAACTATGGGGAGGAAGTGGGAAGAGAGCTGTTACACTGTGAGGAATTGCAGTCAATGTCATGAGACAAAATGTGTATGAACTGCTGTATCGAAAATGAATTTCACCCAAATCACAATACATTTTTTTAATTGCACATTTTGAATAATTATTCAGGATTCTACTTTGAGACCAGATTCTCCTCTGTTCATATTACTTCACAACTTAGTTTATCTTTATATTTGTAAAATAAAAAGGAAATGTTTTTTGGGAAGTAAAATATGAAAAAGCTATTGTTATTCCTAAAGCTTGTAGCCCATTTTTGCCACCCACAGGAGCTCCCTGTTTTATTAAACATGCTTTATAATTAAGAACAGTTGTTATGGGTAACATAATATTTACCTCTACTTCCTGTGCAATAGACTTAAATTCAACTTTAAGAAAGTCATCTCAGTCCTCAGTGTATATAATTATAGCAACACAAAATACCATCTGTTTAATTATATACAAACACCCACACTTTTACCTATTATTATTAAGTAAAAACATTTATTTATTAATGGAAAAGAACAGATAATAAATTACAATCTATAGTTTAGTGCTCATGAAATGCCTAGGGAGAAAAAAATGACAGATTTTTAACTATTCTTGGAGGCCAAATGTATTACAAATTTTTTAATTATACTGCTTATTTAGAATACTTAAAGATTTACAGAAAATTAGCAAGTATAGTAGAGAGTCCTGTATATTCCATACTCTTTGTCCCCTATGGTTAATATCTTATCAGTAATAAATCAATATTTATACATTTTTATTTACTAAAGTCCAGAATTTATTCATTTTCCCTAACATTCTTTTTCTGTTTCAGAATCCCATCCAGGATACAACTTTTCATTTAGGCATCATGTCTCCTTAGCCTCATAGATTGGAGTAGTTTCTCACACTTTGTCTTTTATGAACTTGACAATTTTGAGGGGTACTGATAGGGCAGTATTTTGCGGAATATCTTTCTATTTGTTTTGTCAGACATTTTTCTCATGGTCTGATTCCATTTACTGGGAGAAATACCATAGAGAAGTGCCATGATTATCCCATCACAGCAAGACTATGTGCTCCTGCATAACTTACCACTAATGCTGTTAACCTTGAACATATGACTGAGATAGTGCTTGCCGTATTTCTCTACCATAAGATTAATCCATCCCACCATTCAACTTGTTTCACTATACTTTTGCAAACAAGTCATTAAGAACTTCCAGCACTTAAGGGATAGAGTGTTAAACTCCAACTCCTTGAAGGAAGTATATCCACATAAATTATTTGGAATTCTTCTGCACAGAGATTTGTCTCTTCTCCCCTATTTATTTATTCAGACATTTGTTAGTATAATTATGGATATTTATTTTATACTCTGAATTATAATCCAGTATTACACTATGTAGGAGCTCTGGTGGCATAGTGCCTAAGGCATTCGACAGCTAACCAGAGGCTATTACACTATTTATTTTCTTGCTCAAATTATTCCATCTTTGACCACTGGGAGCTCTTTCTGGTTGGTTCTTGTAATGAGGAGTCTGACTCTATTTTTTTACGTTTGATGGCAAACAGTTTTTAAGCCTCACCCCTCTTTCTTCCCTTTGTGTCCCAAGTCTCAGCAAGATGGTCAAAAAATCTGAGTGCTCCCTCCTTTGGTAATAGTGGGATAGGTGAAAAACGCAAGCCTCTCACTCTGGCCCAACTCTTAAGCACAGTAAAAACACTGAACCAGTCTCCTCTCTTTGTTCTGTCAAGCCATTTGGGCATGTTTGGGAGGCTAGCCATACTCTCTGCAGCTGTATGAGTAATAAACCTTGTCATACCCTCTTGGTGTATATATGGTATCATCATTTTCAACATTTGAGCCATATTTTGGATGTTGGTCTTCTCCTTCTGCATTTGGCTACATAATTTCTGTGTTCCTCAACATAATCCATTGTTTTGTTGGGTTTCTTGCCTTTGTCTTTTCTGCATTGTTTGTTTGTTATGGTATTTATTTGTCTGTATATTTTTATGAGCATTTCCTCACTTTCTGGCACAAGATGTTCCAGGCTCCTCTTACATATTCCCCACACCACCCCCAGTATCAGCCACTTCTCCCAGGAGTCATGTTCCTTTTATGAGAGAATGGTATCAGAAACCAAGATCTGAACACTGCATCTGCTAGCTGCTATGGGGGTACCATTATTTCTAGTCCTTCTCAATGCACAGAGCTAAAAAATATACTGTATGTCTGTATACTAATTAATTACATTTAAATTATTTTTGGATCATGAGGCTCAAATTTAAGATTATTAGACAGTACTTTAAATAATTTTGCAAAATTGAAAACAAAATAATAGGTGTTTCTATACACTGTAAATAATCTTGTAACAACTGTTCTCATGGTTTATTGTCAGATTAAATAATTTCAGATTTTTGTGATTTCATAGTATTATTTCACTCTTTTGTATAAAAACTAAAAAAAAAACTCACTTCCATTGAGTCAGATCCGACTAATAGCGACCCCTCCTTGGGTTTCCAAAGCGGTATCACTATGGAGTTTTTTTTTAAAAAAAAAACTAATAAGCATTTTTTTAAAAAAATCTAAATTCTAACTCTTTGCACAAAATATTAGGTTAATAATACCTAAAGAAAATCATAGTTAAATAAATATTCATTACAATAAAATTTTTAATGAAATGATGATTAGGAGTCAAGTTCTAAATATAAGATGCTTCTTAACTTATATCGTAAAAATTTTGGCTAGAAGTGAACCCTTAGAGTATAATAATGCTGAATTATATATTATAAAAATAAACATAAAATTTGATATCAGATCTCCCACTTTGAGTCAATTTTCACTCAGTAAGGGGAAATTTTATATATTTAATTTTTTTCACTTCATTAATGTTTTGAATAATTTCTTTCTATAGTTTCATGATATACCAATAGATTTAAGTTAAAAAGCTAATTAATATTTGTACCACTGGATATGCTTGAAAAATATGTTTCCAACAGAAAGAGAAAAAAAAAAAAAAAGAAAGAAAGACTTGGTGAACAATAAATCATTCTTTTTATGAAGGGTACCCAAACAGATTCAACTCATTAATTATGTAACCTTGGCTTTTTCCCAAGGACACACCTAGACAGCTATAAGCCTGGAACAATACTGTCAACATTAATTTGAAGGAAACAGTAATTGATCCTAAGATTAGACTGGTATAAGGGACATCTCAATCATTTTGGCCACCCAGCAATTCTGGAATACCCTATTATTTGGAGAATTATGAGTCTTCTACCTTCCATTTCAGGTATAAGATACTCACCTAAACATTCTTATAACTAGAATACTGGTGTCATTACATAGCCTCTATCAATAATGTGTAACCATTTTGTATTTTGATTAAAAACTTGATAATGTAGTGATACTGCCTTGGAAACCCAAGGAGGGGTCGCTATGAGTCGGGGCCAACTCGACGGCACATAACAACAACAACAACAATGTGAGGAATTATGTACAATACAGTATTCATCCTGAGGATGTCAGCTGCTGTTATCAATTCAAATTGGCATCAACAATAAAAAAAAAAAAATTCACAACAACATACAACTCCAAGTCTATAGTCTGTTGGTTTGTTGTCCTGTGGTGGCTTGTGTGTTGCTGTGATGCTGGGAACTATGCCACTGGTATTTCAAATACCAGCAATGTCACCTATGGTTGACAGGTTTCAGCAAGCTTCTAGACTAAGACAGACCAGGAAAAAGGAAGAAACATTCCACTTCAGAAAAACTTGACCCCTGAAAACCTTACAAAGTGCAGTGAAACACTGTCTGAAACAGTGCCAGAAGATGAGTCCCTCATGTTGAAAGGCACTCAAAGTAAGACTGGGTAAGAGATGCCTCCTCAAAGTAGAGTCAATCTTAAGGATATGGGTGGAGTAAGCTTTCAGAACCTCCATTTGCTGATGAGGCACAACTCAAAATGGGAAGAAACAGCAGCAAATATCCAGTAATAATTAGAATGTGTAATGTATGAAGTATGAATGCAAAGAAATTGGAAGTTGTTGAAAATGAAATGGAGTGCATAAAGATTGATATTCTAGGCACCAGTGAGCTGAAATGGACTGGTACTGGCCATTTTGAATTGGACAATCATATGGTCTACTATGCCAGGAATGACAAATAAAAGAGAAAGGGTGTCACATGCATCATCAGAAAGAACATTTCAAGATCTATCCTGAAGTACAATGCTGTCAGTGATACAGGATAATACTCATACACCTACAAGTAACACCAGTTATTATGACTAATGAATTTATGCATCAACACTAAAGCCAAAGATGAAAAATTAAAGACTGTTACCAACTTCTGCAGTTTGAAATGACCAAACATGCAATCAAGATCCATTGATAATTATTGGTGATTAAAATGCAAAAGTTGAAAACAAAGAATCAGTAGCTATAAATTATGGCCCTCATGAGAAATGAGGCTGAAGATTGCATGACAGAATTTTGCAAGACCAATGACTTAATCATTGCAAATAATTTATATCATTTTCAACAATATAAACAGTGAGTGTACACACAGACCTTGCCAGATGGATACACATGAATCTAATTGACTACATCTGTGAAAAGAGATGATGGAGAAGCTCAATATCATTACTCAGAACAAGGCCAAGGGCCAACTATGGAACAGACCATCAATTGCTCACATCTAAACAAGTCCTTACAAGCCAAAATAATACCTCGAGTATATCCCACCTGAATTTGTAGACCATCTGAAGAACAGATTTGGTGTCCTGCCCACCAGTGACTGAAGACCAGATGAGTTGTGGAATGACATGAAGGACATCATAGATAAAGAAAGAAAAAGGTCATTTAAAAGATAGTAAGTAAATAAAAGATAAAAATAGATGTCAGAAGAGACTCTGAAATTTGCCCTTAAAAGGAGAGTAGCTAATGCTAATGGAAGAAATAATGAAGGAAAAGAGCTGCACAGAAGATTACAAGGCAGCTCAAGAAGACATAGCCAAAACAAAGAAAGGCTGTAAATTTTTACAGAAGCCAGCTGCCTAATTTTTCTCCCATGGAGCAGCTGGTTGGTTCAAACTGATGCCCTTCTGGTTAGCAGTCAAATGCTTTAACCAATGTACCACTTTTCAGTAATGGAATGCATGCTGAAATCAAGGGAAGAAAGTTTTTTTTGAATATGCATTTTGATATAATTATGTGGGAAACATATGTCCCAAGTGAACTCTGGTGGTAGAACTGGAGGGGTGAGGCCTATTTACTCAGACTCACACAGTTTATACAGGTCCCTGTCAAGTGGCAGTATGTATTTCAACTGGGATAGAAGCTTCCAAAGATATCTGAAAGCCTAAAAATCTTGGTGGGTGATATATGTCCCATGGTCATGAAAGGTTTAAGTGATTATCAAATTGTCCAGGGCATGTATTGATAGTGTAGGGAAGTCAAAACTCTCTACAAATCTTATCTCACTGCAGTACTTGGAAATGTTAACATTTGAAGTACTGGATCATAAAAAGGTCTAGGATCAGAATAAAAACCAAAAACCAAACTCACTGCCGTCGAGTCGGTTCCAACTCACCGAGACCACTCCTTGGGTTTCTGAGGCAGTATCTCTATAGACGTAGATTGTACAGTCTTCCTTCCAAGGAATGGCTGGTGGATTAGAACCACCAGCCTTCTGGTTAGCAGTCAAAAGTCTTAGGCACTACGCCACAATGAGGCCATATAAATGTTAAGGACCTCACAAACAGATATCGTGACGGGGTCTAGCAAGGTGTGTTAGGTTTGTACCCAAAAGAACCACCCAGAACCATGGACCTCAGCACCCAAACTATAACCAAACCACTTACTACTTTGGAAAGTGAAGACCAAGAGGCTAAGTATACCACAGACAGTCCCTGGGTTAAGAACAAGATCCATTCCTAAGTGTGTCTTTAGGTCAAATTTGTGGGTAAGTTGGAACATGGGTATATGGTTCTTATTTAGCTTTAGTGCAGGAAAAGGCTTGAAGCCTTTTCAGTGATCTAAAAGCTGCACGTGCAATAAGTGAAGGTGACTGTGATGAATAATTTCTTGCCAGTAGGTGGTTGGTTCAATAGTTTTAAATTGAGAAAAAATTTACATAACATTAAAGGGGAAATACTAGTTGCCTGAAAATCAGGAGTATATAACCTGGAGAATTAGTGTACAGGCTATGTGGACACATAAGTGTCCCCTACATCAGGAATACAACAAAGGGATTCTGCATGGCCTAAAATCAGGAAAGGCGTGTGTCAAGGTTGTATCCTTCAAAAATACATATTCAATCTGTATGCTGAACAAATAATCTGAGAAGCTGGACTGTATAGAGAAGAATAGGGCATCAGGACCAGAGGAAGATTCATTAACAACCTGCTATATGCAGAAGATACAACCTTGCTTGCTGAAAGCAAAGACCTGAAGCATTTCCTGACAAGATCAGTGACTACAGCCTTCAGTGTGGAATACATATCAACAGAAGGAAAACAAAAATCCTCACAACTGGACCAATAAACAATATTGTGGTAAAAGGGGAAAACATTGACGTTGTAAAGGATTTCGTTTTATTTGGTTCCATAGCAGTACTGGAAAAATCTGCTACATAAGAGCTCTTTTAAGTGTTTAAAAGCAAAGATGTCATTTTGAAGACTAAGGTGTGCCTGACCCAAGCCATGGTCTTTTCAGTCACATCATATTTATGAAAAAGCTGGACAATGAAAAAAAGAATACCAAAGATGAATTGATGCCTTTGAATCATGATGTTGGTAAAGAATACTAAATGGACTGCCAGAAGAATAAAAGAATCTGTCCTAGAAGAAGTACAACCAGAACGCTCCTTTGAAGTGAGAATGATACTTCATCTCACGTAATTTGGTCATGTTATCAGGAAGGACTAGTCCCTGAAGAAGGATATCATGCTTGGTAAAGCAGAGGATCAGCAACAAAGGAAAAGGCCCTCCATGAGATAGATTGACACTACAGCCACAATAATGTGTTCAAACACAGCAATCATTGTGGACATGGCACAAGACTGCACAGTGTCTCATTCTGTCGTGCATAAGGTCCTCATGAGTTGGAACTGACTTGACAGGACTTAACTGTAACAACAACATAGTAAGGAAGCATCTGGAGAAGAAGATGTCACTTGATGGAAGAAAACTGACACATATAGATACATTTTTTAGCTAGTCTGTTAGTATAACCTTTAACATTCAAACACCCTGTGTTAAACCAAAGAGACCATTTTCATCCAGAAAGATCTGGCTAGTCTTTAACAGGCAGGTTATGTTTTCTTTTCCCTTCAGCAAGACAAGGACAAAATAGAATCTGTTTCAGATAATAAAATTTCAGTTCTTTGCACACCTGAATAGTTGTTGTTGGTAGTTGTTGTTAAGTGCCGTCGAGTCGTTTCCGACTCATAGCGACCCCATGCACAGCAGAACGAAACACTGCCCTAACCCGCGCCAGCCCCACAATCCCTGCTATACTTGAGCTCATCATTGCAGCCACCGTATCAATCCATCTCGTTGAAGGCCTCTCCCTCCTTCGTCGACCCTCCACCCTACCAAGCATGACATCCTTCTCCAGGGAAGGTCCCTTCTTACAACATGACCAAAATAGGTGAGACGAAGTCTGGCCATTCTTGCTTCCAAGGAGCATTCTGGCTGCACTTCCTCCAGGACAGATCTGTTAGTTCTTTTAGCAGTCCACGGTACTTTCAGCATTCTTCGCCAGCACCACAACTCAAAAGCATCAACTCTTCTTCGGTCTTCCTTATTCACTGTCCAGCTCTCACATGCATACCAGGCGATTGGAAATATCATGGCTTGTGTCAGGCGCACCTTAGTCCTCAAGGAGATATCTTTGCTCCTCAGTACTTGAAACAGTTCCTTCGCAGTTGACTTTCCCAATGCTACACGTCGTCTAATGTCCTGACTGCTCCTTCCGTTGGCATCGATTGTAGAACCAAGCAACATGAATTCCTTGACAACCTCAATCTTCTCTCCATTTGTTGTGATGCTGCTCATTGGTCCAGTTGTGAGGATTTTTGTTTTCTTTATACTGAGACGTAATCCATACTTCAGACTGTATTCTTCAACCTTCATCAGTAGGTGCCTTAAGTCATCCTCACTTTCAGCAAGCAAAGTTGTATCATCTGCATATCTCAGGTTGTTAATGATTCTTCCTCCAATCCTGATACCACGTTTTTCTTCATACAGTCCAGCTTCTCGGATTATTTGCTCAGTATATAGATTGAATATAGATTGAATAGTAGCATGTAAAATTCAACTCTGCCTCATAAAGAGAGTACTTCTAACTTTCTAACATGTATTCATTTTGGATACATGTCAATCATAAGACAAGTAACTCCATCCCTGTGTAATAGATGAGGAAACACACCGGTATGTAAAATGACCTGTTTACATGGCTACTTTACAGCACAGTTAAGACTCACACACCCCTCCCAATCTTTAACTCTTCCCATTAAACCAGCGACAAACAACTAGTAGTTCAAACTGTATGTTGCCTAAGTATGTTTTCAGTGTGGCCTTTGATCTAATCTCAGGAATTCTCTTTATTTTTAAGAGAGGTGAACACAGCCCTATGGTGCAGCAGATCAGTGGACAGACAAAGAGCAGAAGTAGAAATAAATGATCTGGAGGTGAGTACGAGGGCTTGCCAGCATGGATGCCTGGAAGGCCCATGCATCCTTGAAGAGTGAAAGATGAGCCTGAGTGACCTGTTGAGATGCCAAGTGTGCACAGTGACTTGGGAATGCATGGCCAGGTGATTAATGGACTCCCCTCAACCTTGGGATCCAGGTCTGCCTCCTGCTCCCGGTCCACTGGAGCTAGAGGCATTTCTACATTCAGACAGCTGCTGGCTGCTGAGGCTGAAAAAAAACCCAAGGTTGACAAGTAAAAAGGCATAGTCCAGATGTTACCAAACCACACGGCAGGCCATTAATTCAAGTCCATTGTACATCCCAAGGTCGGCAGAGCATGGCAGGCTGCTGAACAACGACACAGCTACATGCAGGGTCCAAGCATGCCATAAGCTAGAAATCATTCCCAAGGCTTCTCCTTATACCTAGGAAGCAGACCACATCCCAAAGGCAGCTACTCAGCTGCTTGTGGTAGATCCCACCATGGAATTGATTGCTAGTCTCATCATGGGGAAAAATTACCACCAGCTGCCCAGCCACTCAACCAGGTCCAGACAAGTGACACAAAAACATAACCACCACACAAGTTATTTTAGCTAATGAAAGTATGGACAAAACCAAAAGTCTCCAGAACCCAAAACAAAACAATGTTAAGTGTAACTACACTTTTACACTTTCTAGTAAACTGTTACAGATTTTTAATGTATTCCATAAATGAGTATTTTTTCATTTTTCTTGAATTCTATATGTGCTCAAGTTTTTTCACTGTTGTCCTAGATCTAGGCCTATGACACCTGAAGGCTATCATCCATTAGCAAAAGTGAAAACGAATCAAGTAATGAGGTTTATCAAAATAATCATTTGAGGCAAAACTGCAGTAAGTTTTCATTCATTATCTCATAGAAGTTTCACAATGATCTTAAAATGCAAGTCTCTGTGGCTACATTTTATATTATGAGAAAAATCTAAGCTCTAAGTGTGTAAGTAACTTATAGATGTCACAGCTGGCCTTTGAATCCAAGCTTGTTTGACCATAATAAATGAATTTTTCCATTAACTACACTTTAACGATATCCTATAAATTTATGTTTTAATTAATCTTTAATCTGATAATACTCTTTTATGGGTTTAAAAGGAATAAAATACTTTTCCTGAATGTTCTCGAATATCTTTTGAAACATGAAAATTGGTGGAAATTTTTAAAAATATATAACAGACCCAAAACCAATATTTCTACTTACTGTACTTTAAGAAATTGTTTTAAAAATCATTTTGAGGTATCTCTGTCTTTTTACCTTCCCAAATGCTCTGTCTCTTTGCAAGGAGGTCAGCATTTTCTCCTTCAGTAAAGTTTGGTGCTTCTCATGTAACACCCTTATAGTTGGCTCATAAGATGCATAATGTAACCTCAATCTATGAAAATAGAAGGGCAATCACATCTTAAAGGACAGTTGAGTTAAACTGGTGATTTCCATCTAACATCTAAATCTTTTTTTATTTTTGCATTGGGATAAAAAATGAATAACCATATAACGGTCAACACACCAGAACCAAGAATTATAAAACATACTATTTGACTTGAACGCAACCTGTTGTGGGAGGGTAGGGAGGGACTCACACTTGTCTTAAGTTAACAAGTTCTTCATTTCCTACTTGCACCTCCTGCTGTATTCAAGGACATTCTCAGGAGATTGCTGCTATTCATTCAGGTTTTTTTAAAAGACTGTAGTTCCTTTAATAAATTGAGAAAAAAAATTTCCAAAAGACAAGGGCTACACACTATGGATGATTAAACATAAAACTGTCATTCATATCAATATAAATTAAGGATGGTCTTGAAAACAAGTTTGATTAACCTCTTATTATGAAAATTTAAGTATAAAATATTTTAGGTATCTCATAGATGAAGTAACTCAGCATATGATATAAACACATTTAAAACTTGTTTTATTTGAAAATTCCTTCAATACTTTTTTACTGAAGTATAATTTATATAGGAGCTTTGGTGGCATAGTGCCTAAGGAATTTGACTGCTAACCAGAAGGCTGGCGGTTCAAACCCACCTACCTGCTACTCCTTGGAAGGAAGGTTGAGCAATCTACTTTGGTAGTGATATCGCCTCAGAAAGCCAAGGAGGAGTCGCTAGACTACAGATCTTAAGTGTTACAGTTCAAAGAAGTTTGAGAAATATACATATCCATGTAAACCACATCAATATCAAAATATAAAACATTTTCAACACCTTAAAAGATTCTAGAACTTCATATATTCAGAATCATTGAACATGTTTTCTTTTGAGACTGGCTTCATTTTATCTACCTTAATGGTATTTCAGGAGCTCTGGTGGCATAGTGCCTAAGGCATTTGACCACTAACCAGAAGGCTGGCGGTTCAAACCCACCAGCCACTCCTCAGAAGGAAAATTGGGCAATCTACTTCTGCAGTGCTACTGCCTCGGAAACCCAAGGAGGGATCACTATAGTCAAATCAACTTGATAGCAGTGAGTTTTTTGGAATGGTATTTCAGATTTGTACATGTTGTTGAGTATATCAGTCCTTCATTCCTTTTTATTGTGCATAGTATAAAGATCCTACAATGTGTTTAGCCAATATACTGCTGATGAACAACTGAGTTGTTTTCAGTTTGGGACTATAATGAGTAAGGTTGCTATGAACTGTCTTGTATGAATCATGTTTTGGTCATGCATCTTCATTTCCCTTAGATAAATACTTAGGAGTTGAATTGTTGGGTTGCAATTTAAATTTCCCACAGCAATATATAAAAGTCTCCATTACTCTACTTCCTTGCCAACATTTGGTGATGATCAGTCTGGTCAGAGTTTATCAATTGTATTATCTTTTCAACCAATCAACTCTTGAACTGTTGATTTTTTGTCATGATTTTGCATCTGCTATTTTATTGATTTTTGTTACTATTTTTATTATTTCTTTATTTTTCTTTGTATTTAATTTGCTTTCTTTGAGTTCCTAAGGTGAAATAGTAGGTTTTAAAACTTTCTTGTTTCTAATTTAATTTTAAAGCTATAAATTTCATGGTAAGCATGTTTTTGGCTGCATTCCACAAGTGTTGATATGCTGCATTTTCAATCATTCAGTTAAAATATTTTCTAATTTCCTTCTTTGACCTATGGGTTATTTAGAAGTGTACTACTTATTTTCGATGTGTTTGGGAATTTTTCAGAGATCTTTTATTATTGATTCCTAATTTAATTTAGTTGTGGTCAGAGAACATGCTTTGTATACCATTAATCTTCTGAAATTTATACAGACGTTGTCTTCTGGTGTAGCATATGATCAAATTTAGTGATGGTTCTATATGCCCTTGAAAAGTCCAAATAGAATTCAAGAAACTCCAACTAGGTTTAAATGACTGATTATGTTTTTCAAGTCTTCTATATAGATTGTACATCTACTTTATCTAACAATTACTAAAACAGAAGTATTAAAAATATTCCTCTATAACTGTGGAAATATTTATTTTATTCTTTCAGCTTTATCAGATTTTGATTCATATATTTGAAGCTCATGCATATTTAATTTGTCTTCCTGATAAATTGACCCTTTTATCAATGTTAAATACCCCCTCTTTTGTACAGATAATATTGATTCTGAAGTCCAGTTTACCTAATTTTAATAGAGTACTGTAGCCTTCTTACACTGAAGGTTTGCATGGTGTATGTCTTGTGTCATTTTTTAACTTTTAGAGGGTGAGCAAGAAAGAGGAAGACCCTGCATGAAATGGACCAACACACTGCCTGCAATAGCGGGCTCAAACATATTTTGATTTTGAGGATGGCACGGGACCAGACAGTGTTTCATTTCCTTCTATATAGGGTCGCTGTGAGTCAGAAGCAACTTCACGCACCTAACAATAACATGTTTTATATTTAAAGTGTCTTTTGTAAATAATATATATTTGATTCTTGTTTTTTAATCCAGTCTGATCATTCCTGCTTTATAACTGAAGTGTTTACCTCACTTATACTTACTGTAATTATTGATATAGAAGCCCTGGTAGCACAGTGTTTAAGAATTTAAGTGACAAAAGTTTGGTGGTTAGAACCCACCACCCAGTCCACAAATAAAAAGGTAGAAGTCTGCTTCTGCAAAGATGTACAGCCTTGGAAACTGACTTAGGCTGGTCTCTCTGGAGGAGCAAAACCAGTTAGATAGATAGATAGATAGATAGATAGATAGATAGATAGACAGATAGATAAATAGATATAGTACATGTTGTTGAGTATATCAGTCCTTCATTCCTTTTTATTGTGAATAGGATAAAGATCCTACAATGTGTTTAGCCAATATACTGCTGATGAATATCTGAGTTGTTTTCAATTTGGGAGCTCTGGTGGCATAGTGCCTAAGGCATTTCACTGCTAACCAGAAGGCTGACTGTTCAAACCAATCAGCCGCTCATTGGAAGGAAGACTGGGTAATCTACTTCCATACGGATACCACCTCAGAAACTCAAGCAGGGGTCACTATGAGATGGGATCAACTCAATGGCAGTGAGTTTGTTTTGTTTTGTTTTCTTTTTTGGTTATCAGAGGACATCGAGCAGTTCCAACTCATAGCAATCCTAGATACAACAGAATGAAACACTGTCCGGTCTTGTGCTATCCTCACGATATTGACTATGTTTTACCCCATGACTGCAGCCACTGCATCTTGTTGAGAGTCTTCCCCTTTTTTGCTGACCCTCTACTTTACCAAGCATATTCTTCTCAAACAATTGGTCCCTTCTGAGAACATGACCAAAATATGAGAGACAAAGTCTGGCCATTCTCACTTCTATAGACCATTCTGCCTGTACTTCTTCCAAGACAGATGTTTTCATTCTTCTGGCAGTCCATGGTGTTTCAGTATCTTTGTCAACATCATAATTCAAATGCTTCAATTCTTCTTTAGTCTTCCTTATTCAATATCCAGGTTTCACAGGCATATCAGGCTATTGTAAAGACCATGGCTTGGATCAGATGCATCTTAGCCTTCAAAGTAATATCTTTGCTCCTTCCTTTACATTTTAGAGTGGTCTTTTTGCAGCAGATTTGCCCAACAGAATACATCATCTGCTTGACTGCTGCTTCCATGGGTGCTGATGGTAGACCCAAGTGAAACTAAATCCCTGACAACTTCACTACTTCTCCATTTATCATAATGTTGCTTATCGATCCAGTTGTGAAGATTTTAGTTTGCTTTACATTGAGGTGTAATCCATACCGAAAGCTGTAATTGTTGATTTTTATCAGTAAACGGTTCAAGTCACCTTCACTTTCAGCAAGCAACGTTGTCATCTGCATATTGCAGGTTGTTAATGAGTCTTCCTCCAATCCTGATGCCACATTCTTCATATATTCCAGTTTTTCAGATTATTTGCTCAACATTCAGAATGAATAAATATGGTGAAAGCATACAATTCTGACACACACCTTTTCTGATGCTAAATCATGCAGAATTCCCTTGTTCTGTTTCAACAACTGCCTCCTGGTCTATGTACAGGTTCTTCATGAGCACAATTAAGTGTTCTGGAATTCCCATTTTTTGCAATGTTATCCATAATTTTTTATGATCTACACAGTTGAATGCCTTTGTGTAGTCAATGAAACACATTGTTATTCTTTGCTTTCAGCCAAGACCCAACTGACATCAACAATGATATTTCTTATTCCATGACTTCTTCTGAATCTGGCTTGAATTTCTAGCAGTTCCTTGTCAATATGCTGCTGCAGCCATTTTTCAGTTATCTTCAGCAAAATTTTATTTGGGTGTGGTATTAATGATATTCTTCAATAATTTCCACATTCTGTTGGCTCATCTTTCTTTACAATGAGCATAAATATGAATGTCTTCTAGTCGGTTGGCCAGGTAGCTGTCACCCAAATTTCTTGGCTTCAATGAGTGTCTCCAGTTCTGCATCCATTTGTTGAAACATCTCAGTTGGTATTCCGTCAATTCCTGGAGCCATGTTTTTCACCAATTCTTTCAGGGGAGCTTAGACTTCTTCATTCAAAACTATTGGTCCTGAAATCATTGAACATCAATCAATTATTTTGGTACAATGACTCTCTGTATCCTTCCCTCTTCTTTTGATGGCTTCTGCATTGTTCAATATTTTGCCCGTAGAATGCTTCAAAATTACCATTTGAAGTTTGAATTTTTTTCTTCAGTTCTTTCAGCTTGAAAAATGCTGAACACATTCTTCCCTTTTGGTTTTCTAATTCCAGATCTTGGCACATTTCATTGTAATACTTTACTTTGTCTTAAGCTTCCCTTCAAAATATTCTTTTCAGCTTTTACTTTATCATTTCTTCCATTTGCTTAGCTACCCTCTACTCAAGAGCAAATTTCAGTTTCTTCTGACATCCGCTTTAGTCTTTTCTTCTTTTCCTGTCTTTTAAATGACCTCTGCTTTCTTCATGTATGATGTTCCTAATTCATCCCACAATTCACCTGGTCTTCAGTCACTGGTGTTCAATGCATTGAATCTACTCTTGAGAAGGTCTCTAAATTCAGGTGGGATATACTCAGGGTTATATTTTGGCTCTTATGGAATTGTTTTAATTTTCTTCAGCTTCCACTTGCACTTGCATAGGAGCAAATGGTAGTCTGTTCCACAGTCAGCTCTTGGCTACATATATATATATATAGAGAGAGAGAGAGAGAGAGAGAGAGATTTGAAGGAAATAATTCACACAGTTGTGGAGGCTGGAAAGTCCCAAATCTGTGGGTCCAGCATCAGGCTGGAGGCTTCTCCTGACTCACATGGGTTGGAAAGGCTGACAAACCCAAAGTTGGCAGGTCAGGTGGAAGTCTGTGGACTCATGGGGTTATTATAGGAGCTGGCAAATCCCATGATCTGATGGTCAGGCAGCAGGCTACTGGCTCACATCCAAAGAACTAGAGGTCAGAGGATAACAAATCAGATGCAGGATCAAGTGGGCACAAGCTTTGCCAGACATCCATATACATTAGATGCAAGCCATAGCCCCAAGGAAATTCTGCTTATGTAAAACACAAAATGGAGGATAATTATATACTACTGAGACTTATGGCTTAGCCATGTTCACAATATAATATTTAACAACCACAAAAATCCTATAGTCCAGTTCTACTCTGTTCTATAGTATCAACAAATGAGTCAGAATCGACGCAACGGCAATGAGTTTTTGTAATTATTGACATAGTTGGTATGCAGCTTGACAACACACCTATCAACTCTCTAACTGATGGGACTTAGTACTGTGTGCTGAATTTGAGTCACAGTCACATTTTCTACACGTTGATCCCAGCTAAGGACTGAGCATGACAGCCCTGTTCCAGGGTGACAGGGGAATCCTCAGATGGGCAAATTTTGCTCAAGTACTTCCCAATTGTCTTGCCAAATGTTACATCAAATTGCATTGCCTTAAAAAAAAAAAAAAAAAAAATCTACATAATCTTCTTTCCTTTTCTTTTACATTTAATAAAATGCCTGCATCAAGATCTAAAGGTTCCTAATTGAGAGATTAAGCATAATGGCAGGATACAAGATCAACATCCAAAAATCAGTTGGATTCCTCTACACTAGCCAAGAGATTGCTGAAAATAAGGAAATCAATACCATTTGCAACAGCTACCAAAAACATAAAATACTTGGGAATAAATCTTATGAGGGACACAAAAGACCTGTACAAAGAAAACTATAAAAGACTACTTCAAGAAACCATAAGAGATCAAGATAAATGGAAGAACGTGCCATGCTCGTGGATAGGAAGATTGAACATTGTGAAAATGTCCATTCTACCCAAAGCAATCTATACATTCAATGAAATCCCAATCCAGATCCCATCAACATTCTTCAAATGTACGGAATAACCAATCACTAACTTTATATAGAAAGGAAAGAGACCTTGGAAAAGCAAAGATTATTGAAGAAGAAAAACAAAGTAGGAGGTCTTACACTCCTGGATCTCGAACCTACTATACAGCCACAGTAGTCAAAACTGCCTGGTATTGGTACAATGACAGGCATACAGCCAGTGGAATGGTCTACCTATCTGGAAATTTCCTAATTTCACTATCACATTCGAGGGACAATTTTGCAGGGTATATAATTCTTAGTTGGAAATTTTTATCTTTTTAAGAGTTTTATATGTACCATCCCATTGCCTTCTCGCTTACATGGTTTCTGCTGAGAAATCAGAGCTTATTCTTACTGGCTGTCCTTCGTAAGTAACTTTTCATTTTTCCTGTGCTGCTTTCAGGATTCTTTCTTTGTCTGTGGTTTTGATGAGTTTGATGATGATATGTCCTGGTGATTTTCTTTTGGAGTCTATCCTGTGTGGGGTTCATTGGACGTCCTGAATGGATATTGTTCTGTTTACCTAATGCCACTCTGACAAGAAATATACCACAAATGGGATGGCCTTAACAACAGGAGTTTATTCTTACAATTTGGAGGCTTTAAGTCCAAATTCAAAGTGCCAGGTTCTAGGGGCTGGGTGAAAGCCCCTCAACCTTGGGGTCCAGCTCTGCCTCCTGCTCCCAGCCCACTGGAGCTAGAGGCATTTCTTCACTCAGACATCTGCTGGCTGCTGAGGCTGAGAAGTCCCAAGATTGACAAGTAAAAAGGCACAGTCCCGATGTTACCAAACCACATGGCAGGCCATTAACTTAAGTCCATTGTATGTCCCAAGGTCGGCAGAGCATAGGCGGCTGCTGAACAATGACACAGCTACATGCAGGGTCCAAGTGTGCCATATGCTAGAGATCATTCCCAAAGCTTCTCCTTAAATACAGGAAGCAGACCAAATCCCAAAGGCAGCTACTCAGCTGCTTGTGGTAGATCCCACCATGGAGTTAGTTGATTGCTAGTCTCATCATGGGGAGATAATCTCAACATGGCTTAGCCAAGTTGACACACAAACATAACCACCACAATTCCACCCCTTGTCAACTTGGCATCTGTACAGATCTTCATTGGGTGGCATCTGTACAGGTCTCCTCCACCGGGTGGCTCCAGTGCCCTAGTTCCTCTAAGTGGCAACCTCACCCCCTTGGCCTGACGGGCCCCGTTCCTGTCCCTCTTGGGCATGGCAGCCCCACCCCCTCATTCTTGGGCAGTGGCTATGGCTCCATCCCACTGGCTCACATGAATGAGCAGCCCCACACTCCAGAACCAAGTTGGTGAAGGTCTGGCTCTTTGAAACCTAGGGGGCTGTGAATGTTGCACCCCCAAAGGCCATGGCCCTACCCTTTCAGGCTGAGGCAGCTCTGGTTCCATGTCCTTGGTGTCTGCTTCTGCCACTTAATGCTGAAAGCAACCCACTCCTCTGAAAAACCCTACCAAAAAACACTCAGCTTTTTTTGCTCTGTGGGCCTGACAACCTGCTACTCCATTTCACGCTGGTCTCTTTTACCAATTAATGCCCGAAGGCAACCGACTCCGCCAATAAGCCACCTAAGCAAAGGCATCAAGCTCTCTCCTCTGTGGGCTGGTAAGGCTGTCGCTGTCTCATGCTGGTTCTCTCAGCTCTGCTACTATCGTCTCTCATGCTTAAGGCATGCTTGGACCCTGCATGTAGCCGTGTCATTGTTCAGCAGCCTGTCATGCTCTGCCGACCTTGGGACTTACAATGACTTGAATTAATGGCCTGCCGTGTGGTTTGGTAACATTAGGACTGTGCCTTTTTATTTGTCAACTTTGGGCTTCTCAGCCTCAGCAGCCAGCAGCTGTCCAAGTGAAGAAACGCCTCTAGCTCCAGTGGGCTGGGAGCCCCAAGGTTGAGAGACTTTTACCCAGCCCCTAGAGCCTGGCACTTTGAACTTGGACTTAAAGCCTCCAAATTGTAAGAATAAACTTGTTTGTTAAGGTCCTCCCATTTGTGGTATATTTCTTGTCAGAGCAGCACTAGGTAACCAGAACACTACTCTACATACAAGAGTTAAGTTTCAATCTTTTCTGCCATCCCTTTTTGTTTTTTTCTTTCTTCATTGTCTTTTTAATGACCTTTTGCTTTCTTCATGTATGATGCCTTGCTGTCACCCCACAACTTGTCTGGTCTTCAGTCATTAGTGTTCAGTGTATCAAATCTTTTCTTGAGATGGTCTATAAATTCAGGTGGGATGTACTAAAGGTCACACCTTGCCTCTTGTGGACTTGTTTTAATTTTCTTCAGCTTCAACTAAACTTGCATATGAGCAATTGATGGTCTTCGCAGTCAGCCCCTGGCCTTTTTCAGACTGATGATACTGAGCTTCTCTATCATCTCCTTTCAAAGCTGTAGTAGATTTTATTTGTGTATTCCATCCAGCAAAGTCCACATGTACAGTCACCATTTATGCTGTTGAAGAAAGGTTATTTTCAATAAATAAATCATTAGTCTTAGAAGATTCTGTATGTGATCTTGGGCATCATTTCTATCACCATGACATATGACATATTTTTCAAGTACTGATTCTTCTTCTTTGTTTCCTACTTTCACATTCCAATCACTTTGATTGCATGTTTGATCAATTTAAGATTGCAGAAGTTGGTAAAAATATTCAACATGTTCATCTTTGCCATCAGTAGTTGCTGTGTAAATTTTAGTAACCGTCATATAAGCTTGTCTTCCTTGTAGATGCATGGCTAATAATCTATCACTGACAGCAGTGATAGGTACTTCAGGATAGATCTTGAAATGCTCCTTTTGACAGTGAATGCAACCCACTACACTTCAATTTGTCATTCCCAGTACAGAAGACCATATGATTGCCTGATTCAAAATGGCCAATACTAGTCCATTTCAGCTCACTAATGCCTGGGATATCACTCTTTACGTGTTCCATTTCAATTCTGACAGCTCCCAATTTTCCTAGATTCATACTTCATACCTTCCATGTTCTGATTATTAATGGATGTTTGCAGCTGTTTCTTCCCAGTTTGAGTCATGTCTTACTCATCTTTGCATTTCAAACACACAGTTTAGTGTCTGGCACACAGTAGATGTTCAACGAATGTTGAATGAATAACTTTTTTTCTGAAACCTTCTACCATAGAAGTTACTTAAGAAGTTAATACTAGTTACTTAATGTTGATTAAGTAGCTCTGGTGGTGCTGTGGTTAAAGCTTTAGACCGCTAACTCAAAGTTTGGTAATTCAGACCCACCAGCCACTCCATTGGAGAATGATATGGTAGTCTGCTTCTGTAAAGATTTATAGCTTTGGAAAGTCTATAGGGTAGTTCTAGTCTGTCCTATAGAGTCACTATGAGTCAGAATGAATTCAACGGCTATGGGTTTGTGTTTTTTTGTGTTTTGTTTTTTTTTTCTCTTTTCCCAGTAACAATGCTCAAATAATTCCTTAACAAATATTTCAACAAATATCAGAAGCTTACCCTTTGAGATCATTAACTAATTTGTTTTTTTCCTGGACTATTCGCTTGTGGTGCATTCGATGAAAATCACGTTCTTTCTGAGTTTTCAGCAGATCTTCTCTAGCCTTGCTGAAAATAATAATAATAATAAATTTAAAAACCACTATTTATTTCTTTCTGAAAAATTACCTAGTCATCAGTTCAAAGGAAGTATTGCACAATTCAAAAGATAACTGGAAAAAAAAATCCACTGTAATCTTGCTGAAGTATCACAACAAAAATAATGTTTATGGAAGTGAAGGATGAAAAGGCCAAAACCTAACAATTGCAAAAATATTATTCATCCACATGTCATTTAAATAAAAGAAAATTAAAGGTATACTGTCAGAATAATTTATAATCCATCTATTTACAAAGAATATTTCTTTAGAACCAATACTTAAATACATATAAAATAGGATAATCAAAATAATTACAAATAAGAGAAAAATTCTGAGCTGCCTAGAATACAAGGCTAAAAGGGAACACACAGTGTTGTTTAGTTCTGATAACTGAGGGAAAATAGCATATAAATTCTGGACAATCACCATTTTATTATGGTAATTGTTGTTGTTGTTATGAGCCGTCGAGTCGGCCCCGACTCATAG
>NW_006921589.1:17701395-17727963 GCF_000298275.1 Orycteropus afer afer
GTACCCAGGCTGTGCATGAAAAATTAATGTGTTTTTCATTCACCTCCATATACTAGCTTTAATATAATAATGTAAAGTATCACTTAACATGAAAAAATATTTCTCTAACAGTCTTGGTTAACTAACAAAGTACTATTTCATTAAAACTCTCACATTCTGAAAAATGGACTGAATTAAGCACTGACATCTCATATTAGTATCATAATGGAAGAAATCTTCTCTGTGTCACAATATTTCAAAATTTAGATTCACATAAAATAATGCACACAGACAGACTTTTGCTTTAGGAGCTGTGTCACATCAATCCTTGAGGAACATGACTGGGATGCTGCCAAAGAAGTAGGATGTGGCTAGGTTTTCAAGCTCCCAATAGAACATACACTGATTAGTAAGACTTGTTCCTGCAAGATTAAGTCACACGTGGCATAGGGTGAACTGAAGATATCTGATCCATTCTTTCTTCTTCCACCTTCTCTCCCTCCATTCTTGCTTCTTCTCCTCTTCTTCTTTCTTCTTTTTCTTCTTTTTTTGATGATCTGTATTCTTTACTCCTTCTCTTGTAGTTTTCATCCACTACAAACAATGTGTCCAATGATTCATATTACTCCTGGTCAACTCTCCATATCTAACCGTGAACCTCATTTTCATGGCAATGATCTTGTAGGAACAAGAAACTGTTTATTCAAATACTTTGTTGTTGTTGTTGTTACTTAAACTTAAAAAAATAATCTAATGAATACAGCAATGATTAGATGAACAATGTATTATTTCCAGGTTTTTACCCTTTTCTCTGACTTCTGTTTTACTTCATGAAGGAAATGAAAAATCTAACACATAAACCATGAATTTGAAAAGTAATAATTTTCCCAGGTAAACTACGGTATGCTAAACACTATTTCTCATTTTCTCTAAGTTTCTCAGCAATTGAAGAATGAACACAGTTTTTAACTGCCAGTTTGCTACCACAGAAAACCAAGACACCATCTTTTGGAGGCAGTCTTTAGTTAATGATTGGTGCAATGACTGCTACATATTCACAGCATGGAAAGCCCTGATGCGAACTGTCTCCAAGCTTTCCCTGTCATAGATTATTTTTGCACCATGGACACAGTAACATATTTTATGTACCTAACTTCTTTTGCACTTTAATGTGAATATAAATGATTCTCTATGTACCCATCACTCAGCAGCAACCAACAACCCTGCCCCATTCACACTCTCACACATTACTTCCCTACCATATTATTCTGAAGTGAATCCCAGATATTTTATCATTTTATCTATAAATATTTCAGTATTCATATCTAAAATATAAGAATTGTTCTCTTTTTCAAATAAGCATATCATTCCAAAAAAAAACAAAACTCACTGCCATCGAGTCGATTCTGACTCATAGTGAACCCCTTTGGGTTTCCGAGGTGGTAAATCTTTACAGAAGTAAATTGCCCAGTCCTCCTTCCATAAAGTGGTGGTGGGTTTGAACTGCTGACCTTCTGGTTAGCAATCAAATGCCTTTGGCACTATGCCACCAGAGCTCCTCATAATATCATTTGTTGTTGTTAGATGCTGACGAGTCATTTCCACCTCACAGCAACCCCATGCACAGCAGAACGAAACACCACCCCATCCCACGCCAGCTCCATGATCCTTGCTATACTTGAGCCCACTGTTACAGCCACCGTGTCAACCCATCTCGTTGAAGGCCTTCTCCTCTTTTGACAACCCTTCACCTTACCAAGCATGACATCCTTCTCCAGGGAATAGTCCCTTCTGACAACATGACCAAAGTAGGAAAGACGAAGTCTGGTCATTCTCACTTCTAAGTAACATTTCAGCTGCACTTCCTCCAGGACAGATCTGTTAGTTCTTTTAGCAGTCCATGGTGCTTTCAGCATTCTTCACCAGGACCACAACTCAAAAGTATCAACTCTTCTTCAGTCTTCCTTATTCATTGTCCAGCTCTCACATGCATACGAGGCGACTGAAAATACCATGGCTTGTGTCAGGCACACCTTAATCCTCAAGGAGACAACCTTGCTCCTCAGCACTTGAAAGAGTTCCTTTGCAGCCAACCTGCCCAGTGTTACACGTTGTCTAATGTCCTGACTGCTGCTTCCATTGGCATTGATTGTAGAATATATTCTACATTGATCGTAGTACTATCATTACTACACCTAAAACAATTAACAATCAGTTCTTTTTTATTCATTTATTTATTTAAAGAGTTTGTTTTACATTCAACGTTATGTGTACATTTAGTTTCACTCCCATTTACCACGTCCAACCCTAACCCAGTCTCCTCCCCTCCCTGTCCAGTTACCCTCCCCCCATGCCGCTCACAGTTATGCACTCCTGTTTGTCCTGCATTTCCTCAGTGTGAATGTTGCCCCTCTGGTACCCCATGGTCTATTGCTCTAAAGGATATCCTTCCATAGAGTATGTGGGTGCATCATCCTGGGTTGAGTTGTCTGCATGTACATCTTGTTAACTATTGGGCTGAGAGCCAGCCCCTGGGAGTGAGTTTTATTCCAGACGCAGAATGTATTCCAGGGCCCTAGTTCTTAATGTCATAAAAATAATACAGCAGCACTCAAATTTCCAATTATTCCATAAATGTCAATTTATTTTTTAAAACTCAGAATCAAAATACAGTCCATGTTTTGCAGTTGATTGATATATCTTCTAAGTCCCTTTTACTTTCTTTTTAATTGTATTTTATTGTTGACGATGAAAATATACACAGCAAAACATACACCAACTCAACTGTTCTACAAGTACAATTCAGTGATATTGATTACATTTTCTGAGTGCTGCAATCATTCTCATCCTCCTTTTGAGTTGTTCCTCCTCAATTAACATAAATCCATTCCCCCCTAAGGTTCCTACCTAATCATTTGAGTTGTTTTCACTTTGATACCATATAGATAGTTCTTAAAAGAGCATAATACTCAAGGCAGACTTTTTTTTACTAGTTAAGCTAAACTAGTGTTGGTTTTAAGAAGACTTCAGGGGATATTTTTAGTTCAAGTTTCAAAGATTATCTCAGGGCAATACTTTCAGGGGTTCCTAGACCCCATTTTGGTTCAGAAAGTCTGGAGTCTATGAGAATATTAAATTCTGTTCTATGTTTTTCCCCTATTTAGCTACTTTCTTTTAAAAAAACCCATCCTTTGTCATTTTACCATCAAGCCATTTGCAAATGGATGTGCAATATGATTTATAGATCATATTTCTGGCAAACAATAGCCAATGAAATCAAAACCCATTACTGTTCATGCTTTCACTGACTACAGAGTTAAAACCCAGATAACAGCAGTTCCAACTATTGGTTCAAGGATATCTTTGGGGTACATTAGAATACATTATTTAATGCTGTTTGATATTGATACATTTTTCCCCACATACATGCATTTTAAAAAACATAGTTATAATCGAATTTACAACACAGCAGGCCATTCATTTTTTCCTCTCCTATAAAAGACTTATTTCCAAAAATGATACTAAAGTTACACTGAATGAAGATTTGAAGATTAAAATTTATTTTATTTTATTTTTTACTATATTGGCCAAGAATTCCCTATCTTAAAAACAAATATTAATTGTCCTTCAAGTTGCACAGTTTCTGCTAGAGATTTCTGTACTTATTCAGAACACAAAACATACCATGGTTTAGGATGGTCTCCATCTCAATAATAGTAAAGCCTACATTCAAAACAAGAATATAAGGATATCATCAAATTTGTTTGTTGTAGATAGACTAGGGACATAATTTTCACTCAAGTTCATTATGAGATTCATATAGGACAATCTATTATGCTGTGGAAACTCTTGTTGACATTAGATGATTCTTGTGCATAATTTCAACTGATTCCAAAATATTTAAAACTTCTAGTTTTAACTGTATATCTACATGCCTATTTAAAAATGTAACTTTGGATTATTAGATTTAAAACTCAAATAGGAATTTCTGCTTCTAATTAGGATTTAGGAATATGCATACAACATCGATTGCCTCACCTTAACAAAGAAGAAAGGAGTTGTGGTGGTGTAGTGGTTAAGGCATTTGGCTGCTAACCAAAAGGTTAGTAGTTCAAATCCACCAGCTGCTCCCCAGAAGAAAAATGTGGCAGTCTGCTTCTATAAAGATTTACAGGTTTGCAGTGGGCTTGGGACCATAGTTGCAAAGGACATGAAACTCAATTGGCATAACATACTATACAAAACATTGTTCCACCTCCTACTTTAGCAAGTAATGACTGGAATATTAAAAGCCTGCAAGCAGCCATCTAGATGCAACAATGGGTCTCTCCTCATCCAAAGCAAAGAAAAATGAAGAAAACCAAAGATTCATGGAAACAATTAGTCCTAGTGACTGGTACACCATGCGATCCACAGCTTATACAACTATAAGACCAGAAGAACTAGATGGTGCCCGGCTACCACTGTCAACCACTTGGAGGGGGATCTATGTAGGAGATCCTGGATAGAGAGGGAGAACAATGTGGAACAAAACTCAAAATAATTTGGGGAAAAAAAAAAAGAGGGCCCAGGTTTGCTGGTCTAATAGAGCCTGGTGGTACCCCTGAGACTATGGCCCCTACTTGTCCTTCAGGTTTGGAACTGAACCCATACCTGTGGCTTCCAGCCAAACAAAAGACAGGCATTTGAGTTGAACACTTACCTGAGGTAGATACACTCCTTGGAGAGATAAATCATGGGAGGAAGAAGGGCAGTTTATGAACAGGGAGACAGCTAAGGGGACAAGAGTGCATGGAGGGATGGACACAAAGAAGAGGTAACTATTGAGAGGAAATGGGAGGGGAGCCGTTGCATTGTGATAAATTATAGTCAATGTCATGAGACTAAGTGTATGTGAACTGCTATATGGAAAGTGAATTTGCTCCGTAAATTTTCACCCAAATCACAATCTAAAAAAAAAAAAAAACCTGCCATCCTTCTTAAATATAAATATATTTATCACTTGATCTAATGATTCTCTTTTTCAAGACCTTTAATAAAACTAAGAAATAACTTGTCCAAAAAAAAAAAAAAAAAGATTTACAGGTTTGGAAACCCAATGGGTGTTGCTATGAATCAGAACTGACTCAATAGCAGTGAGAACAAAGAAAAAGGGCCAGATAAATTACAAAATAATGTATTTTTTTATTAAACTCATCAGAGAGCTGAGGTACTACGGCAATAAAGTAATAAAACCAAAACACAGACAAGCTACTCTAAGTACAAGAGAAAGAGTACCAAAAATAATCTAAAATTGTGAAGCAATAAAGCCAAGTGTGGGTTAGTATGTCAGTCTGAAATAGATGGGGTATCTGACAATGGGGGAGTTCAAATTCATTCACAAACTCTTTCCCACAGGCCTACTCAGAAGAAATTTTGGGGGTAAGTCAGGGGATGAGGGAGACGTCCATAATGATGCAACTTTATAGGTAGTGACAGTTAACTGCTAAGGATAAAACCCTATCTACTTTTTAGGACCCCAAGAAAAGGCTAGCACACAAGGCACAGTTAAAGGTACTGAATAGGTAGAGGAAAGGTCAAAGAAAAACTACCTACCCCTGATGAAGGGGCAGGTAACAATTTTGGGCCTAAAATTCTATCAAAATATCATGCAGAGGTCTCCTACTGCTGGGACAAGGGTATGAAGCTCCTGCCAACATCAACTGCAAATACAGGGCAGAGTTTGGCTGCAACTGAGGAGGTGAGAAAGGGCAGGAATGTTGAAAAGTCCTAACTCACAAGGCTCGGGTACAAGGCCTCCCCATAACTGAAGATGGGCCAAAATAAGAGAGAACTGCTCTACCACCCCCTTGAATGTACCGAGTAAGGAGCAATGTGAGGGAGAAAGCTTCAGTACCATGGTCAGAAAAATAAATGACTGTGCTGACATTTTGTTGTGAAAACAGAATCTCACTGAATGCATCCATTTATAAAATAACCCCACTCTCATTTAAAAGTGTGGGGCAAGGCTGTCCAGAGAAGAGAACTGTTGTCAACAAGAAACAATTCATCTGAACAACTACTTTGAAAAAGGAATAATGAATAAGATGTCTTGGAACATTCATTTTAAAAGAGTTCGACAGAATGTCCTGATAGGCCTTTTAAAAATATTTTAGCTCCAAAATGTGTCAAGCTGAATGAGGGTTTATATCAAAAATAGTACAATATTTGATGTCTGAGTTTATAACTAGTAGAGTAATTCCAGTATGATATTAAGATCATATTCATTATAAAAGAGATTGTATACCAATGTGACCTTAGGCAAGCTATGCAACCTCTGTATGTATCATATTCAACAAACGTATATGGGCATACAATGAACCTGTAACCCACTGACATCAATTTGATTGGGACTTATAGCACTACTCACTGGGTTTCCAAGGCTGTAACTCTTTACAGATGAGATTGTTTCATCTTTCTCTCACAGAGCAGCTGGTGAGTTTGAACCACTGACAATCTGGTTAGCAGCCAAATGCATTACCCACTACGCTACCAAAGAGTATTGAATTAAATATTTCAGTAAAGCATACTGTCTGATACATGGAAAATACTGAATAAATATCATTATTATTATTATTATTATTATTATTATTATTATTATTATCAGCAAGAGCATCATTTTATTACTATAATTATATAGTATACAACAGATTATTCAATTGCCCTAACAGCTACATTTATAGAACCAAAACTGAAAGACAAAACACTAGTAAGTAGTTAAATCTCCTCCAATGGTCCAAAACAACTGGGATACAAAATTATTAATAAATCTGTATCTTTTACAAGGGTATTTAAACTTTTATGAAAGTCTATTTTGAGTCTACTAAAACTGTCTTACTTTCAATAACATGATGAACTGAATCAATTGTTTTATTTATTTTATCTAAAATGTAAACCCACAATAGATACAAAAATTCTTTGAAAAGTAATGCTGCAGTTACTTGAGTAGAGCCATAAATGTGCAGCACGGCATCAATTCACTATTTTAATATATATTTAGAGCCTATTTGTGCTAATCTCAGAAAAGAAAGCATAGGAATTGATTAAAGTATTAGACCTTAAAGTTTTTCTGACCATTAAATTTGTTTTCAGGGATTTGCTTTCTGTTTGCACAAAAGTCTACTCAGTAAAACAATTTAAATTCATTTCATGCTGATTATTTCCCCTAGTATGACCTTCCTGATGCTCATTTGCCTACAAAAAGGAAAACAAAATATGACTAAAGAATAAAGTATAAAATATTCCTATGAGCAATTAATATTTTAGGAGCTTGGTGTGTGGTGCCTAAAGCATGTGACTGTTAATCAGAAGGCTGGCAGTTCAAACCCACCAGCCATTCCTTGGAAGGAAGGTTAGGTAATCTACTTCCGTAGTGATACCACCTTGGAAACCCAAGGAGGGGTTGCTATGAGTCGGATCCGACTCGACGACAGTGAGTTTGGGTTTTGCTTTTTATTTTGAATACCCCAAGTGAAATAATTTCATTCACTAAGTAGTTTTAACTAATTATGTTGGAGTATTCATTTAATAATGAATTTATCGGATAATTTTGTTATAATTTAGTAAAAAAAAAAAAATTTCCTATTTACCAGCACCAAAGTAGGTCCTCTTTGCCATATACTTTTTCATGTGAAATTCAAATAATTTCAGAAAGTAATTTTAAAATATATCTGAAAGTAATTTCTGATAACAGTAATATATAATAATCAATTACTTCATTATTTTTTTGATGAATTAATTTAATCCTTAAAATTAATATTGGAATTATTTTTATATGGCAAAAATGGAATTGGCATTGAAGTAGTTTAGAGGTAAACTTTCATTATGCTTTTAACCAAAAAACAAAGGAGCACACTCATGGCCAGAGAAAATACCTACTTCATTTAGCAAGCAATTACCTAAACACTAACACATGAAATTTTATGAGCCTCATTATTATCTTTATTTCCGCCATGATTTTTCTGAAAGTCATTAAATTAAATTGATCTTTCAGAAAAGCTGGAGACTCTGACCTTTTATAGAAGAGAATTTTGTAAGTGAATAAAGACCCCTTAGAAAAGTACCTCATTTTTCCTCCATCCATTGTCATTAAATTTTAGTTTTATTTATATTTATATTTTCTGGAAGAAGGAAAAATAAAGTATTTCATAATTTTTAAAATCATAAATTTTAATTTTCTAGTAAATAATTTAGTAAGTATTATTTCCTGCCAAATCTTCAGGAATCTCAATAAACTCTTCCTGGTCTACATTGTAAGTTCTTAATTTAAGGAAGATGATACTTTAAATGGGGCAAGGCTTAGCTTGACAGAAAGTTATTTAAATTTCCATCATGAATGTAAAACGATGCCTGTTCCAACGGAATGCTACGCAAGAGGCAAAAATCATCAATTCACTACTGTAAAAATCTTTAAAAGTTTAATTAAACAGACATTGTGGTAAACACTTTAAATGGCTCCCCTCAAGGATAGATAATATTACATTTTCAATTAAACTCTTATATCTAATAAATGACAAAGCATTATGTATTTGTATTCATGTACCCACACCACCTGATCAGTTACCAATATATGTTCTGAATCAAAGATTAAGTGGGGTTGAAAATGCAGAGTTTGACAACAGCAAATGTTTTCCCTGTAAGAATCTAACAATCCCTTAAGGAGTTTGTTAAGCAGCTAAATCAATCCATGTGATGAACCTGCTAAATCAACCCATGAGAAGATTATGCAGCACATCCCTGTTTCCACTCATGTCCCTCTGCCCAGTCTGTTTTCCACACAGGAGCCAGCTTACATTAAGCTTTGGCTTCCCATCTCGTTCAAAGAAAACAGCAGAGTTCTAACAAAGGCCACTACTTTGCTGGGATTTCTCTTTTCCCAAGTTTACATGTGGCCTGCTCCTTCAGTTTCTTCAGATAACTGGCAGGACTTCTCTCATCGTCCTATATAAAACAGGATCCCCATCCATGTTTATCTTCTTTACCTATGTTATTTTTCTTCAGAGCATTTACCACCACTCGATACGTTATATGGGATATTTGCCAATATACACATGTGGTTAGCAGCTATCTTAGTGGGGATGTCAAAAAAGTGGAGGTGAGAAAAGGAAAAGGAGTGAGAGACATCACGGAGTGGCAGAAGCTGAGAGAGAAGAAGGATGAAAAACAGGATGCTGTGGTTGCCTCTGAGCCAGTGCCAACTCATGGCAACATTGAGTTTTAACAGCACAAAATGTTGCCCAGTCCTGCACCATCCACGTGGTCTTTGTTTGAGCCCACTGTCAAGGGTATTGGGTCAACCCATCTCGTCGATAGCCTTCCTCATTTTCACTGACCCTCTACCAACATGACGCTTTGTCTAGCAATAGGTCTTTCCTGATGCCACATTCAAAGTGAACAAGACCAAGTCTCATCATCCTCACTTCTAAGGAGCACTTCAGCTACCTTCTATCTGAGACTGATTTGTTTGTTCCTCTATCCAGCCACAGAACTTTCAATATTATCTGTCAACACTAAACTTCATTCAATTCTTCTTCTCTCTTCTTTTTCACTGTCCAGTTTACACATGCACATACGGAAAAAATCAGGAGTTGCTTCAGGAGCACCTTAGTCATCAAAGTGTCCTCTTTGCTTTTCAGAACTTTAAAGAAGTCTTTACAGCAGATTTTCTTTATACAATACAGTGATTGATTTTTTGGCTTCTGTTTCTATGGATATTGATTGTTGATCCATGCAGAATGAAATTCTTGAAAAAAAATCAATTTTTCTCCATTTATCATGACAGAAAAAGGACTGCTAAATTTGGTGTGAAAAGGAGTATTTTAATATCCACAAAGACCACCTCAGTAGACTAAGTGGGTGAAATCCAGAATATAGGATTTTGAAGTACAGGTTCATTGGTTCTTTCTATTAGGAGTAAACCATTGGTTGAGATTATTTGCTGTGTCTACAGTATGAAGAGACATAAAATGCTAGTTAATAAAGACAACAAGGTCAAGCCAAAAGGTTACTAATTAATGAAAATACTAATAATTATTTAGGGACACCAGTCCAATGTAAATCTTTTGGCATGCCAACCTTCAATTAAAACAAGGTTTATGAAATAATGTCTTAAGTGTGAATGATATAATTCTTAGTAATGCTTTTTTAGTCTCCATTAATCCATCACTTGTCTGCTAATTTAAGATTAATAAATTCTACTTCATTTAAAATAACAACTGATATACATTCCAACAGAACTAAAGTTATGTTCTCCTTTTCCAAGTAAGAATATCAAATAATGTGTTAAATCATTCCTCTCCAGGATCTAGTTTGCAACATACTTTTACCTTAAATGTAACTATAATTTTTTTTAAATAAAAACAATATTGTCCTTTTAACCCCTCAGAGCATGTTTTGGTCATCTAGTTCAAGTACAGAAACAGTCCCAAGATCAGAGACAACATGGCAGGCCACTCACTGATGACTTGGCCAAATGTAAGATCAGGATCCATATGTGCCAAGAAGCTCAAGACCTTTTGCAAAATGTCTTCTTACACACTGGAAGCAGACCACATCCCTATGGCAGCTACTAACAGATTCCACCATGAAGTTGATTACCAGGCTCATAGTGGGGAATAATTACATCCAGCTGCCCAGCCACTCAAAACCCAGCCCCAGCCAAGTTGACACATAACCTTAACTACCACAGAGCATAAAGAAATTTACCTTAAAGTTATTCTCCACATTACATATCTTAGAGAAAATCTACATCTACAGTACTATATTGAAAATCTCTTCTTGTTTCAAAATTGACGATGCTTATAAGACAGGAAAAGATAATTCTTGCTTGAACTATAAAAATTCAAATGATGTTTTAGAGTGAAATATTTCCCCTTTCATTTTCTCCTCCATGTTTCATCACTGCTGGATTTCAAAAATATTAAATATGTGATAATTAAACAAAAAAAAACTAGGGATGTCAGCCTTTACAGATTGTTGTGTTGTTGTTATGTGCCGTTGAGTCGGCCCTGACTCATAGCGACCCCTCCTTGGGTTTCTGAAGCAGTACCACTATGGAAGTAGATTGTAGGTTTGAACCGCCAGCCTTCTGGTTAGCAGTCAAGTGCCTTAGGCACTACACTTTTGAGATAACTGACATTTTCAAAGCACTTTATAATTTGCACTGCTCCTCAATATCAATTGTCTCATGTTATTATCACATCATGTTCTAACTCACTGCCATCGAATTGTATCTGGCTCATAACGACCCCTCCTTGGGTTTCTGAGGTGGTATCACTACAGTAGATTGTCCAATCTTCCTTCCAAGAAGTGGTTGGTGGTTTTGAACCGCCAGCCTTCTGGGTAGCAGTCAAATGCCTTAGGCACTACGCCATGAAAGCTCCTTAGGAGGAGACAAATAAGTAATAAAAATTCCCTAGGAGTTAATGATACTATGTATAATTATGCCCTGTTTAATAATAAGAAAATTGAGTTAATAAGTACCAGAATACCAGAAAACAGGTATTTGAATTTTAAGTTTAGCACTCTTTGCATGGCAACTCTCCCCCCCCGACAAATATTAACTATATAATCACATTATTTATTTAGTTTTTCTACATATAACATTAAATGCTATCAGTATACTCAAGTGCAATACCAATACATGACCTGTCTATAAGCTGACCCCTTTTGCATATGAAAAATTTATTATTAGAAAGATATTTAATGTCTACATTTAATTTTTTAAAAACAATAGCCCAATCTAAAAAAAAAAAAAAATTATGTCAAATTCCATAAAAGGAACTTGATGTCTATCACTAATCCCTATTGGAAAAATATCCTTACAAGTCAAACTGAAAAACCTAGTTAAGAAAAGCATCACAATTGGTGCAAGCCTGTAGCATGACAAGATACAACTCTGGAATTTAAAAAAAGAAAACACTTCATTTGCATTTTCTGAGAATGTATCCAATAGAACTAGGCTATAGAAACATATTTACCAAATAAAACAAATATCAAACTCATTGCCATAGAGCAGAGTCTGACTCATAGCAACCCCTATTGGGTTTACGAGGCATTAGTGCCTAAGGCACTTGACTGCTAACCAGAAGGCTGGCTGTGCAAACCCACCAGCTGCTCCTCGAAAGGAAAATTGGGCAATCTACTTCTGTAGTGATACTGCCTCAGAAACCCAAGGAGGGATCGCTACAAGTCAGATCCGACTCAATGGCAGTGAGTTTTAGTTTTGGAAACCTTTACCGAAGTAGACTGTCCCATTCTGCTTCCACAGAGCAGCTGGTGGATTTGAACCCCCAACCTTTTGGTTAGCAGTCCAATACCTTAGGCACCATGCCACCAGAGGTCTAAAGGTGCTGTGAAAACATGAATTCAACAAATACTAAGATCTACGGCAATCCTACTTCCATAGTGATACTGCCTTGGAAACCCAAGGGGGGCCGCCATGAGTCGGGGCCGACTTGACGGCAAACAACAACAACAACTAAGGGTCAAACAGCTTTTCTTCAGAGTTGCCATGTCAGGTATTTTAAAGTGAATAAATATTTTCCTTTTCTGATTTCTGAGAGCTTATATCAAATGAGATATACTTGAAAGATACGTATAACTTATAGAAACTAAAACTATATAACCAGATACTTTAGTACACACAAACAAGAGACAGACTTCATTTGATCAATACCTGTTTTAATCATGGTGTTTTTAAAAATTAAATCAATAATTTGCATTGGTAATAGTTTATATCATTTTGATTATAGTTATTAAATAATATTCAATAAACAACCAGTAATCAACAATGATTATTTAATGCCACTGGGGTAAAACTCATTGCATAAAGAGAATATATCTATTTAAAAGAAAATTAGCAAACTCAAGTAATAATTCAAAGGAAATGAGAAACTGAAACAATATGCCAAGCAGCACTCTGAAAAATTTGCTGTGTCAAGTTCCCAGCACATCCATTAGGTGTCTACACAAAATCACAAAAGTATTAAGACAAACAGAGCAAACCATTTCTGAGAAATGGAACCAAGAATAGAGGGAACACTGGTTCTAAAAACATATCAATCTGTGGATCATTATGTACTTCCATGTACAATGTAAATTTTAAAATGACATACAGTATAGTATAGCCATAGAAAATATGACATTTACATACCTTGTAGAAATATTTCTACAAATGTACATAATATTTGATTTAAATTACCATACTAATTATCCTTTATTTAAAGCCTCCTTTTAAAAGTAGAGGTTTATTTTAGAATAAATCTAAATATTTCTTCTACTTCGCAATCAGTAGTATTGCTTCTTTGCATAAAAATTTTTTACAAAGATCTTTAAAATATTGTTTTCGTAAATGGTAGTTTGGGAGCTCTGGTAGCACAGTGGCTAAGGCACTTGACTGCTAACCAGAAGGCTGGTGGTTCAAACCCACCAGCCACTGCCCGGAAGGAAGATGGGACAATCTGCTTCTGTAGTGATATTGCCTCAGAAACCCAAGAAGGGGTCGCTATGAGTCGGGTCCGACTCGACGGCATGTAACACACACACACACACACACACAAAATGGTAGTTTGCTAATCTAATTTTTGTTTTAGTAAGATTCTTTAACAGAGAAAGTCCTCCTAAAACGTGTTCAATAAAAATAAATGAATAAATAAAGCATAAACTGTCTCAAGTCCATAACAAGGAGTGATTTTCCATATAGCATCACCTTAAACAAGTAGATTCACCCAAGTCAACACATTCACATTTTTGCCTTTTCCAGAATACCACTGGCTGCTTGTCTAAATTTGTTTGCTGCAAACTGCATGCCTTTCATTAATTTAAAAAAAAAAAAAAAAAAAGAGGAAAAGTGCAGTGATTTAGCTGCAAACTGCTAGGCTTTTCCTCTATGCATAAATTCATGCTAAGCAATTACAAAACAAAGATTTCCTCTAAGGAATTTTCAAATCATGAAGTTCATCTACTCCTTCTTTCCGCTCTGATTTCTATAATTTCATTATTGTTTCAGAAATTAGCTTATGTTCACAAAAGAACATTTCATAATCCATAAAAAGATGATCAAATATCTAAGTGAATGTTATATAACAAATTCCATGTTTCTCTCACAACCGCCTACATTCTACTCATCAATGAACTGTACCCATGTGAGTCCTGGTCATCTGTTCAGTTAATCTGCTAGTGAAGCCTTTTATATTCTTCCCAACTAGAACTTAAACACAATACAGTTCTCCCAAAGTAAAGCTCTGGTACATTAACCACCATTCACACATTAGCCTCCTTCAACCCTTACTTTTACATAGTCCAAAATAATATATATTTTTAATAGTAATTTAGAAAAACAACTTACTCAGCTGCCTGCTTGTAGTGCTTCAATTCTTTCTTCAAATTTTTGTTCTCATTTTCTAAAACCATATTCTGAGTATAAACATCTGGAACATTCTCAATATTTCTAAGTTCAATTACTCCCTTCTGTATTAGTTCATACCTAGGATGAAATCAAACAAGAAGGCTTTATATATCTACAACATGACAGCTAAAAAGAAGCCACCTTATCAACTGAAGTAGCAACAATAGGTTTATTGCTGAAGGAAAAACAAACTGTTAAGTATTTATTGAAAGTCAGTAATGTATAAACAAAACCACACATTGCCCACACATACATAAGGGGTTTTGTAAAGGGGAAGTTTAATTCTAAGCTCTGGCTTTAGAACTTAACCATCCCCATAAAGTTGTAACTCCATTGCCCAAATTTCAGTAATTATGCATTATGACAAACTGTATTGGCTAAAAGCAGGAATATTTATATTTTTTGCAAATTAAAGAAATATACTCTTAAATTACAATCTCTTCTACAACTAAGAAATTACTAATTACATATTATAAATAATTGCTCTGTTACCTTTGAAGGCATTTTTATTACCACTGTAGTGCCTAAGGCATTTGACTGTTAACCAGAAGGCCAGTGGTTGAAACCCACCAGCCACTCCTCGGAAGGAAGATGGGGCAATCTACTTCCGTAGCGATACTGCCTCGGAAACCCAAGGAGGGGTCGCTATGAGTCAGGTCTGACTCGACGGCACATAACAACCTTCAGGGAGCTCTGGTAGCATAGTGCCTAAAGCACTTGACTGCTAACCAGAAGGCTGGTGGTTTAAACCCACCAGCCACTCCTCGGAAGGAAGGTTGGGCAATCTACTTCCGTAATGATACCGCCTCGGAAACCCAAGGAGGGGTCGCTATGAGTCGGGTCCAACTTGGCAGCACATAAGAACAACAAACCTTCAGTGGAATTGTAGCAACTAGCCAAATCGGAGACAACCAAGGATTGAATGGGAAACAAGTAAAGATAGAGAAAAATAATCTGTTTTCAAAACATCTGAAGAATTAGAAGGGGAATAAGAGTGAGGGCGTGAGTGGTAATAAGAGAGAAAGGCACAGAAGAAGAATGTACTCTTAGGGTGAGTAAATCCTGACCATGGTTTTCTCCCCTAGTAGAGGGAAGGAGATGGATGGCATTATGTTCACGTAAGGGTACGATGAAAGAACATGGAGGTCCTTGTGAAGGTCACAACCATAGTGAAAAGAGCCAAGATGACCAGATGGTAACTTCTTTTTTGAGAAAATATTTAAATTAGTTTTGGTTATGCATAAGTAAATCAAAGATTCTAATTTCCAGTAAGGAGCCCAGATGGCACAGTGGTTAAGTACTCAGCTGTTACCTGAAAGGTGGGTAGTTCGAACCCACCATTAGCTTTGTGGGAAAAGACGTGGCAGTCTCTTCCATAAATATTTACAGCCTTGGAAACACTATGGGGCAATTCTACTCTGCCATTCAGGTCACTCTTGAGTTGGAATCAACTTGATAGCAAGGGGTTAATTTCCAGTACCAAACCAAAACCAAACCTGAAACATGGCTCATGCAAATAAATTATTCCTACATAGTAATATAAAAAGGTTATCTTCTTTAGGGGCAGAATTACATTTCTGTAGGTTATGCTTCCTTTCAGAAAATGTTTCCTATCCAAAAGTAGCTCTAAAATTTATGTTCTTGGGAAATATGTGACCTAGAGATCCTGATATCTAGCATGTAGTTTTATCTTTTGTGTATTATAATTCCCTTCTATGATTCAACAAACTCCTGTAAGGCTCTTAAAAGTTATAGCCTATTGTCAGCTATTTTTGTAGACCAATGAGGGAAGGACCTGTACCAGCAGAAGCAGCACTGGGGTGTAGGAAAACAGATTTGAGTTGGCAAGAGGGGGACTCAAAAGAACAGAGCAGGGCTATCTAAGAAAACAACAACCAATACTGATTATGGGAAAAGACAGATTTCCTGCAGTTAATTTGTAATGAATCTCGGATCAAGGTGTGCCGTTGTGGGCCGGAGAAGTCTAGGACAACTGGTCTACTAAGTGAATGGATCACCAATGAATCAAGTACAGAAGGAACAATGAGCTGGGAGTCAGAAGAACTGGGCCCTTGCTCCAGCTCTGTCCCAGTGAACTGCGAACAACAGTAACATGAAAGGGCTGGGTTAGATCATCTCTAAGGTCCCTCCTAGCTCTAATTTTCTAATATGTGATGGGAGTCCTGGTGGCACAAATGGTTATGTGTGCAGCTGCTAACTGAAAAGTTGGTGGTTCCAACTACTCAGCAGTTCCATGGGAGGAAGACTTGATTATGTACTTCCTTCAAAATTTCAGCCAAGAAAACACTATGAGGCAGTTGTTCTCTGTCTCATGTGGTCACTGTAAGTTGGAATCACCTCCACAGCACCTAACTACAATAACAGCTCCTTACACTCAAACCATTGCTCCTGGAGGAAGCATTCTAAAGTACAGATCGGGCTATATTTTATCATTCATTCATTTAAAATCCTCTAGTAGGTTTCTGGGAGCTCTGGTGGTATAGTGCCTAAGGCATTTGACTACTAACCAGAAGGCTGGCAGTTCAAAGCCACCAGCCACTCCTCACAAGGAAGGTTGGACAATCTGCTTCCATAGTGATACTGACTCGCAAACCCAAAGAGGGGTCGCTATGAGTCAGGTCTGACACGGTGGCAGTGTGTTTGGTTTTTTGGTTTTTAGTAGGTTTCCTTCATTCTAAGGATAGAATCCAAACTCAAAAATTGGTAAAAGACCCTTCACATCTAACCCTTGTAAATTATTGCTTCAGCCCCATTTTCAGTTGTTCCTTTGCAAGTTTCAGGCATAACAGCAAATCAAGTAAGTCTGTCTCTTCTCTCTCTCTACACCCTACCAAAGGAGTCTCTTTCTTCCTTGAACCTCTGAAGCCTAATTTTACTCCCCTACCCCACCCCAATAATTTATGCACATTCTTTTTTTTTAATTGTGATTTGGGTGAAAGTTTACAGAACAAATTCACTTTCCATAAAGCAATTCACATATACTATGTCTCATGACATTGACTACAATTTATCCCAATGCAACAGTTTCCCTCTCACTTCCTCCCAATAGTTACCCTGTGTCCATCTCTCCATGCACTTCTGGCCCCTGAGCTGTCTCCCTGTGCATAAACAGCCCTTCTTCCCATGATTGTTCTCTCCAAGGAGTGTACCTACCTCTGGTAAATGTTCAACTCATATGCCTGTCTTTCGTTTGGCTGGAAGCCACAGGTGTGGGCTGTGGGGCTGAAGGGCAGCTAGGGGCCACAGTCTCAGTGGCTCCACCAGGCTCTACCAGACCAGCAAATCTAGTCCCTTTTTTTTTCCAAATAATTTTGAGTTTTGTTCCACATGGTTCTCCTTCTCTATCCAGGATCTCCTACATAAAGCCCCCTCACAGTGGTTGACAGTGGTAGCCTGGCACCATTTAGTTCTTCTGGTCTCACAGTAGTACAGCCTATGGATTGCATGGTGTACCAGTTGCTTGGACTAATTGTTTCCATGAATCTTTGCTTTTCTTCATTCTTCTTTCCTCTGGACAAGGAGAGATCCATTGTTGCATCTAGATGGCTGCTTATAAGCTTTTAAGATCCCAGTCGCTACTTGCCAAAGTAGGAAGTGGAACAATGTTTTGTGTAGTGTTATGCCAATTGAGCTTGATGTCCCCTGCGACTATGGTCCCGAGCCCACAAATTCAACTACTCACTCCCTCTGGGTAGCTGGCTGTGGCCAAGAAGTAACTATAACCTTGTCCCTTGTCAGCTCTACACCTGGGAATTCTTACAGAACATACAAATACACTTGTAGAACTATTGTCTCCCAACCGTGTACATGGTCTTGGGTACACTCCCCACTATATACCCATGTTTGCCTTCACATGTGAATTTATGCACATTCTTCTAAACTCAGCCACTCCAATGTAACTTCTGGGAAGCCTTACCTGACATTGTCATACACTAAGGCTGTTAGATTCCCCTGCTCCCTTAGTGCTAGCTCTAGACCCCTGTAATAGTCTACATCACAATGTATCTTATATATATATATATATATGTGTGTGTGTGTGTGTGTGTGTGTGTGTGTAATTTTTGGCTCTAGCCCCTCCCTGACGACTAGCAGGCACTTAACAGTAAAGATCCAACAGTCTTAGATATCACTAGTGCCTGACATGTAATATGTGCTCAGCAAGAGTTTGCTGAGTCTACTAAATAGTCTGCCCTTCAAGTAAGTAACTATCACTATATTCTGATAAACATAATTTAGAACTGCTTGATTCTTACATATCATTGAAGTGTTTATCTCTCCTAAATGACAGACCACCTATTTCTTTCAAAACCCAGATAATGCCTCCCTATACAATCTTTCTAAATTTAAGTCCCACAAAGTTGCTATCATTTCAACCACTGTGGTAGAGGAAACAGGCTTTGCAAGACCAAATACAGCTTCACTTTTACTCTCTGCTAGCTCACTTCTGCTTTCTAAATCACTCTTATGTAACACCTGCTAGAGTGGCCTTGGAGGTCCAGAGCCCAGGCATGAAGCCACCTTTGTTCATCAGAGCCTGCCTGCCACTGTAGGGCATGGAGATTCTAGTCTTCCCTGCCCTCACAGGGCTTCACCCTGTAAGTAAGCCCCTTAATAAACTCATATACCATAAACCTGAGGCTGCCAGCTTTAGTTTTCAGTCTCTTGGCCATCTCTGTATTTGTAGTGAATTTAGAGTTACAGGTCCATGCCTAAATAATTGGCAATGCAGCTAATAGCAGAGAAGTATCCACAGGGGTATCCCAGAGTAAGGATTGGTCCATCCGTTGGAGCAAATACCATATTAGCCAGAGATCTCCATATGGGGAGGCTGGCCCATATGCTTATTGTGTGTAAATCAGCACGAGTACTGGGATACCCCAAAAATGGCAAGTGGCACAGCACAGCTGCACGATCATATGTGCAGAGGACTGTAGGAGTACCAACAGTTAGAAAGGGATGCAATAGTTTATGTGCTCACAACTGACATTCAAAATAACCACCTCTGTGAGCAGGGTGCCCAGCTACAGATGCTCATGCAGGTTTGCAAAAATGGAGATAGCAGAGGAAATGGCTTAAAGAGGCCTAGCAGCTAGCTAGAGCATGGAGCAAGAGTGAAGGAGCCCGGCTGCTCCCCTGCCAGCTGCCACCACTGCCGCTGCTTCCCCTCTATAAGCTGGAGGACCAACTGGGGTGTGTTGTGCTGCCCCAGCCCCTCCTTGCTCAGGCCATGAAGGCAGTGAGAGCACTAAGGTGAAGGGAGAATGAGCACTGTAAGGCAGCTGGACTGGGCAAGGTCCCACACATATGTATGTGAGGAAGCCACCTGCCTGTCTCCCTCACTTTTCCTTCTCTCCTCCTCCTCGCTTCTCCCTTGCTTGTTGAGCAGCACCAACTCAGAGCCTGTGGCCAAAGTCAGTAAAAAGGAGTTTATTTCCAACCACAAAAAGCCATATAGTGAATTCTCTGCTGCAGAAATGAAGGCAAGGATCTCACAGGTGGCCTCACCCTCTAGTAGCACCTACACCCAGCTGGTAGCAGCTAAGCTAGGCAAAACTGTGAAAGACAGAGAAAAAGGGGTGTGAGCCATAGGAACATAGGGAAGAAAGCTGATGATCATCCAAAAACCCCTTGAAAGTAATCCTAGAGCAGATGTGAGTGGACTTATTAGCTGTTGGGATATTAGTGAAAAAGACACTACCTTGGGAAGACCTTAAAGCTGGAGCAATAATATCACCCTCTAGGTCCTACTGTTCTCTCCATGAGGGGGACCCAGAGGCAGGTGGAATCCACCAGTCCTAGGACTAGAAGTAGGGGCTCAGGTCACCTGCAGGTCAGAGCTCTGTGAGGGGTATGGGGGGAAGAGAGACCCCACATAAAGGTCACAATATATTAGTCAAAGATAAACAAGTAGCAGTCTAGCTCTGCTGATCAGAATTCACTCATCTTTGGAAACCCTGAGTGGTTTCAAGACCCTCCCTTGGCAACTGACATTTTAGAAGTAGATTCTCTTGGAAAATTCCAACTACAGGTAAAAATAATGAAAGGAGTCCCAAATATGACATTCCTGTTAGAAAATCTTAGCAGAGATCTGGCATGGATGCTAAGGACAAGACTCTTATTGTTTTTGTCTATTGATTTCATTACACTGATGACATCATGTTCACTGCTGAAGATGTTTCTGTTACAAATTGTCTAGACATGCTGATCACTCACCTACTGAGGAGAGGATGGGCCATGAACCCCCAAAGGCAAAAAGACTGGGAACATTGGTAAAATTTCTAAGAGTCATCTGATCAGGGAAGACCTGTGAGGCTTAGTCAGTAAGAAGCAAGCTTAACTCACCCCTAAAATGCCAAAGGAAACGCAAGCCTTCATGGATCTTTTAGGGTACTGAAACCCACTTAGCCCAGTGCTTGAGACCACTCTACTGACCAGTAAAAAAAAGTGCCTTTTGGCAATACAACAGCAGCAAGTTTTCAAGAAAATGAAAGTGTTGGTTGCACACTGGGTACAATACAGGAAGAGATACACATCAAGATGACACCCCAGTACTGTAGAAACCGGTGACAGAAGACACCTAGTACATAGAGGTGTAGCATAGTGGCTAAGTCACTTGCCTGCTAACCAGACAGCAGGCGGTTCAAACCCACCAGCCACTCCTCGGAAGGAAGGTTGGGCAATCCTACTTCCGTAGTGATACTGTCTCGGAAACCCAAGGAGGGGTCGCTATGAGTCGGGGCCGACTCGACGGCACATAACAACAACAACAACCAAGTTGTGTGAAACTGGCTCAGGGTAAAACAATCAATGAGCCAAAACAATCTGTTTTTCTTACAGCAGTCCATTCGCCTCTTTTCCCACCAGGGAACCCAAGAAGCATACATTATAACACAGGAGGGGTTGCTGCCCACTAAATTCCACAGAAAACCAGGCACGGCAATGCCCATGTTGGTTAGAAAATAACCAAAGAGGCAGATTTGGCAGTATAGTAATTTCATGGCTGCTGTACAAAATTACACTGTGTACTCATGGCAATGCCCAAGGCATCTGCCCCACAATCCTGGATAAATATGTAAGAGATAATAACCTGTAATAGACTGACAAGTGGGTTATATATGGCCCCTCCCTTTAGTGAAGGTGGGAATAGTTGCAGTATATATATACTCCCACATGACCACAGGCATATACCTTGCTCCTAACGGTACCTGATGTATGTCTGGCTACTACTTGTGGCACCTTGGGGTTGCCATCCATTGCAGGGATCATTAGATAAGTTATACTAAAACATCTGAGTTACGCCATAGTAAAAGCTAGGTGGACCATGAAAGTCATGGAACAAATTAAATCTCTAACAAATTTTACAACAAAAACAAACCAAACTCACTCTCATCGAGTGGATTCTGACTCATAGTGACCCCCATTGAGTTTCCAGGGCTATAAATCTTTACAGAAGTAGATTGCCCCATCTTCCTTCCATGGGGCAGTTGATGACTTTGAACTGCTGACCTTCTGGTTAGCAGCCAAATACCTTATCCACTATGCCACCAGAGTTCCATAATTTTACTTAACAATTCCCAAATAATAGTAGGGAAAGCTTATGTCTGTTAACTGCTGAAACCACCCAGATGAGAAAGATAGTCCTCCAGAACCAAATGCCTCTGGCCATTCTAACAGCTGTTCAAGGCAGAGCATACTGTGGTGAAGATAGAAGTTGTACCTATATATCAGACTACCATCAGAATATTACTGATTTTTAGGCTACATGTTAGGCCTTGGACACACCAGATAACCAGTCTGCTATAGACTTCTAATTTTCCTCCTTCACCTCCAGCTGGTAAGGATGCTTGCTGAATGTTACCCTTCTCCTACAAGTTGTGTTACTGTGTTCGTCTATATTGCTTCAGTGGCCTGTGTCTCCACTTGCAGCAACACTGCCTGTCCCTACCTATTTATTTATGATGTCTCCCTTCAGAGTTCTCAGAGACCTGTGGAAGAGGTGGGGGGCATGCTAGATAGTAAGAGCTGTCTTCAAGAGGTGAATTAGAGGGAAAATAAGCTTTGCAAGGCCAAATATGGCTATGCTCTTGCTATGTGCTAGCTCACTTGTGCTTAAAAATCATTCTTATATTATGCCTACTGGGGTGGCGTTAGAGGTCTGGAGTCTGGCATGAAGCTACCTTTGGTCACCAGAGCCATATAAGCCACTGCCTGCCACTGAAGCGCACAGAGTCTGCCATGCCACCATGCAAGGCTTTGCTTTATAAGTAAGCTCCACAATAAAATCCTATACCATAAACCTGGAGATGCCAGCCTCCTTCAATCTCTTGGCCTCCTCCATACTGGAATTTAGAATTACTAGTCCATACCTGACTCGACGGCACATAACAACAACAACAACAACAACAGTCCATACCCAGACAACTCTTTTCACTATTCATTTAAAGTATGGAGGGGGGAAAAAAAAGCATTACCACCTCTCTAATTAGCAATGTTCACAATAAATACATAAGTTTTTACTTTGTACTTAACAGGAGGAATCTTCCTTTCTTTTCTCCTCCCATTAGAGCATAAATTCCGCACATGGGAGACTCCCCAATTTGTTTATAGTTCATCATTAATACGCCATACAATAGAACTTGACACACACTATTGTTTTTCAGTGTTGTTGTTGTGGTTGTTAGGTGTCATCAAGTCAACTCTGACTCACACCAACCCTATGTACAACAGAATGAAACACTGCCCAGCCTTGCACCATCCTCACAATCCTTGAGCCCACTGTTGCAGTCACTGTGTCATTCCATCTTATTGAGGGCCCACCCCTTTTTTACTGAACCTCCACTTTACCAAGCATGATATCCTTCTCCAGGGAATGGTCTGTTCGGACGACATGACCAAAGCAGGTGAGACTTAATCTGGCCATTATCCCTTCCAAGGAGCATTCCAACTTGCAAATCTTCTAAGACAGATTTGTTCGTTCTTCTCACAGTTCAGGGTACTTTAAGTATTTTTCACCAACACAAAACTCAAAAGCATCAACTCTTCTTCAGTCTTTCTTATTCATCGTTCAGCTTCCACATGCGTATGAGGCGACTGAAATTACCATGGCCTGGGTAAGGCTCACTTTAGTCTTCAAAGAGATATCTTTGCTCTTCAGAACATTAAAGAGGTCATCTGCAGCAGATTTGCCCAATACAATATGATGTCTGATTCTTGACTGCTGCTTTCATTAGTCTTAATAGTGGATCCAAGTAATATGAAATCTTTGACAATTTCAATCTTTTCTCCATTTATCATGATGCCGTTTATTGGTTCAGTTGTGGGGATTTTTCATTTTCTTTAGGTTGAGGCACAAGCCATACTGAAGACTGTAGTCTTTAATCCTCGTCAGTAAGTGCTTCAAGTCATCTTCACTTTCAGCAACAAGGTTGTGTCCTCTGCATATCACAGGTTGTTAATGACTCTTCCTCCAATTCTGATGCCATGTTCTTCTTCATATACTCCAGCTTGTTGGATTATTTGCTCAGCATACATATTGAATAAGTATGGTGAAAGGATATAACCCTGCCCCCCTCCCTTCCTGATTTTAAACCATGCCATATCCCCTTGTTCTGTTCAAACAACAGCCTCCTCGTCTATGTACAGGTTCCTCACGAGCACAATTAAGTGTTCTGTAATTCCCACTCCTCTCAATGTTATCCGTAATGTTTTATGATCCACACAGTTAAATATTTTTGCACAGTCAGTAAAACACAAGTAAAGACTTTTCTGATAGTCTTTGCTTTCTGTCAAGATCTATCTGACATCAGCAATGATATCCCTCATTCATGTCTGTTTCTGAATCCAGATTGCATTTCTGGAAGTTCCATGTCAATATACTACTATAACAACCCTTTTTGAATTCTCTTCAGCAAAATTGTACTTGCATTTGATATTAATGATATTGTTCAATAATTTTCACATTCTGGAAGATTGTCTTTCTTTGGAATGGGTAAAAATATGGATCTTTTCCAGTAAGTTAGGCAGTTAGTTGTCTTCCAAATTTCTTAGCATAGATGAGTAAGTGCCTCCAGCGTAGCATCCACTTGTTGAAAGATTTCAATGGGTATGCCACCAATTTCTTCAGTGCAACTTTGACTTCTTCCTTCAATACCACTGGTTCTTGATCATATACAACATCCTTAAACTAATGGACATCGACCAATTCTTTTTGCAGTGACTGCATTCTGCAGTATTCCTTCTATCTTCTTTTGGTATTTCCTGCATCATGCAATATTTTACCCATAGAATCTTTCAATATTGCAACTCAAGGCTTGAATTTTTTTCTTTAGTTCTTTCAGCTTGAAAAATGCAAGCATGTTCTTCCCTTTTGTTTTTCTAACTGCAGGTCTTTGAACATTGTAGTAATTGACTTTGTCTTCTTGAGCTGCTCTTTGAAATCTTCTGTTCAGCTCTTTCATCTTGTCATTTCTTTCATTTGCTTTAGCTACTTCTTTGTTCAAGAGTAAGTTTCAGAGTCTCTTCTGAAATCCATTTTGGTCTTTTCTTTCTTTCCTGTCTTTTTAATGACCTTTTCCTTTCTTCATCTATAATGTTCTTCATGTCATCTCACAATTCATCTGGTTTTGGCCACTTGTGTTCAATGTGTCAAATCTATCCTTCAGATGGTCTCTAAATTCATGTAGGATATAATCAAGGTCATATTTTAGCTCACATGGACTTGTTTTAATTGTCTTCAGCTTCAATTTGAACCTGCATATGAGCAACTGATTGTTCCACAGTCAGCCCTTGGCCTTGCTTTGGCTGAAGATATTGAGCTTTTCCATTGCCTCTTTCCATGGAGCTAGTCGATCAGATTCCTGTGTATTCCATCTGGTGAGGTCCACATGTATAGCTGCCATTTATGTTGTTGAAAAAAGGTATTTGCATATAAAGGTTCACCACCTCGGGAGATCCGGCAAGATGGCAGACTAGGCAGAAAGACTGCACAGACCCTCTTCAACAAAGAAAAGGGAAACCAATTAACACAGACACAGAAGATAATCCTGGACCCCTGAGCCTTAAAGGGAAGGATATAGAAGTGGACTAAACCCCAACTAGCAGAAGAATTTGTGTGAAATACCAAAAACGGAGACAGACGGAGCTGCGGTCTGGCAGCGATCCTGAGCGATCCTGACGGCACAGACAGGTTGGAGATTCCTGAGTGGTGGTAGGATCTAAGAATTAACCTAAAAATCACCCTGCTAGCTAGGAACTGCACGGAGGAATGTGTACGGGTGGCTGGGGAACAAACGGAGAAGGTGAAGAGAAAGGTGGGCTGAGCTGCAGACTTTTGCAGGTCAGGAGGGTGCCGCCATTTTGAAGGTTCAAAAAGCAGCTTGACTATTTTGGATATTTAAAGAGACAGTGCTCTCACAGATTCCTGGGGATTAAGAACACGTTCTGCTTTCCAATAACCCCAAGGACACTTGGGACCTGAAAGACTAACAAGGTACGACATTCCTCGTTACTCTTGGTGAACGGAGGTGCGGCCATCCTCCACTCCCACCTACCTTCTGGGCCCACAGGAACTCCATCACAGTCTGTGTGCACAGACAGAACCTGGGTGCCCTGCCCTGTCCTCCACCAATTTTTTTTTTCTCTTTTCTCTTTTTTTATTTTTATTTTTTTCTTTTTCGCTTTCTTTTTTCTGGTGATTAGTTTGCTTGTATTTTTCTGTTTTAAAACAACTAATATTATTAATACTTTTGTCCTTTCTATTATTATTCTTTATCTTCCCCTACCAGGTCCTAGTTTTCAGCATTTTTTTCTTTTCCCTGTGCCTGGCTGAAATTTTTTTTTTTATTATTTAAGGGTTTTTTTTTTTTTCTTTCTGTTCCCCCTTTTCTCTTGTGGCTAACCCTGTTCCTTGATTTCCTTTTTGCATATTTCCCATATTTTTTTCATTTATTATTCTCCTTCTCTACTTTCTTAGTGCCCTACCCCCAGATATTGCAGGTTTTCTTGTTTTTTCTTCATTTTTTTTCCCCCTTTTTTAGTTACTGTTCCTATGTGATTACATGGTGTGTTTTTTGTCCATGGGCTTTTAGATTTTTGATGGTTATTCAATTGTAATTTGTGTCTAA
>NW_006921589.1:17730763-17738313 GCF_000298275.1 Orycteropus afer afer
CATGGGAGAAAGATGGGATGCTTATGCACAGGGAGACAGCTCAAGGGGCAGGAGTATATGGAGGGATGGACACTGGGAAGAGGTAACTATGTGGAGGAAGTGGGAGGGGAGCTGTTGCATTGTGGTAAACTTAGGTCAATGACATGAGACAAAGTATATGTAAACTGCTGTATGGAAAATGAATTTGCTCTGTGAATCTTCACCCAAATCACAATTAAATAAATAAATAAATAAATAAAAATTAAAAAGAAACAAGGTATTTGCAATGAATAAATCATTGGTCTTGCAAAATTCTATCATGAGATCTCCAGTGTCATTTCTACCACCAAGCCCATATTTTCCAACAACCAGTGAGTCTCTTGTTTTCCACTTTTGCATTCCAATCACCAGTAATAATCAACACATCTTGATTGCATGTTTGGTCAATTCCATACAGCAGAGGCTGGTAAAAATTTTCAATCTCTTCACCTTTGGCTTCAGTGGTTGGCACATAAGTTGGAATAATAGTAGTATTAACTACTGGTCTTCCTTGTAGGCAAATGGAAATTATCCTATCACTGGCAGCACTGCACTTCAGGATAGATCTTGAAACACTTTTGTGATGATGTATACCATGCCATTCCTCTTCAATTTGTCACTCCTGGCATACTAGATCATATGATTGTCTGATTCAAAATAGCCCAAACCAGTGCATTTCAGCTCACTAACGCCTAGGATATCAATCTTTATTTGATTTATTGATTACATTTCATTTTTGACAACTTCCAATTTTCCTACATTCATACTTCATACATTCCATGTTCCAATTATTAATCATTTGCTGCCATTTCTTCTCATTTTGAGTATTTCTCCATCAGCAAACGGAGGTTCCAAAAGATTTACTCCATTCTCATCATTAAGGTCAACTCTACTTTAAGGAGGTAGCTCTTCCCCAGTCATATTTTGAGTGCCCCTTACCTGGGGGACTCATCTTCCAGCACTATATTGGACAGTTTTTCAGGGCTATTTATAAAGTTTTCCCATAATATAGCAGACAATGTTTCACCGTTATTCATAAGGTTTTCACTGGCCAATTCTTTGAGATGTAGATAGCCCCTTCCATCTTCCAAGCTTGTCTTAGTCTGGAAGCTCCGCTGAAACCTATCCACCATGGGTGACCCTATACCAGTGGTACAGCCTCCAGCCTCACAGCAACACGTGCCCCACCACAGTATGACAAACTGACAAATGAGTGGTGGATTTTTTTATCAATAGCTGTGTCTAACTGCCAAACAAAATAAATTTGAATATTCATTTGGTCAGTTTAAAAATTCAGTTTCCCAGTAGCCCTATTCTATTACATGCAAACTACTGTAAAATTATAGTTTTGTAATTTCTAATATAAGTTTCTCCAGCCACTCCTCGGAAGGAAGGTTGGGCAATCCTACTTCCATAGTGATACTGCCTCAGAAACCAAGGAGGGGTCGCTATGAGTCGGGGCCAACTCGACGGCAAACAACAACAACAATATAAGTTTCTGATTGTAGTGATTATGTTCAGAGTCATATTGTAGTGATTATGTTTTACTTATTTTTGGACCATCTAAATTTAATTAATGATTTTCATAAACACACTTAATCTGTTTTGTCTAATAATACATTTTTCAAGCATATATTTAAAGAACACTACTGTATTTCTTCCATTTTTACCACTTGTTCAATTTTTCCCCCAGGTGAAATACTATTTTACAAAGAGTACTTCTAAATGCACATAAAAATTATTCTGTTATGTGGAGTCAATTTCATAGCCACCCATGAGACAGACTGAAACATCCCCATAGGGTTTTCCAGTCTGTAATCTCACAGCAGCAGACAAAGTCTTTCCCCCACAGAGCCACTGGGTAGGTTCAAACCACCAGGGCACTTAACAATATTAACTAAAACCATAGTGAAAAAGTTTCAGTGTTTCACAGAACAAATTATTATCACATTCACCTATATATATTACCTAAACCAGGGGTTGACAGTTTTTCATGTATTTATTATTTCAGATAATAAATATTTGGATAATACTAATAGCTACCAAAAAAAAAAAAAAAAAGATTATTGGGTATGCAGTTTCAATCTCACATAATTAACTTTGCCATTCTAATTGACAATACATAAAAAAAGAAAAAGTCATGGCTATGATCCAAAAACATATTTATTTACAAAAACAAGGGGCAGGCCAGATATGGCCCAAAGCCTTTAGTTTGCTGACCCATGATGTAAAGGTTTATTTACTGCAATTACTATCTGAAGATTGTCAGCTTTTATAAGGTTAAGTAAATTCACAGAAATATTATATTTGGTTTCTTCTGTAAAAAGAATTATAAACTAATACAGTATTTCTGTAGCCCTACTCCACCACTTGTCGGTCAGTTTGTTGTATATGGTGGCTTGTGTGTTGCTGTTATGCTGGATGATATGCCAGTGAGATTTCAAGAACCAGCAGAGTCAACTATGGTGAACAAGTTCAGCATAGCTTCAAGACTAAGACAGACTAGGAAGAATGACCTGGCGATATGCTGCTGAAACACTAGCCAGTGAAAATTTTATGAAAATCACTGGAATAAAATCTGATATAATGCTAGAAGATGAGCTGGTCAGTTGTAAATTACTCAAAATATGACTAGGAAAGAGCTGCCTTGTCAAAGTAGAATTGACCTTAATGACATGGATGGAGTAGAGCTTTCAAAATCATTTTCTGATGTGGTTTGACTCAAAATGAGAAGAAAAAGCTGTAAACATCCATTAAAAAAACTGCATGTAGAATATACAAAGTATGAATCTAAGTAAATTCAAAGACGTCAAAAATGAAATGGAATGCATAAGGATTGGTATGCTAGTGAGCTGAAATGGACTGGTATTGGGCATTCTGAATTGAACTGAACAATCCCATGGTCTACTATAAAAACAAAAAACCAAACACACTGCTATGGATATTGGCAGGTAATGCCTTACCTACTATGCCATCAGAGCTCCTTATAGTAGACCATGTTGCTGCTGAAGAAATTAACAGAACGAAACACTGCCCAGTCTGGCACCAAGCTCACCAGGCAGTGTGTCATTCAGTTGTACAGAGGGTCACTATGAGTCAGAGCCAACCCAACAGCACCTAACAACAACATGGTCTACTATAAGGAGCTCCAGTGGCACAGTGAGTAAGGCATTTGGCTGCTAACCAGAAGGTCAGTGGTTCAAACACATCTGCTGCTCCATGGGATGAAGATGAGGCAATCTACTTCCATAAAGATTTCAAAACCCAATGGGGGCCTCTATGAGTTGGAATCAACTCCATGGCAATGTTTTTTTTTTTTTTTTTTTTATGGTACTCTGTACCAGAAATGAAATATTGAAGAAAAAATGGCATCATATTGTCAAAAAGAATATTTCAAGATCTATGCTGAAGTATATATAACACTGTGATGAGATAATAGCCATACAACTAACTATAAGGAGGACCAGATAATACAATTATAATTCAAGTTTATGTCAAAGAGAGAGAAATTGAAGATTTTTATCAACTTATGCAGTCTGAAATTGACCAAACATACAATCAATTATGCATTGATAATTAATAATTAATGCATTGATAATTACTGGTGACTGGAATGTGAAAGTAGCTAGAAAATATGGCATTGGTAATAGAAACTACACTGGAGATCACATGATAGAATTTTCTGAGACTTCCTCATTGCAAATACCTATTTTCAACAATATAAATGGTGACTATACACATGGACCCCACAATATAGAATATATTGGAATAAAATCCACCACATTTGTGGAGAAAAAAGGATGAAGAAGCTCTATGTCATCAATCTGAACAAGATCAGGGAGTGGCTGTGTAACAGACAGACCATCAATGGCTCCTTTGCAAGTTCAAGTTGAATTTGAAGAAAATTAAAACAAGCCCATGAGAGCCAAATTACAACCTCAAGCATACACTACCTGAATTTAGACACCACCTGAAAAATAGATTACACACGTTGAAAACTAATGACCGAAGACCAGACAAGTAGTGGGATGACATCAAGGATATCATACATGAAGAAAGTACAAGGTCATTAAAAAGACAGGAAAGAAGAGAAGACCAATGCAGATGTCAGAAAAGACTGAAATTTGCTCTTGATGGTAGAGTAGCTTATGTGAATATAAAAAATGATGACGTAAAAGAACTAAGCAGAAAATTTCAAAGGGTGACTTGAGAAGAAAAATTATTATAATGAAGTAAAACCTAGAGTTAGAAAACCAAAAGGGAAGAACACACTCAGCATTTCTCACACTGAGCGAACTGAAGAAAAAATTCAAGCATCACAATCAATACTAAAGGTAAAATATTGAACAATACAGGAAGCATCAAAAAGAAAAAAAAAGATGGAAGGTATACACAGAGTCATTGTACCAAAAGGAATTTTTTGACACTCAGTCATTTCTGGGGTAGCATATGATTAAGAAGTCATGGTATTGAAGGAGATAGTCCAAGCTGCTCTGAAAGCATTGGTGAAAAACAAGGCTTCAAGAATTGATGAAATACCAATTAAAATGTTTCAACAAATGGATGCAACTCTGGAAATGTAATGATTGTCTACGCCATGGAAGACAGCTACCTGGCCTGCAGATTGGAAGAGATCCCCAATTTTGCCCATTTCAAAGAAAGGTGACTCAATGGAATGTGGAAATTATTGAACAATAATCAGTACTATCACAAACAAGTAATACTGTGCTGAAAATAACTCAAAAATTGTTATTTTTTACATCAACAGACAACTGCCAGAAATTTAAGCCAGATTCAGAAGAGGACATGGAATGAGGGATATCATTGCTGATGTCAGATGGATCCTGGCTGAAAGCAGGGAATACCGGAATGATGTTTGTTGTTGTTATGTGCCCCTGAGTCACTTCCAACTCATAGTGACCCCATGCACAGCAGAACGAAACCTTATGAATAGCAGAGAATGATGTTTACAGGTATTTTATTGACTGTGGAAACGGTATTTGATTACATGGGTCATAAAAAATCATGGATAATATTATGAAGAATAAGAATTCTAGAACACTTAATTGTGCTCGTGAGGAACCTATACATAGTCCGAGAGGCAGTTATTCAAACAGAACAAGGGTACAATATGTGGTTTAAAATAAGGAAAGGTTGTGTCAGCATAGCATCCTTTTACCATACTCATTCCATCAGTGTGCTGAGCAAATAATCCAAGAAGCTGGACTATATGAAGAAGAATGTGGCATCGGGATTGGAGGAAGGCTCTTTAGCAACCTGCAATATGCAGATGACCTAACTTTACCTGCTGAAAGTGAAGAAGATTTAAAGTATTTACTGTTGAAGACTAAAAATTACAACCTTCAGTATGGATTACACCTCAACATAAAGAAAACAAAAACCCTCACAAGTAACCAATAAGCAATATCATGATAAATGCAGAAACATACTGAATCTGCCAAGGATTTCATTTTATTTGGATGCACAAGCAGTTCCCACTGAAGCAGCAGTCAAGAAATCACATGACATATTGCATTGGGAAAATCTGCTGCAAAAGGTCTTTTAAAGTGTTAAAAAGAAAAGATGATACTTTGAAGACTAAGGTGCATCTGACACAAGCCGTGGTATTTTCAGTCACCTCATAGGCAACTGAAAACTGGACAATGAATAAGGAAGACAAGAAAAACTGATGCCTTTCAGTTATGGTGTTGCCATAGAATATTACATGTACCATAGACTGCCAAAAGAAAAAACAAATCTGTCTTAGAAGACAGTATAGCCAGGATGCTCCACAGAAGTGAGGATGACAAGACTTTGTCTCATGTACGTAGTACATGCTATCAGGAGGGACTAGTCACTGGTGAAGGACATCATGCCTAGTAAATAAGAGGCTTGGTGAAAAGAGGAAGACCCTCAACAAGATGGACTGACACAGTGGCTGCAGCCAGGGACACAAATGGGGCAGGACTGAGCAGTGTTTCATTCTATTGTACATAAAGATGTTGGCAGTTGGAACCAATTAGATGGCATATAACAACAACAAAAAAATCTATAATATGCAATAGTTATTAAAGATCAAGCTTACATTTCCATAGCCACTCATTTTCTAATATATTTTTAAAGAATTTTAGGAATCTGAGAACATTCCTAGGATAATATTACTGTAGCACAGAATAAAGACAGCATGCCTACTGAGTTTCATAACCAATAAGTTGTTAACATTTTCAATTATAACAAGAAAATACTGCATTTAGGTGACTTTTGAAAATGCAGTTTCATTTCTAAATGAAAGTATATTTATAGAAGAACAATCAATAAGTTGTGTGAATAGAAAAAGACAAGTCATTACACTCTAAGTAAAACAAGTAAGCAAAGCAGTATTGTTAGTAGGATGCCTAAGTACAGAATATAATACTCTTAATAATTATGTAAAGTATACTAGGAAAATATTTCATGAAATATCTGTGTTATACAAAAATCAATTTTCTTGATTTTTGAAAATCATCTAAATTTAAATATTTGGTAAAGCTTTTTTTTTCTTTTCTCTTGTGATTTAGGTGAATGTTTATACAGCAAATTCATTTTCCATTCAACAGTTCATACACATTTTGTCTCATAACGTTGATTGCCATCCCCAGAGATGTAACAGTTCTCTTCCCAATTTCTCCCTTCTCCCTTCTTTCCTATGCATTCCTGCCTTCTGAGCTATCTCCTCTGCAAATGTTGTCCTTCTTATCTCCCATGGTTGAGTGTTCTTAGGAGTGTACCTACCTATTGTTTGCCTTGTAGGCCTGTCTATTGGTTGGCTGGAACCTACAGGACCAAGTTCAATTCTCGGCACTAAGGGTGATTGGAGGTCACAGTCTCAGGGGTTTCACCAATCTTTATGAGACCAAAAAGCTTGGTCTTTTTTTTACAATTTTCAGTTTTGTTCCACATTTTTCTCCCACTCTATCCAGGACCTCATATACTGATCCCTTTCCAAGTGGATGACAGTGGTAGCTAGGCACCATCTAGCTCTTCTGGTCTCAGGGTATGTAGGCTGAGGTTCACATGATCCGCTAGTTCCTTGGACTAATTGTTTCCATAAGTCTTTGGTTATCTTCATTCTTCTTTGCTCCGGAAGAGGAAAGACCAATTGTTGCATCTCACATGGCCACTCGTAAGCTGTTAAGACCCCAGTCGCTACTCACCAAAGTAGGATGTAAAACAACATTTTTGTGCATTATGTTATGCCAAGTGAACTTGATGTCTCCCATAAACATGGTCCCGAGCCCACAGGCCCAGTGACTTACAACCTCAAGGTGTTTGGCTGTGGCTAGGAATTTATCATAACTTTGCTCCCTGTTAGCTCTACGATATATATGGACATTCTTTTTTTTTTTTTTTTTTAATTTTGATTTGGGTGAAGATTTACAGAGTAAATTCACTTTTCATACAGCAGTTCACATAATATACTTTGTCTCATGTCATTGACCAAAATTTACAATGCAACAGCTCCCCTCCCACTTCCTCCCCATAGTTACCTCTTC
>NW_006921589.1:17739713-17744465 GCF_000298275.1 Orycteropus afer afer
GTGTATGTACCATAGTTTGGTTATCCATTCCTCAGCTGATGGACATCTAGGTTGTTTCCATGTTTTGGCTATTGTAAATAGTGCTGCAATGAACATCGGCATGCATATATCTGTTCTTGTTATGGCTCTCACTTCTTTAGGGTATATACCTAGTAATGGGATGGCTGGGTCAAATGGTATTTCTAATTTATATGGACATTCTTATAGCACATACAAATACTTATGTAGAAATATCATCCAACAAATTTATATGTGGTCATGAGTATATCCCCTTTTCCCTAGCCATACCTGATCATGTAGCCTGTCTACTACCTATGTATACACCCATAGATTAATGTCTGTTATTACTGATAATGCAGTATTATGTATGTAAAAGTGTTTAACTTTGTTGTCTGGACCTCTGTGCCCCTCTCCATGTCTTCTTTTTCCTTAGTGATACTGTACTGGTCACTTGTTTTTGGTATATTGCCTTTGGGAAAGCTCTTTAATAAAAATTTATTTGTAAGTTATCCTATTTATGCATGTGTATGTATGTTTATAGCCTGAGGAATAGATAGGGATGAGAAAATTTCCAATCATATTGCATAAACTGAGTCACTTCAAAGTCTTTTAAGACAGATAAAAGTTCACATTTTAAATAATGTTAGCATTTCTATCAAACTACTATTTATTCACTTAATGATTTACCATTCAGATTGAAAGCAATCAAGAGTTCGAGTCATTCCCATTTTAATCAGGAAATTGCAGAGAAAGTCTTCTATTACTTCAGATACTGCATGCTTCGAAGGAAGAATTGTTTTCTGCTCCTGAAATTTAAATGTGCTATTATTTCCTTTGAGCATATTAAAGGTTGAGTCATTCATTCATTCATTTTTTTCAACAATGTTTGCTGAGAGCTATGTGCCAAAGTCTACTTTAATCACTGAAGGTAAAGTGAGAAGAAAATAGACACATCTCTGTCCTCATAAAACTTATAATCAAGTGGATGGAGATAGAAAATGAATAAATAAATAAAATACATATGGCAGATAGTACTAAGTGGACAGGGAAAAATAAAGCAGAGACTATGGAAGACCGGGTAGATAAATATGTGAAGCTGGACTGTAATACAGGTAGGGTGGTGAAGGAAGACCTCCTTGATTAAACTGTATATGAACAAAAACCTAAATGAAGAGGTAGACTGAGTCATGTTCAAGTTATATGGATCAGCAAGAGCTAATGCCCTGAAATATGAGTGTGATCGGATTGTTTGAAGGACAGTAAGGAAGCCAGCTTGCCCTTTCAATACCATATAACAAATCAAAGAAAAGAGGGAAAAAAAAGTATGAATCTCTAAATTTTCCTTAAGTATTATCATTCTATGAAGAATTACAACAATTATGGTACATACATTTTTTTAGAAACACTGTGGAAGAAATATTGTATAAGGGAAAGGGGCCTGCACCACAGCTTCATAATGGAAATAAAATGCCTATTAACTAGAACAGGGATCAGCTGTTCTTAGAAATAAACTTTAATGGAATACAGCCATGGCCATTCATTTACATGTTATCTATGGCTGCCTTTGCATTACATACCAGAGTTGAGTAATTTTAATTGAAGAAATAGGCTGACCCCCAAACCCTGTCTATAGGTTTTCTAATCTAGTACATTTGACTTAATATGAATTAAAAGATGAAATGAAAATTTCAAATGAAGTAAGTTTTATGTTTTAAGACCAATGGATTTTTTGCTTATTTTGAGTGCCAAGAACTGATGGGCATATAACTTTACCAAGTACCAATACAAATAAATAGTACACAAAGCATTTAACAACAAAAAAAAAAAAAAACTTTTATAATGAATGATGTAAAGCAAGGAGGAAGATGAGCATAACAATAAAAGTTTCAGTTGCACTTCATTCAAAATACTATATTTTAAGCCTATTATAAATTATTATATTGAGATATCCAACAAACTACTAAGTCTACACCTTGATTATGAGAAAGGATTTCCCTTTTTTTAAGAATGCAATAGACCTCCCTTTGTGTCTACATAGAAGGAACTTTACCCATCAAATTCATTACAGAACGCAGTTTTCCATGAGTTGTAACCTTCTGTTTCTAACAGAATGTAATCACTTCTGGCTGTAAGATATCCTCCTTCGAGGCTTTTCTCAATATTGGGTGGCCAGATATTTTGGAAAGGAACAACAGGATTTCTAGACTGAGGAAGTCAATAAAATGCTGAATAGTTAACATAGGACAGAATATAGGATAAAGTTCATCATACAGTATTTTGCATTGGGGACCTCAAATCTGTAACTAAAAGCCCATGTCAAAATTTCCTTCACATTTCTCAGTATAAAAAGGTTTCATCATTGAGGGAAAAAAGCATCCTTCTTACCTAATGATGACTCAAAAATATAACACACTTTTAAAAATATTTTTGCTATCATCATTGTCAATTTTTAATGGTTTTTCAATTTTACAAGAATGTCATCGATCTTATGTACTTTTACTTGGCAATCTCATAAGAAGTAACTATTTCCTACTATATTCCTTGACAACACTAGTACAGAACCAGATGGCAGAGGAAGAAGATCCACGCTCCCCTGCTCCTAGCATTGTGGGTACTCTGGCACACAGCATGGGGAGCATGGCAGCTGGGCGAAGCCTTGCTGAGTAATAGGAAGACTCAGACTCTTTTTATTTTTCTTTTGATGCTAAGTTGAGCACTACCTCAGAATCCTGCCCAGCAACCAGATAAAAGCCACAGCAGTGTTTCCAGTTTCTGAACTTGGAAAGAAGTTCAGAAGCTAGAGTGAACAAAAAGTGCTTTATTAACAAAGTCTATCATTTGCCTATTTGAATCAAAACAACTAAAGCAAAGTACTTGCCTTCATCTTGGAGGTGGCTCAGAGAAGACAAGAGGCATATAGCCTGAAGCACCGTAAGCTAAACTAAGAAGCCTGTGACCACTTGCGGCAAAGAAGGGCATTGAGATGCTGCCGTGAAAACCCTGAGGAAATAATTTTCTTGGAAAACTGGAGCACTTAAAGACACCCAAACAATGATACACTGGTTAAAGCATTCAGCTTCTCACCAAAAATTCAAACCTACCAGCTGCTCTGCAGGAGAAATATGAGCCAGTCTGCTCTATATTTACAGCCTTGGAAACCCTATGGGACTTCCAACTGCCCTATGGAGTTGCTATGAGTTGGTACTGACTTGAGGGCAGTAAGTTTATAGTTCAGAGAGCCACATGCATGCCTAGGACAGAAGATGCCCAGAAAGACCTGAGGTAGTATTAAGCTGGCTTTTGGGGTGGATCCCAGTCAGTGAAAGCCTGGTTAAAAACTGTCCCAACATACAGCCATTCAGCAAAGACTACAAGAAATTTTTGTTTTCCTTTTTCATTCCAATCGCTTTTCTTTCATCAGTTTATAAAACAGATTTTAGAAACTGTATAAAATACTAAATTCTGTGCCTGAGTCATGATGGTTCATTTCATGTGTCAAGTTGGCTAAGCCAGTTATTCAGTCAAACACTAATCTAGGTGTTGCTGTAAAGGTTATTTTGTGGTTAACACCCACAATCAGTTGAATTTCAATAAATGAAATTAACTTAATCCAATCAGTGGAAGGCTTGAAGAGCAAAACACTGAGGTTTCCCAGAAAACAAGAAATTCTGTCTCAAGACTGCAGTGTCAACTCCCGTTTTCAGCTCCCCTATAAATATCAGACACAAGTCTCCAGCATCAACTCCTGCCTGACTTTGCAGCATATGGGGCTGCCTCAGAAATCTCCAGATGTGAACTTGCTAGCCTCCACAATCACATGAGCCAACAACTGAAAGTAAGTCACACACATACACACACAAACACATATCCTATGGTTATGTTTCTCTGGAAAACCCTGCCAGATAGCATGAGTAGTAAAAATCCTTGGGGTAATGCAAGTGAGATTAAACAGCTGAGTGCTAAGGTAAAGTGTCACTTGTTGCAAACTCATGCAAGAGTGGCCCTAATGTAAAGAACGATAATCCAAAGAAGAGTAAATCTGACTGCTTACCCAAAGTGAAGGCTTGATAACAAATATAAAAACATAGAAGGCAACAAGATTGCATGTAGTAAGTAATATAAAAAACTGAAAGTCTGAATGACTGTCAAAACTTCATACATAAAGATAATGGGCTAAACTCAAAATTCTCACCAAAATAGAAGTATCTGTAGCCTGTTCTTGGACCATCTGAATTGCTTTTGCCAGATCTTCTTCGCCTTCTGGAATACTGAAATTATCATCTGGTATCTAAGCACAAAGAAAGAAAAGGATAAGGAGAATGAGCAGCAGTATAAAAATACTTTATTTTCTTTCAAAAATCATTTTCCTCAAAAGCAAAGCAAACCATCAAAGAATTACAAAAACACCAAGTCACTGTAAGATCTATGAAAAATGAATCACTAATAAGCAGGCAGCTTTCCAATTTCCCTGTAAATATCACTCAGTATAACTTCTAACATGTTTGAGAGTATCTGACGGGCAACTGATTTTACTTTTCAGTAAATGTAATCTAGCAACACCACTGGGGGTGAAAAAAAGTCCATCTAAATCCCACCTTCACCTTCTATCCCAGGTTCCCAGGTTTTTTCTACCACAACTTTTTTTTTTTATTATTATTAGGATTTGGGTGAAGATTTACAGAGTAAATTCACTTTTCATATAGCAGTTCACATATACTTTGTCTCATGTCATTGACCAAAATTTACAATGCA
>NW_006921589.1:17753976-17799839 GCF_000298275.1 Orycteropus afer afer
TCTTCCTCACCCAACCCACAAACTGCTCTCCTTCACAAGTTTTGTCATCTAGGAGTGACTTTATCCCTGAAGGCTCAGAAATAAGGCGTAGGTCTTATGTGAACAACGAATTCTTGGAGAACTTTAAGACAGGAACCACATCAGCCAGCAGTCCAGGAGGAGGGAAGGCAGCACAGGACCTGAGCTCCAGTTGAGTAGGGAGAGTCTGCAAAACCCTGCTCAGAGCAAACTAGATGAGAGGGCATGCCTGCTGGACAGAGAGGAGTGTAGAGCATGGCTCCATAAAGCCAGCCATCAGGAGCTAACTCAGAAGGATAAATAATAGGAAAACCAAAGGATCAGATTCATTCATCAATTTAAAAGTTTAAATCAACTTATCACATCTCATTCTTAACCATCTGTTACCAGCTAAATTTGGTTGAAAATCTACTATCTCTAAGGGGAAAAAAAATGTTCATACAAATGAACATTTCACAAGTATATCTGCCAATAACTTACAGAAAAAAATACTAAAAATGAACAAATTACCTCTTCATATCCATAATCATCTTCAGGTGTTTCAGTTATTGTGACTTCTAAATATCTTGTCAAGTTATAATCTCAAAAAACATGAAAAAAAAAAACATACTTAAAATTGATTTGACCTTAAAATGCAATATTGAATCCAACAGATCTCACCAAGAAGTTGGTACATCATGTAACGTAAGCTTTTTAAAAAAAAAAAAAAATTTCTTCCCATACAGCCTATAAATCCAAGAGATGCTTAAAAACAAAATGCTTTTAATTATTATTTTTTAAAATTATTTTTCTGTACAACCCAAATATCTTCTATCTGTCTGCCTGTTTACTATCTAGTGATTTCTAACTTTATTCTAAGAAGGACTTTATTTGGCTTAAAAAATATGCATAGTATCATAACATAAACCAGAAAGGAATAAGAAATATGGCTGTTGTTATGTGCCGTCAAGTCGGCCCTGACTCATAGCAACCCCTCCTTGGGTTTCTGAGGCAGTATCCCTACAGAAGTAGGATTGCCCAACCTTCCTTCCAAGGAGTGGCTGGTGGGTTTGAACCGCCAGCCCTCTGGTTAGCCGTCAAGTGCCTTAGGCACTATGCTACCAGAGTTCCCAGAAATATGGTCGAGAAAAAAAAAATAGTAAATTTTCAAATTTATCTTAAACTCCACTAAGTTTTCCAGAGCTCCTTAGTCAATTATTCACAGTGCAAGGTTACTTCTTTATTTAGTTTAAAATATTGTTAAGGAATTTTAATATTAAACTTCTTTCATAGGAAAGGAAAAGTAATTTTTAAGCAAATATAAATGGTATAGCATGATTCGACATTTTACAAATGCTCAAAAACATTAAAATATCAGTGGAAATGACTGAAACAAAAATAATTCAAAAAGCAATGCTAATTCTTAAAGCACTGTCATCATACTTGCAAAAGTTGCAAGTTACTCTAATTACATATGAAATCTTCAAGAAAACATTTTACATTAAAAGAAATCAACAATACATACCAGTTACTCTACATTGTTTTTGGTTGGTTGGCTGACATTATTTTTCAGTTGTACTGACTTGGTTATGCCAAGTTTAAAAAGTGTGAAATTAAAGACTTTAATGTACAGTGATGGTTATGAAAATCAAAGATGAGATTAGCTTACTTTGCATTTTGTTGCTAGCTATAAAAAATTGTTATTTTATCTTCCAAGAGTTAGCCGAAAGTGTCTATAACAACTTCTGTTTTCTGTAATAATAAAATAAATAGTATTTAATATGAGCCAGACAGTATTCTAAGTGTTATATATCTATATATATTTACTCATTTTATCTTCTTCCTGTCTATGAGGCTGTAACTATTATTATTCCCCATTTTACAGATCAGAAATCAGATGCAAAGTCACATAGCTAAGACCTAACAAAAGTGGAAATCAGCCCCAGAAAGTCTGGTTTCTCTATGCTAAACTACCTCTTCTACTATTATTCTATATGGAATTCCTTTGCTATGTAAGATTTGAAGTGTTCGCCAATACTCTTCCACAGAGTTCTAAACCTCTAAAAGATAGAGTTACATTCTCGTTACTCGACCACATCATAAGCAATCATACTCTTCACTATCCGCCATGTACCTATCAACTGCAAAAGACACTAGGCCTGGTTCTGTATGACCAATTCTCATGTACTTGTCAAAGGGACAGTATCTTCTTGCCAGACGTGAGTGCCTTTCCATAATATAGTGAAAAGTGATTTATGCTCAACAAATGACTGGTAAAAAGTAGATTAAACAACCACCAGAAAAAACTCTGCATACCTGTAGTTATCCCATAACTTTGAATTCATCTATATTGAGTACAATAAGGAATAAAATACTAAACTGCATGAATTATCTATTCTGTGGAACAGTTTCCAGTAGCATTTGCCTCAGTTACAATCGCTCAGCAGAAGCTTTCTTAAAGGCCACCCGCTCTCCTCTAAAAATATTTTCACGGTACTTTAGTTTTCACTAAATTCTTCTTAAGGTACCTCCAGTATCTATCTGATGTCCAGATCTAAAGCCACTCTATACTTTAAAGTACTTCTTATGGTAGCACCCTATATCCAAGTACCAAAATCTGGATCTTTTATTTATCACTACATAACAAACTCCCCAAAGCACAGAGGTTAAAACAACAACAAGCATTTATTATCTCTCAGTTGCTATGGCTCAGGAATCCAGCAGTGGCTTACCTGGATGATTCTGCCATGGGGTCTCTCATGAAATCAAGCCTGAAACTGAACTCACCCCATCAGCCAAAGGACAGACACAGGCTTATAAGGTAAACAATAACACCAAGAGGTACTCACTCCTTAGAACAATCAAGCAAATGAGATCAAAATGGCAATATTTGTCCGGGGATGAAGCTCAGAACACAGAAGTAGAAAAGGAAGAGGAAGGGAAATGGTAAGCACAGGGAGGTAGCAGGAAGAGTGCTGTTATATTGTGAGGACTGCAATGAATGTCACAAAACAAAATATGTACAAACTATCAAATGGAAAACCAATTAGTTCCGTAAATTTTCAAAATTAAAAAAAAAGAAGAAGAAGAAGAGGAAAGAAATTGCAGTCAACATAGAAACCAGGGTTGCAGTCATCTGAATGCATAGCTAAGGCAGAAGGGTCCACGTTAAAGACGGTTCATTCACATGGGGTTGGTTGTTGTCAAGAAGCCTCAGTTCACCGCTATGTGGGCCTCTCTAAAACTGCTTGAAAATCCTCAAGACATAGTTGCTAGCTGCCTACAGAGCTTCCAACAAACAAGATGAAGGCATGGTATTTTTTTTTAATGGCCAAGCCTAAGAAATCGCACACCATCATTCCCACGACATCTTACTGGCTACACAGGTCAGCTCTATCAGACACATGAGGCACTGCACAGGACATAGGGGTCATTATGGAGACTGGCCACCGTACTACCTGATACGGTTCTGTAAGTATTAAATGAGGCGATACATGTAATGAATGTGTAATGGTGCCTGACTTGTAGTGAATGCTACACAAGTGCTTACTGTTATTCTCCTTGCTCTAGAAAGAGATGGCTTTCTGTGCAGCAGTCTCGTAAGTCTCTCACGCCTCAATTTCCCCATAGGTTAAGAAGAATGGATAAATAAAAAGCATTCCCAATCCTCCTCTACGTCTAGATTTATATTTTTCTCTGAGATATTTATACTCAGATTTCCTGAGGCAGGACTCTTTCATGGAAAGAGTCAGTCTCTTTCCATGGAAAACAATGCCCCCTTCTGAGAGACTCTGAGAGACAGCTACTAGAAGTAGCTATTGTAATCAGCTGTTAAGAAAAGCAATGCATTCTTCACTACTGCTCATATGCCATAACAAATTTCAATATGAAGGAAATATTCTGAGATCATCTGAACAGACATTAAAATTGTAAATAAGCCAACTGCTGACAAGATTATTGTGAGCAAGAAATGTAAAAGCATGGATTGTTAAACATGGCACTATGTAGAGAAAAAAAGCAATTTGCCCCCAACACATTGGAAATATCAAACAAAAATTGTATACTTCTCTGCAGAAAATATGCTAGGCAACAGTTTTTAATCACTAATAATATACTCTGCTTCCCTACAACCAAAAATAATTCTCTAAGAAAATAAATAAATAAATAACTACCATTTCAAGAATAGTAGAATACTTTTTAAGTATTTTCACGTGGACAATAACCACATTTATTCTCACAACCCTGTGAGACTGAATGGCAGAGACATGATGATCTATGTTGAAAATGGAAGAAACTGAATCAGAGAGTTTAGAAGATTTGCCTAAGATCATATGAGAATAGAGACAAGTTTTTTGAATACAAACCCCATGAATTTTCTACTACACCATAATGTTTCTGCAAGGACTAGGGGAATATGCAATTTTTTACCAAAATACTAGGTAATGACCTTTCACCTATGTGTTATCCAAACTCTCAAGTGTTACATTAGGAATAGCTAAATCAAATCACTTACATATCTCAATTTAAAGGTTCCAGAGAAGGGAGATATAGAAAAGAGCTAGAGGACTATGGACCCAAAGATTAAATTGATCAAGGGTAAGAGATTAATGAGACAAAAATCAGGAAAGGGAGAAAACATCTAAAATAGAAATAGGTAGCCTCTATGATTGTTAGTGTTTTTAAGTGTCCACAATATTTTAAGTACCCAGAAGCACCTCAGTTTAAATAGGATTTTGCAGTGTTATTGAAGAAATAAATGTATGGTTGTATGTATCTGTCTATCTGGCCAGCTAGCTAGCAACAAACACACAAATGCACAAACTATTTCCAAAATGATTCTGTGGTAATTTATAAATATGCATAAACTAAAAATATAAAAATAAATGAATATGGAAAGTGGAGGAGAGAAATAGTACAAAAAATTATCTAAATAATTAAGTATTTAATTACTTTAAATAATTAAGTACTTAGAAATAAAGAGGTAGTACATGCCTTAAAATCTCCGGAACTTTGTTACATATGAGCCAAAGATTGGGTCTAAGCTTTCCAGCAGAGTAAAGAAGGAAATGTAATTGGAAAACAATTCACAGAGTGCGTTTCATAAAATCAGATGCATTCCCCTGTTTGTGCATAACAATTTCTGGTTTGGAGGTTTCAGAGAAATTAGACTCTTGGGTTCTTATAAGGGGAACACTGTGTTTGTACATATATTGATCCCTTGGCCCTTAAGGGAACTGGAAAGACAGAGTGAAATAGAATCTGATGGAGCTGTGTGTGAAAAAGGTTGCAGAGCACTGCTTTAGACAGCAATATTGCCAGAGTAGAAAAGTGATTCATCCAGAATTGCCTGAAAGAGAAAACCCTTCACTCTGGTTCTACTTTTACTGAGCAAATTTCTCATCTGTAATTTAATTTCTGAGGTGATCTTTCTTTACTGGAAAGGTCCATATAGCTGGTCACAATTTCCATGCAAAGTTATTTTCCACTGCAGAATAACAAACTGCCATTCTGGTTTAAAATCAGTTTGTGTGTTGTTTATAATGCCAAGCTGGCTGTGAGCCCTTTCATCCCTCCCTTTCCTCTGTCCATTAGTCCTTCAAAAAACATCTCAAAACTCTACTCGAAAAACTTCTTTTTGTCCCCAATCTGGTCTTTATCAACAAGCTTTCTCCTCAAATCTAGTTCTTGCATTTCTTCCTGCTTGACTTTGACATGACACTACTGAGCAATCCTTGGTTTTCTAGTCTTCTTTTGTCCAGAGTACTATCTGTGGTTCCCCTTTCCTCCTTACTCCACAGCCACAGCCTACACTACCACCCACTTCCAAGCCAAGTTTTCTATCCCAGAGCCAAACTCCAGATACAGACACAGGCCCCCACTCCTACTGCAGCCCACACCTCCACCTGCTCCACAAAAATAACACTCGTGAGTTTGCATAGTATGGATCAGTTCCTTCGTACTAGGTCTCCATGGGTGAGCATGGGTGAACTACTTGGGTAGTTTCTATGCTAGCAAAATCTGTACCAGTTCATGACCTTATAGATCCCATCAGGAAAGCAGGTCAATATGATCCCTATACTGAAACTAGCAGGAGCTCTGGTAGCGTAGTGCCTGAGGCACTTTACTGCTAACCAGAAGGCTGGCAGTTCAAACCCACCAACCACTCCTCGGAAGGAAGATGGGGAAATCTACTTCCGTAGTGATACTGCCTCGGCAACCCAAGGAGGGGTCGCTATGAGTTGGGCTGACTCAACGGCACCTAACAACAACAACAACAACTGAAACTAGCAGGAAGCCCTATATCTATCATAGTACCAGTGGCATCAATAGGGTTAGTGTCACTCAGTGCAATAATTCATGGTGTCATCCCCATGGATCTTCTCCCATACCAGACCACACAGAATCCTTAATAATGTTTATTATCAATTTTGACCACAGAATAATATGTGATAAAATTGTTGTAAATTGCTTAGATGTAATATTTCTTAGATTATAAGAATGCTAGCAACCAGTTGTTTTACAAAATCTTTCCATATTGAATTACAACATTATTAGTTACTAAGTGGAAGGCTTTTTTGATTTTTCACCTTCTTTTCCTTTAATTACATAATTCTCAGAAGTTATCAATATAGGTTTACAAATACTAATTACCACAGTATTGTACCTAAAACACCAGAATATCTGACAAAAATAAGCAATTATAAAAACACTGGCAGCAATGAAAATCATAGCACGTTTGTAGCACATGCATGTCGCATGGGAAAATGAAATCATGTGATTCTAAATGTCACTGCAATTCTTATTAATATCACTGCAATTGGGTAATAATGACAGTTCTGACCAGAGCACATTAGTAGGTTCAAAAAGAAAATCAGCATTGAGTTTTAGCCTTGCAGGTATATTGATACACGTAAGCTGGGCATACAAAAAAAAAAAAAAAGTTTTTCTGTTGTTATAACTACAGGATATTTTTATAAAGAATAATAAATTGCTGCTGAGACAGCATAAAAATCATACAGACATGTTGCTGTCACCTCCTCTGAGAGTCTCACCCAGTGTGGTGTGCACCACCTCATACTGAACCCCTCTAGTGACACAACTTAATTCTAATACAGAAGACACAGCTGCAAGAAATCTCAAAAAAGCATTTCAGCTAATGGAGCAGCCATTAAGATGACAGTCGGTATGAGAGAATCACAAACAAGGTTCTACAAATGGACCTAAAGCCAATAAGCAATTTTCAGATCTGAGCAACATACAAAGTTCCTCACATGTTGGTCTTTTCCACTGCCATATTTATAGGTAGTGATCAATGCCAGCAGCAGCATCTTTATAAAGAACTGGAGTGAAACATATAGCTAATTATATTTTACATGGTTTCCCAAAGCTCCTTTAGACAGAAATCACTTTATAATCTTTGCCATCATTTCAGAGCCAATATACACAGAAGCAATCTAAAATCCAGCCTGGATCCTCCATGATCAATATTTTTACGTACTAAACTGAAAGTGCTGTAAACAACAAACAACACAGACATGTTCCATTTCTTAGGAATGCCAGTTTAAATAAAGTAAGTTAACTGAACAATATAAACCAACAGCTGGCACACTAGCTGCCACTGTTCCCATTGTTATTTGCTCCCACGTTCTTTCCCACTGAGTTCTCCTGAGGTCTCAGAATTCTTATTACTATTACATACCAGGAAGCCACTACCAATCAAAGGATTGCCAAGAGTGGAAATGTATTGGCCACACCTGCGATAAACAGCATTGCTCATCTTCTGCCTTAGGAGCTGAAAAATAATTCCTTTCAACGTATGAGACTAATAGTTCTCATGGTGGGTGATGATAAAAAAAAAAAAAAAAATGTCCATCTTCTAAGCCAGTACATCCAAAGATACAAGGTCTACATATTATACCTCTATCAGAACATATGAAGACTGAAGGTCAAGAGAATGCTCTTGCTACTTCAACTGTGGTCCCTAAACCAGCATCATCAACATCACCTTAATAGCAATACACAACTTAGCACATACCCCAAGGTATTGAATTATAAAAATCTTCATTTAAATAAAATCATGGGTGATTCAGATGCACATTATATATTCCTAGGCTAGAGGACAAAGGACAAAGCACAATCTTTAACCTCCAAATAGCCTACAGCTTTCATGCAGGTAAAATTCAGCACTCTGGGTTTACCGGGAGCTCTTGATTTAAATTCTAAACTCAGACTGCCTACCCTTTTTCTTTGAGTCTAAGGGTAAACCTAATAAGCATCCACGGGCAAATTCAGTTTTCCAAAGTCCATTATTATTAAGGATTTTACAAATATTTTTTCATTTAACACTCCAAACATTCTAGACAAGTACCATTTTATAACAAAGAAAAAAGGGGAGGTTAAGAATTTTGCCTAAAGGTATGGCTAGCATGAAACAGAACAGAACAAAAAAGACCTGCACACCCAGCTCTCTAACTCTTTTCACTACACTAGTGTGTATCTGCAATTACCAAGCAACATTTACTTTTATAAAAATAAATAAATAAAAATAAATTTTAAAAAAATGCATTAAAAACAATTAACAAAACAGTTAAATCTTAAATAAATTAACAGTGAACATTATTGCTGTGAAAGAATAGCTACAATTGTTACTTAAGAAGAAAATCATGTCTCTCACATGGGACAACAATTTAGTGTGATCATCATATTTCAGGATCTGAAATCCTTAATCTTGCAGTTTTAGAAGCAGTTGACTTTCAACCTTCAGAGTTCATTAGCCTCAAAGAGCTGGCTCAACCCACTCAATTTCTCAGAAATTGCTGTTAGGGACAGGGGAGACCTTTTCAGCAATCAGCAAACTTATGTCTATGATCTAGGAAACAAAATTCCCAGCATTAAAATACCTAGAAAACAGAATATGGCGCAAAACTCAAACTCACAACAACAACAACAAAAAAAAAAAAAACAGGTTCACTGCTGGAAACTCTGAATCTATGATCCACAGACTCCGTTCAGGTCTGGAACTGAACTCACCCCCATGGCTTAACTTTCAGGCAAAAGACAGACAGGCCTATAAGGTGAACGAACAGTAACACCAGGAAGGTATGGAGTCCTTAGAACAATCAACCATATGAGATCCAAAGGCAGCATATGCCCAGGGATAAAGCTCAGAAAGCGGGAAAGGATAGGAAAGAAGGGGAGATGGAAACAGGAAACACAGGGAGGAAATGAGAAGAGTGCTGCTACGTTGCGTGGATTCCAATTAATGTCTCAAAAAAAAGTATATGAATTGTTAAATAGAAAACCAATTTGCTCTGTAAACTTTCACCCAAACCACAATTTTTAAAAATACCTAGAAAGATGAAATATTACTAAAAAGCAACTTAGAGGAGCAGGAGTCAGCTTAGAGAGGTAGGTAACTATGAAGAGCAACTGCAAATTATGATCTCAATGCAGTCTATGCCACTTCTCTGACACCAACTAAATTGAACGTACTCAAATCCAATCCACATCAATTCAGTTCCAATTCAATTGCACACGTAGTTCTTTTTCTCTGACTGTAACTAACAGGATTAGGTCAGATGTCAAATTAGAGGGAACAGTCCTCTAGACTCCCAAGCCTACCTCAGACCTGATACTAGTCATAAACTCAGGGAACCCCCAGGCTCACTCATTGACAACTGCTGGTTCCTATTACTCCTTAGGGTTCAATAATTCCCTGGAAAGACTCACAGAACTCACAGGGCAATGTACGCATGATTAGAGTCTTATTTTAGGAAAAAAGATAAAATGAAGAGAGGCATAGGGCAAGGTCTGAGAGGGTTCCCAAAGCTAAACTTCCATGTCCTTCTTATCACCAACCAAGAAGCCCATGGAGCTTCCATGTCCAGAGCTTTTACTGGTATCTCATTACCGAGACATGATTGTTTGGATTAGCCACTCACATCTCCATGTTGAGCTAATATCAAGAGCCACACCTTTTTGGCCTAACCCCCAACCAGAGGTACCTTATTAGCATAACCCCTCAGGTACAGTTTTGAGGTTTCATCAAAGATGCTTCAAACACTGGGGAAAATCCATGGTTATGGAGGTTATCTCTCAGGAACCACGGTCCACAGCAAAATTCTTTGGATAAACTTAATTTTCAACTCCACAATAACAGAAACAATATTTGAGGGGTTTGTCTTCCAAAGATCCATGTACTCCACTACTCTTCATTGAACAAGGTCATTCTTCACACCAGTTAACAAAATCAACTAAGCATTACCTTCCTTAATAAAATTCATTCCAACCTGCAACCCAGTTGGAATTGGCCACTCCAAATGTTGGTTAAAAAAAACCCACTGCCATTGAGTTGATTTCAACTCATAACAACCTCCTTTGGGTTTCCAAGAAGGTAAATCTTTACGGAACTAGATCGCCCAGTCTTCCTTCCATGGAGTGGCTGGTGGGTTTGAACCACCAATCCTCTGGTTAGCAGTCAAATGCCAGTAGCTAAATATTAATAAGGAGCTCTGGTAGCATAGTGTCTAAGGCACTTAACTGCTAACCAGAAGGCTGGCGGTTAAAACCCACCAGCCACTCCTCGGAAGGAAGGTTGGGCAATTTACTTCCATAGTTATGCTGCCTACAGGTAAGTATTGTAGGCATAAGAATTCTCCTTACTGAATGCATTATCTAAAATGTCATAAAGAACATGACCTTTCTTAGTAAAGGCATTTCCCCCCATGGTGGACCCTGCTTATGTTTCTAGTGTGGGCCACATAGTCTATAAATGTTTTTCATATTTAAATGTTTAAGGGCAAAGAAGATAGCAATTTTCTGAAGAGTTCATGTCAACTTTTTCAGAGCCTTGCTCTATAATAGTTCCTTGTTATATACACCAGGAGCATCTGCTCAGTCATAAATAAGAGAAGTCCAGGACCAAATGCAGCAGATTAGAAGTGATTAAGCATATGTGCAAAGTAGTAGAGATCAGATTTTTTATGCATTTGTGTATATTACAACTTTTAATAATCACTTCAATAGCTCAATAAAATTATCTGAGTGAGACTTAAAACTCACTTCCACAACTGTCCTAATTGCCTTAAGAAATAATGTCAAATACCATTATACAGTCAACTCTTAATTATGCATGTGAACACAGCCCAGGGATATAGGGTCAACAGGCATTCACAAATAATTCTCAGACTTCATCTGAACTAGGAATTAAAGCCTCTCCCATGACTGAAATTCTTACTTGAACACTGAATACAGCAAAATTGACTGGTTAAATGTTTAATTTTGTTATCCCCTGACTACCCTTTGGTTGAGCCACAAAATAGGAGCCAGTCAACAAAAGACAGACAGAAAAGCAAAGGGGCTAGATTATCCACACATTGGATAACAAAATCTTTAAAAACAGAGTTGCTTATATTCAGAAATACGATTATTTGGAGAAGTTTACAAATTGCCAAATGGCAGTTGTGACTCACTGATTTCTCTGCAAATTAAGTGAATGTGTTTTTAAATGCGGAAAATTGTATTATGTTGGAGTCCTACAATTAATTTTACAAAGATGTCTGCAAAATGTTATCTCACTGTGTTTGTCCCATGTTAACAATTAAAATATGTGCCTATAGAAATCATTTAAATGCAAACAACAATGACATAATGCCAGGTTAGCATGCACTAACAAAGACATGGGATAATTATATTTTTCCTGTCGATAAGTGAAGACAAAATTATTTGAATTGCCTTTGAAATAAAAAAGGACTATTACTGAAAAAGACAGTCTGTTAAAGCTATAAAAGCTCATTTAAGACACTAATAAACAAAACTAACCACAGTGCTGTCAAGTCAATTTGACTCCTAGTGACCCCACCTTGGGTTTCCGAGGCAGTATCACTACAGAAGTAGATTATCCAATCTTCCTTCCTAGGAGTGGCTGGTGGGTTTGAACCGCCAGCCTTCTGGTTAGCAGTCAAATGCTTTAATGCCTTAGGCACTATGCCACCACAGCTCCCATTTAAGGCACTAAAGCACCCACATATTTAACTCAAATTGATTTTGAACCATTCAAGTTTATATTCTTGTAAAAATCATTTTTGCACCCAATGAAATACTACATATTTTCTTTGATCTTTACAACTAAATTCTTCAAAGCTCCCTGTACCTTGGATGTGTACCAAGCCTGAATCAGTACAGGTTAATCAGGTTGCCAAAGCTCATAAAATGAATCAGTACTGGATCTCTGAAGTATTGAATTAAAACTGAAGGGATTCTAGTCGGACAAAAGATGTGATGAGGGAGATTTTGGAGTTTCCTTGATTTCTTTAAGAATAAAACAGATACCATTTCTCTCCTATCTATCTGAGGAAAGGAGCTATCTGTTTCTTATAAACCTTCTCCAGATCTCCAATATAATTAATCTATCTGCCCAGAAAAGAGGCGCTGTAAACTTTCCAGAAGAAATAGTGAACTCAGTTATCCACATGTGGATTACTCAGTTTTTCAGGTGATTCCACAGATAATCGATCATCAGTATCTAGTTTCTTCCTTACATCTCTGAGCCTTGTCAACTCACCAGGCCATTATCTGTGCGTGCAAGGGGGGAAAAAAAAAAAAAAAACGTAATTACTATTGCTATTATTAAACAAACTAAAACTAAACCTTCCTAGGAAGAAAAAAATCATTATAAAGCATTGGGCAAATGGACAACTTTCAGGTTCAAGCACTGGGTATTTTGACCTCCTGAAAGCCCAATGGCCGACCCTGTAGTGTTCCCTTCTGTTGTACATAGGGTGGCTATGAGTCGCAACTGACTTGACAGCACCTAACAACAAAAGCCCAATGGCAGAGGACTTTCACAGGTCTCCTTTCTTTGACTGAATTCATGAGGCGGTATTCTTAAGGCTTGGGAGATTATTTAGGAGAACCACAATTTTCTGTACCTGTTTAACATGAAAGACAATCCAAAGTTTACTAAGTGGTTAAGTGCGAGGCCCTGCAAAGGTTGTGTCCCAGCCCCTCCCACAGAAACAAGGCTGCCTACACTCATAACTCGTGAGAAAGTCAGTTGGTAGTTAACGCTGGACTGGGTGGCGCATACGCCACCTTGAGGTCGAACAGGCATCTCCGCCGGCTCAGTGGTCTCACTCCCCAAAGGGCGCCCCCATTGGATGTCTGCGCTATTGCCCAAAAAACCCGTCACAGCGGCCTGATCAAGCCCGCCGCGCCTACGCGGGAAGGATACGCTCTAGGTAGTAGGCGCCTTCTGCGGCCACCGCATCCGCGGTATCCCCAGCTGCTGGCAAGCTCACGCCCAGCGTTTCTTCCAGGACCCGCAGGGCCAGGTTGGGCATCCCGTGTTGCGCAGCCATCACTGGAGGTCCAGACCCCCGCCACCGGCCGGTCACCGCCGTCCCTAAGGGCAACCGCAAAGACGCTTCCCGAGGCCCCAGGCAGCTCTCGCGAGAACCTTGTTCCCACTCACAAACCCTCTCCTCTGAGGCCAACTCCGGTCGCCGGAGGGCTGCCCCAAGTCCCCGCGCGGTTGTCTTCCAAGCTTCCCCGGTTACCAAGGCAACGTTGTTGCCTAGTTACCCCAAGCTCAGGACGCAGTTCTTGAAGTGCACAAGTCAAAGATGCGAGAAACAGCCCGCTTGGGTTACATCATCTTACCGAGGCAGCTTGGTTTTCATTCATTTTGACCCGGTCATTTCTTTCTTCTCATATTTTCTAAATTGCCTTTCTCTTGGTTCTTAATGCCCATTGTCACTCCCGGATTTTAGATGTTTCTGGAGCTCTACAAATGAGGAAGATCTTCAGTGATTAGAAAGGAAGGAGAGAGAAAAAAAAATCCTCGAAATCATGAACTCCTCTTCGTAATCGTAATTGACCCAAGGAAGTTACCATCTCCCTAGATGCTCAGCAGTAAGTAACTAGGAGTAGTCACCTAAGTTAAATTCATTCTTGTTCTCCTTTAATGCACTTAGCAGATCATCTGTTTTACCTTTTCTTTTATACACTGGAACTTGAGCTAGTATTTGTAGCATTGACTCTTCCCAAGAGAAAAACATTTTCATAAAAAGTAAGAGGTTCAAATGGCCCTAAAATAAATTATAATAGATACTAGCTCAATCAAGTCTTGTCCTTTTTCAAAATAATCTTCAGATTTTTATTTTGGATATATTGGAAGCAACCGAGAGACTGATTTATTTACATTGTTTTACTCTTCTGTATTTCTTCATAAAATTCAGATGCCAAGCTGTGACTCATAATAAAAGCTTCCATTTATAACCAAAAAATAATAGTGTCTTTTTTATTGTATTAAAATATATATGGGAGCTCTGGTGGCATAGTGCCTAAGGCATTCAACTGCTAACCAGAAGGATGGCGGTTCAAACCCCCAGCCACTCCTCAGAAGGAAGGTTGGGCAATCTACTTCGGTAGTGATACCACCTGGGAAACCCAAGGAGGGGTCGTTATGAGTGGGGTTTACTCCATGGCAGTGTGTTTGGTTTTTGGTTTGGTAAAATATATATAACACAAAATTTACCAGATCAACAATTTTTACATGTATAATTCAGTGACATCAATTATATTTATCATAGACTCAATGCCATCGAGTCGGATCCAACTCATAACAACCCCTCCTTGGGTTTCCCAGATAGTATCAGTGCCGAAGTAGATTGCCCAACCTTCCTTCGGAGGAGTGGCTGGTGGGTTGGAACTGCCAGCCTTTAGGTTAACAGTCAAATGCCTTAGGCACTACTCCACCTAAGCTCGTGGTGACTTCTTAATGAGGTGATTTAAGAGTCTGGTCACTAGCCAGATAGTCTGAATTCAGAACCTGGCTCCACCACTTTGTTGTTGTTGTTGTTAGGTGCCGTCGAGTCGCCCGACTCATAGCGACCCCTCCTTGGGTTTCTCAGGCAGTATCACTACGGAAGTAGATTGCCAAGCATTCCTTCCGAAGAGTGGCTGATGGGTTTGAACTGCCAGCCTTCTGATTAGCACTACGCTACCAAAGTTCCACCACTTGGAAGCTGTGAAACAACAGCTAAACTACTTACTGCCTATACACCTCAGTTACCCCTTTTATAAAAAGGGCACAAAAATATAACCTACCTCACAATATTGTTGCAAATATTAAAACAATATAAAACATTAAGAACTTACCAGCCACAATGTTAGGCACTAAGAAACGTTAGCTATTATTACTATTGCATTTAATTGTTTTTAAGTTTTACAATTATCAATGTAACGATTAGACATAAAAGTTGGAGAATTAATTCCCAGCACAAGCTTGAAAAAATGATTCAAACCTCAAGTTGCATTACTGAAGGATTCTGTGGGCAAAATATTGAATGACAAAGGAAGCAGCAAAAGGTGGGAGGAATACACAGAGTAACCATACCGAAAATAATTGGTCAACATTCAACCGTTTCAGAAGGTAGCATATTATCAGGAACCTACAGTACTGAAGGAAGAAGTTCAAGCTGCACTGAAGGTATTAGCAAAAAACAAGACTCCAGGAAGTGACAGAGTTCCTATTGAGGTGTCTCAACAAACAGATGAAACACTTAGTCATCTGTGCCAAGAAACTTGGAAGATAGCTACCTGGCCAACAAATTGGAAAGTAGTCATAGTCTTGCCATTCCAAGAAAGGTGATCCAATAGAATGCAGAAATTATAGAACAATATCATTAATATCACAACAAATAAAATTTTGCTGAAAATAATTTAAAAACAGTTGTAGCCATATATAGACAGCAAACTGCCAGAATTTCAAGCTAACTTTAGAAGAGGATGTGAAACAAGGGATATCATTGCTAATATCAGATGAGTCTTGGCTAAAAGCAGAGAATATCAGAAGATACTTTTTGTTATTGTTAGGAGCCATTGAGTTGGCTCTGACTCTCAAGGACCCTGTGTACAATAGAAGGAAACACTGTCCAGTCCTGCACCACCCTCATAATCTTTGCTATCCTTGAGCCCGTGGTTGCAGCCACTGTGTCAATCCATCTCACTGAAGGTCTGCCCTGTTTAGCTGATCCTTTACCAGCATGTTATCCTTCTCTAGAGGGATTCCTTCTGATAACCTGACCAAAGTACGGGAGGCCGAATCTGGCCATTCTAACTTCTATGGAGCATTCTGGCTGTACTTCTTCCAAGACTTAATTGATTCCAAATATAGGCTTGAACATGTAATTCAAGCCTCAAGTTGCATAATTGAAGGATTCTATGGGGAAAATATTGAACAACACAGGAAGCAGCAAAAGAAGATGGAAAGATTTGTCCTTCTTTTGGCAGTGCATGATATTTTCAGTATACTTCCCCAACACCACAATACAAATGCATCCTCTCTTTTTGGGTCTTCCTTAATTCATTGTCCAGCTTTCACACACACATGAGACTACTGAAAGTACCGTGGCATGGGTCAGGCACACTACAGTTCTCAAACTGACAGCTTTGCTCTTTAACACTTCAAATAGGTCTTTTACAGCAGATTTGCCCAGTGCAATGTATCATCTGATTCTTAAATGTTATTTCCATGGGCATTAATTGTGGATCCAAGTAACAGTAATTCCCTAACACCTTCAATCTTTTCTATATTTATTGTGATGTTGCTTTTTGGTCCAGTTGAGAGGATGTCAGTTTTCATTATGTTGAGGTGTAATCCATATTATGTGCATATCACAGGTTGTTAATGAGTTCCTCCAATCCTGATGCCATGTTCTACTTCGTATTTTCCAGCTTCTCAGGTTATTTACACAGCATACAGATAGAGTAAGTGTGATGAAGTGATACAACTTGATGCACATCTTTCCTGATACTAAACCATCCAGTATCCTCTTGTTCTGCTTGAATAACTGCCTCTTGGTCTATGTACAGGTTCCTCATGAACCCAATTAAATGTTCTAGAGTTACCATTCCTTGTAATGTTATCCATTATTTGTTATGATCCACACAGTCGAATGTCTTTGCATAGTCAGTAAAATACAGGTAAACATTTTTCTGGTATTCTTTGCTTTCAGCCAAGTCCCATCTGACATCGGCAATGACATCCTTCATTCCACACCCTCTTCTGAATTTAGCTTGAATTCAGTTCTCTGTTCTCTGGCAGTTCCCTGTTAACATACTGCTGCAACCATTTTTAAACTCTTCAGCAATGTTTCACTTGCATGTAATATTAATGATATTGTTCAAATATGTCTGCATTTTGTTGGATCACCTTTCTTTGGAATAGACACAAATATGGATATTTTCCAGTTGGTTAGCCAGGTGGCTGTCTTCCAAATCTCTTGGCAGCCTGCAGTACTGCATCTATTTGTTGAAACAATTCATTGAGTATTCTGGCAATTCCTGGAGCTTTGTTTTTTTTTCTGCCAAATCCTCCAGTGCACTTGAACTTGATCCTATACTCTATCCTGAAATGGTTAAACATCAAACGATTCTTTTAGTACAATGACTCATGTAGTCCATCCATCTTCTTCTGATGTTTTCTGCATCATTCAGTATTTTGCACATAGAATCCTTCAGTATTGCAACCTTTGGTTTTATTAACTATGCAAATTTATTCAACTGTGTGGATAATAACAAATTCTGGATAACATTAAAAAGAATGGTAATTGGAGAACACTTCATTGTACTCATGAGAAACATGTACATAGACCAAGAGATTCAAGCAAAACAAAGCGATAGTGCATAGACTAAAATCAGAAAAGGTGTGTGTTAGGGTTGCATACATTCACAATGCTTATTTAGTCTGTTTGCTGAGAAAATGAAGTGTTGAATGACAGCTAGCTGACTACTTTTCCTTTGAATATGTTTCAGAAGGAGGTAAATAAAGAACAAACAATGGAAACAATAAAAATGAAGCAACAACCGCAAGGGGCAATCTATTTTATTTGCTCCAGCCTAAATGTTCCATTTTTTAAAAAATCAAATTATTTTAAAAGCAAAAGCAGAAAGGAATATGACAATTAACTTACTCTCAGCATTTATTATTTCAAGGTAGAAAATAACCTAGAAATTTTTTTTCTGAAAATCTGTCTGTCTGTATGGCATTAACACGATGGATACTACCTAACTAATTGCCCACCACTACCCAAAGCACTCCAGGTCACTGTTACTAACATTAGATTATCCCTAACCATGATGTATGTTAGTATATAGAGACATAGCACCTTCTTTTTAGTGGCTGTATAGTACTTCTCTATACAGATATGTCATGATTTATTAAAGCAGACTTTAGACCATTTTTCTGGCTTTATTTTAATTGTTGTCACTCTGCACTAGCTGGGATTGGGAGAATCACCTTCCTTTCTACCAAAACTGCAGAGTGGAAGGCTAAAAGAAAAGAGAAGAGAGGAAGGAAGGCAGGCAGACAGACTCAGAAATTTCCCAGAAACACTCCTCTGCTCATTTTCTGTCTCTAGATTGACTTTACCCAAAAGTTGTGTGCTTTATAGAAGCTTCTCCTACACAAATAATAAAACACTGACATTTAGAGTTTTCATAATTAGTGTTTTAGTATATTAAAAAAAAAAAAACTAACTATAACTCAAAAGTTCAAAGAGAATTCTCAAATTCTCTCTTCTGATAAAATTTCCCAACTTGTCTTCTTTCTGTTGGTATCCATGGATGCCCTTATTCAGTGGAGCAAAGAATCACGCTCTTTTTAAGAGCTAATGTTTATATTGTGGCAGTTGATCAACTTTAATAAGCAGAACTGCTAAAATTATCTGAATATTCAGCAAAGCTATATTTTACTATTCTTTAGAACAATAATGAAACTCCAAAATTACAATAATAGCAGACATATATATCTTCTAAAAGTCACATTTCTAAATTAATTGTCTTATCACTGAAGATGAGTAAATCAATGAATGGGCACATGGCATTTCTTGCTTCATTAACTTTAGCACAGTAGGGATGTGGAAAATGCCTAATGTAGGTTAACGGATACAGGTAAAGATGAGGATGAAGAGTCAAGAAAGGATATGCCACGGCAGTCACTAGAAAGCATAATAAGGCATTTGGACCTCATCTTAAAATGGATGTGAAACAAAGGATTTAAGTAAAAGAGGTAAATCATCAGATTTGTAGGGGTCTTACTTTTTTAAAAATTATTCATAACTCATGCTTTTAATTAAATATGTAATTATAATTAAATGCATATATACATATATCATTGTTTATGTGTTTATTAAATCCAGTATTTTCTTGTTTGCCTCACCCTTCTCCATCTCCCCACCCTTGCTCCTACATTAGCTCACTCCCTCTAAGGTTACCTGTGTTCAAATCTGATATATGTTCTTCTTTATTGTTCTCTGTGACCATTTGGAGGCAGTTCACCAGGCCTGTCTTCCAAGCACCTCTTGGTGGGTTAGAACCACCAGTCTTTCAGAGAATGGTGTTGTTGTTATGTGCCATCAAGTCATCTCTGACTCATAGCGACCTTACATACAATAGGATGAAACACTGCTCTGTCCTGTGCCAGCCTCACAATCCCTACTGTACCTGAGCCCATCACTGCAGCCACCATGTCAATCCGTCTTGTTGAGGGCCTTCCCCTCTTTCAGTCGCCCTCCACTTTACCAGGCATGGCATCTTCTCCAGAGAATAGTCAAGTCCTTAATCATTTGCACCACACAGAGAATGCAATTCAACTCTGTACCTATGAGGTCCTCATGAGTCAGAATCACTTGATGGTAACTAGGTGTTTTTTTTTTTTTAGAGATTCTGAGTGGCACAAACTCAAGGTGATAGGAGGAGAAACTCGCTGTCATCAAGTCAATTCTGACTCATAGTGACCCCCTTTGGGTTTCCAAGGTGGTTAATCTTTACAGAAGCCAATTGCCCCATCTTCCTTCCATGGAGTGGCTGGTGGGTTTGAACAAACAATCTTCTGGTTAGCAGTCAAATAAATGTCTTAGGCACTATGCCACCAGAGCTCCTTTTTGATAGGAGAAGAGTAGGTATTGAAAGAAGAATGGCACGTGCTTCTCTGTTTCAAGAAACTTAAGATCTAATAAATAATTCTTAATTGATGACTTACTCAAAAAACAATTCCAAATCCAAGAATATTATCAAGACAATTAGAAAGGGGAAAAATAATTGTTAGACTTGTTAGAAATGCACATCCTAGAGTCTAACAGAAATTTACTGACTCAGAATCTGTGGGATAAAGCCCAGCAATCTTTTAAAAGCAATCCAGGTGATTCTGATGCACCATCAAGTTTGAGAACCACTGTGCTACTTCTGCAGCCCTGGCGGTTAAGAGCTTCTGCAGCACAGTGCTTAAACGCTCAGCTTCTAACCAAAAGGTCAGCAATTTAAACCCACCAGCTGTTCCAAGGGAGAAAGTTTCAGCCCTCTACGTCCATAAAAATTTCCAGCCTTGGAAACCCTATAGTGCGATTCTACTCTGTCCCACAGGGTCACTTTGAGTCAGAGTTTACTCCACAGCAATCGGATGTAAAGGATGCAAAAACAGCACTTCTAAATAGATATTTGCTTTTGAGTGAATAACAAATTTTGGACTTATCTCTGCTCACTTACTCAGTAGTTGTTGAGATCACTAACATGCATGTTGTTGTTGTTGTTATGTGCCCTCGAGTTGGACCCAACTCATAGGGACTCAAGTGCCTGCATAGGAACCTGTTAAATACTACACAAAATTTGATTCCCTAGATGGGACCTCTGGTAGCATAGTGCCTAAGGCACTTGACTGTTAACCAGAAGGCTGGCAGTTCAAACCCACCAGCCACTCCTCGGATGGAAGGTTGGGAAATCTACTTCCGTAGTTATACTGCCTCAGAAACCCAAGGAGGGCTCGCTATGAGTTGGGCCAACTCAACGACACATAACAACAACAACAGATGTTAAGCCCATTTTGTGCTCAATCACTCAAAAATATTTTCTAGCAGAAAGTTCACAATGGAAAGGGACATTTCCTACTAACTCCCAGAATAGTGCTTTCATGATATTTACCAACAGTGAGTGTCAAATATTTAACCCTGTGCCTACCTGTGATGGGCACCCTACCCTCCCCAATTACACATGCTATTGTGATTTCTGCATCATTGTCCCCTAGTTTGGGGACTCTCTCAATTGGATACTGCATACTGGTTTTGAGATACTCTACTCTTTGATCCAGTATCATTTCATGTTCTTTCAAAAGAAATTGTGTTCTTAGATTTTCTAAGGATCTGTATAGTGTAGTATATAGTGTATAGTGTGGTGTAGTGGTTATGGCATTTGCCTGCTAATCAAAAGGTCAGTGATTTGAACCTACCACTTTCTCCTCAAAAGAAAGGTGGGGCAGACTTCCATAAAGATTCACAGTCCTGGAAATCCAGTGGGGTTGCTATGAGTCAGAATAGACTCAAAGGTAGTAACTTTGGTTTTTGGTTTTAAGTAATCAGGAACTTGAGCAAGATAAGTAAGAGGAGTAATGAGGCCCGAACCCTGCCTTTGCTACTAAAATGATACACACAAGTGCATTGGGAGCATTTAAATGGATTTCATCCATGATGAAATTTACCAATGTATTAAGTAGTATAACCCTTCAGTTAAACAAAAAGATACATATAAATTTACAATGTTTTATCTACTGGTGTTGTTGTTGTTGTTGCTTTGTGCCATCAAGTCGGACCAGACTCACAGTGACCCCTCCTTGGGTTTCCGAAGCAGTATCACTACGGAAGTAGATTGCCCAAACTTCCTTCTGATCTACTGATGTTACTGATTTTGAAATAAAAGCATCATATGCATGTTGCTGTTAGGTTGTTGTTAGGCGCCATCAAGTTGGCTCTGACTCATGCCAACCTTATGTATAACAGAACTCAATGTTGCCCAGTCCTGTTCCAACTTCACTATCATTATTATGATTGAGCCCATTGTCGCTATTATTGTGTTGCTCTGTCTTACTGAAAGTTTCCCTCATATTCGCTGACTCTCTACCTTACCAAACATGATGTCCTTTTCAAAGGATCTTTCCTGAGGACGTGCACAAAGTAAGTGAATGGTTTTTGCCACCCTTGTTTGCTCCAAGGAGCATTCTGGTTGTATGCTAGACTAATTTTTTCATTCTTCTGGCAGTCAGTGTTATATTCTATATTATTCGTCAGCACCACAGTTCCAATGCATATATTTTTCTGTCTTCCTTTTTCAGTGTTCAGCATTTATGTGTACATGAGGTGATTGAAAAGACCATGGCTTGGGTTAGGCACACATTATTGTTGTTGTTGTTATGTGCCAGCGAGTCAGACCAGACTCATAGCGACCCCTACTTGGGTTTCTGACGTGGTATCACTACGGAAGTAGATTGCCCAACCTTCCTTCTGAGGAGTGGCTGGTGGATTTGAACCGCCAGCCTTCTGGGCACACATTAGTCATCAGTTATTTTTATAGACTAATCTAAGATTAGGAGCTCTGGTAGCATAGTGGCTAAGACACTTGCCTGCTAACCAGATGGCTGGCGGTTCAAACCCACCAGTCACTCCTCGGAAGGAAGGTTGGGCAATCCTACTTCCGTAGTGATACTGCCTCGGAAACCCAAGGAGGGGTCGCTATGAGTCAGGGCCAACTTGACGGCACATAACAACAACAACAAATCTAAGATGGTTTGCCTCTTGAAGACTCGATTTCAACTATTGGCACAATGATAAAGTTGAGCACAGTTTTCACCAAAACATTTCCATATGTCTTCCCCTGGTTTCTTTTGCTCTAGGGTTTCTCTTTTAATTTATTGGAGAATTGACCTTGCAAGAGTAGGAAGCCTGATGGCTGTAATTCTCAGTTTGTTCCAGTCACAAGGAAAATAAATTTCACTGTAATTATTCCTATATTTCTATTCATATCTATATTCAAATAGAAGATAGATGTTCCCAATAGAGCTAAAATCTTAGCTCTGAAATATTCTAACAGTATAATGTCATCCAGGGAGTATCACAATCTCTGAAATAAGCATCTACAAACTAATTGATGTTGAAAAAGAATTATCAAATATAACAAGTTTAACATGGATTTCAGCACACTTAAACCACACTTTAAATACTAAACTAGTATGCGTTTGTATAGTTGAGAAATATTATCCATTAGATAACTTGGTTATCTAATGGAGCTCTGTTAATGCAGTGGTTAAAGTGTTTGGCTGTTAACCAGAAGATAGGTGGTTTGAACCTACCAACCACTTCACAATAGTCTGCTTCTGCTAAGATTTACTTACTGCCTTGGGAGCCCAATGAGGCAGTTCTATTCTATCCTCTAGGGTAGCTATGAGTCAGAATCAACTCAGTGGCAGTGATTTGGTTTGGTTTTGGCTATCTAACCATTAAATCACAATTGTCAGTTATAATGTTGCAGCACATTGATTCATTGAAATTCTAACTCCACATGAACAATTTGCCAAGCTGATAGTCAAATTTTAAGAAAGTAATTATTTCTACTTCATTCAATTCAATATTTAAATGCATAAGTGAGCATAAGCAATATTTGTTATAAAATCCAAATCCATTGCCACTGAGTGGATTCCAACTACTAGTGACCCTAGAGGACAGAGTAGAACTGCCCAACTGGGTTTCCAAAGTCATAAATCCTTATGGAAGCAGGCTACCTCATCTTTCTCCAAGCAGTAGCTAGAGGGTTGAACCACTAATCTGTTGGTTGATAGCCAAGTGCTTTAGCCATTGCACACCAGGGCTCCTTAATATTTGATATGAAAGGACAAAATATACTTAAATAAGGAAAACAAATGTATATTATAACACCATTACAAAAATAGAAATTAGTGGTTGATTTTGTAGAAGTTAGTATGCTATGTTACTTTATTATTTTAAAATATACTTACTATTAAAGTAATTCAAGAGTATACTCATAGAGCTACTACAACAGTGCTTATGTGGTACTACCTAGGAGTCCTAGCTGTACAGCTTAAGAGGTAGTACCTGTCATTATTATTCAGTCTGTCAGAAAACATTTAATCATTGTCAAGAATTTAAAGATCAATAAATAAATTGCCCAAACCATTGTTAATTGAAATAAACCAGTCAATAAATAAGTCAGCATTATGTTGGGCAATATACTTCTGTAGTGATACCTAGCCTCAGAAACGCAAGAAGGGGTCGCTATGAGTTGGGTCTGACTCCATAGCAGTGAGTTTGGTTTTGGTTTTATGTCAGAAATATATCAACACGTTTTCTGGTTGATGAATTTTTCTTTTCGACACAGTCATCTTTATTAGGCTAAGAAATGTCCATTTGTAAATTCAAAAATACTACTTTTTTCCTTTCTTACCATCTCATCTATCATCTGAGAGTACACAATTTTGCTTTACCTCTGCTTTTCATCTGTTTCTCTCTTCGTTTTTTTCTGGTGCTAAGTGGGGCAATGAAAAGTTGCCATTGAGCTTTAATTATTTCAAAGCTTCTTATAAGTTTTATAAATACCCTAGTTACTTTACATATGAAAGGTACTCCAGTAAAGCTGCCAAAAGTTCTGAAAGGGGCAATACCTAACTTCAAACTGACTTTTTAATATGATCTTCCTCTAAAGAGACCTTAACATTTTCTGCTAAGGTTGTGGAATCATTACAATTGGAGCACAAGGTGTAATCAGTCTGTGTCTTATTTATAAGAAGTGAAAGTTTTGACTTAGAAAAAAAAAATCTCTTTCAGTTGAATTAACTTCTACACCAAAAAGAGATTAAATCAAAAGTGTAACATTTTCCTATTTGGAGTTGACCTTTGTTCACTGAATTACATATAAGATCCTCCTGATATATTTGAAGTAATTAGTTTTGAAAGGAAAAAAAAAAAGAGTAGAAATAAAACCAGTGGTGGAGCTCAAAATAAAAGCGCAAGTCAATCCTTGCCAATGCTAAAATATTATTTTTTAATTAATTTAAGAAATTTGGCATAAAACTAAGAGAAAGCAAACCAAGAAACATTAGAGAACATTTCAAAAAGCTAAGTATTATAAAGCCCAGCTAGCTAGAACTCTTTGAATAATTTATTATTTTGGATAGTCAGGATTTTTCGGCATCTGATGTTTTACTCCTAAAAGTTAAAAAGCAAAATTTTGGTGTGTGAATATTTCTAAAATGTGTTAAACATTTCCCTGAATCTCCAAATAAAGAAGCCTGCTGAGTGAGACTTTAACTCGAGATTATTATGAATACCTGCTAGTGCTGTATTCATAAATCAAAGTTGTGTTAGATGGTTGGGCTCACCTTTAAATGTCTCTAGGCTCTGTACTTCATGCTCATATAGCAGCTTTCAGTAATCATGTGCTCTCCTCCATTATAAGTCAACTGTTTTCTTTCTTACTTCTGGGTGCTATCGCTGTGCCTGCCTAGAACATCATTCTACAAGCAGTATTTTGCTCTTTCTCATCTGTAGAAGACATTTTAGACTTGTGTGCAAAATAATGGTAAATATAGCTGACCCTTGAACAACACAAGGGTTAGTGGCACTGACCTCCATGTGGTCGAAAACCCGCTTATAACTTTTGACTCCGCAAAACCTTAACCACTAATAATAGCGTACTGTTGGTGAGAAGTGTTACAAATAATGTAAACAATTGATTAGCATAGTTCTTGCTGTACAGTTACTAGATTTTCAAAGACAGACAGACACATACACAACGGATACATTTATTACCTGTATGACATGATTATTTACTATTCATTAAGGGGAAAACCAAAAAAAAAAAAAAAAACCAAACTCACTGCCATCAAGTCCATTCGATTTATAGTGACCCCTCCTTGTTTCTGAGGCAGTATCTCTACGGAAGCAGATTGCCCAATCTTCCTTCTGAGGAGTGGCTGGTGGGTTTGAACTGCCAGCCTTTTGGTTAGCAGTCAAATACCTTAGCCACTACACCACTACAGCTCCCATTAAGGAGAAGTTGCCATCGTAAAATAAAGGTCTTCATCCTCATTATCTTCACTTTGAATAGGCTGAAGGGTTGGTCATTTCGTTTCAGGCGATGCCAGAGACAAAAGAGGTGGAAAAGTTGAAATGGGAGGCGACGGAGGCCAGTACACTCTGTGTAAATTTACAAATACATCATCATTTCTGCCTGATTCTTTTGCTTTATCATTTCACTAAAAATATTTCTATACAGTACCAACCTTTCTTCCACTGTTAGCTTTAGTTTCAGTGCCCGTATCATAGAAGCGTCCATGCTGTAAAAGAAGTCAAAAGCTGTCTTTAATAATCGACGCTTCTACCAGATTGTCTAGTGTCAATTCATTTCCTGGCACTGCTTCTTCTATATCTTCTTCCTCATCATCTGGCTCTGGTTTGGAAGCACTCATCTCCAACAAGTCATCTTTATTAATTCCATTACTATGGTATCTCTCAGCTCTTGAACTTCTCCAACATTCACGTTTTGAAAAAAATCTGCATATTAAGTGGGCCTGTGCAATTCAAACCCATGTTGTTCAAGGATCAACAGTATCTTCTGAAGAAAGTGCCATTAATCTAGGTGTTATTTTTTTGACAAAGCCTTTTTTTTGCTTATCTAATAGTGATAAACTTTATTCAGAGTAAGTAATATTGCTTGTCAATTTGTTGAATGCCTTCAGTAAAATGTAATTAATAGCAGAAGAACAATATATGTAGATTCAGATGTAATGTAAACTGATTTCTATACCCAAAACAAAATAGCACTCTAAAGAATAAATTATACCAATGTTTTTAAAGGTATTTGTCATAAATAAAAAATAAGCAGGCAAAAAATAAGAATCATATTTAATTTGTTACAGTCTGTATACTTCCTATGAAGAGAGAATTAAAAATAAACAACAGCAAAAAAACTGTTTAAATAATTTTTATACATGTTTGAAAACATCAGAATCTTAGCTTTTTAGACTTAGACATTTTAGAAATGATGCTCCCACCCCTTTCCTTTATAGGTGACAGTCTGAGATGCTCAGATCAATTCTTTCCTGTTCACATGAAATTATACATTTATTCCTGCTCAACAACAACAAGAACAAAATCCAGATTTTGTCCACTGCCAGCTCATGTACAAAGACCCATTCACCAAGCAAAGCAGAGTGCTTTAAACTTACTTCAAAGAGGAAGAATACAGTCTCCACCATCTCATTAGTTCACAAAGGTGAAAGGTAGAGAAGAGGTTTTTAGGAGTTTGGACTCTGAGCACAAGTGGTTTATGGTGGGTCTTTCAGGGAAAAGGAACTAGTTGGAACTGGACAAAGTTAATGTCCTAATAGTTTAGAATTAGAGGCCTGGTTAAATTAAAACAAATTTAGAGGAAACTAAGCGATGCCTGACAGGCGAGTTGTTTAAATGAGAAAACTGATGTCCTTGTTAGATAGGTGTATGTCCAGAGGAGCAAACTGTTTGCCAAAACACTGCTTTGCAATAATTATTTGAAGTGAACAGCAAAGATACTTATTATTTAGAGTCTGGTTTAAAATTTTCTACATTAAAGTAAAAACAAATACAAAAAAAAATGTTGAAACAGGTAGTATCAGATTATTTTCTGAGGCTTAGTCTGACCACAGGAAAATTACTTAGTAATATCTCATATTTTTATTAGCAAAATGGAGCCAATGCTCTTCCTAAGCAAACAGGAACAAAACATCTTGAACCTTTCATTCAGCTGCTGTCACAACAAAATGTTCTGGTAAACCACTCCAAAGCTCAGTGACAGCCAACAATCAGTTTTTACTTCTTGCTTATGTATTTGTGAATCAGCTGGGATTCAGCTAATGTAGGCTAGGCTCAGCTGAAGTGAACTCCAAACTTTGGGTGGAGTCTAACTTTTTTCCAAGTTATCTGTCATCCTCCTTGGGTCAGAGGATACGTAAAACAAGTTCTTCATTAGAAAAAGACCAGAATACAAGATAAAAAAAAAAAAACTCAACTATACAAACACATACTAGGCTTTTGTACATGTCATGTTTATTAAAATCCCCAAAGTAAAATATAAAAATTGTGTCCAAATATCTCCATAAAGAATAAAGTTTTAAAATCAAGCCCCAAAATTCACCTGCCATGAAGGCATATCAAGGACTGACAAACCAGAATCTAATAATCCAATCCACCGAATCTTTAGAAGAAGCACCCTTAAATTTAGTCTTCAACCAGCCTCTGTCAGAGATATGAGAAAATCACCTAATGCAATACAGTTTTGGCAAAATAGAAAGCTTCTATGAAGCCACAGAACAGTGCTCAAATATGATTAACATGGATAGTTTCCCCCCTCTTCATTCATTCTATAATTTCCACAAATCAGTTTCTAACCTGTTAGGATCTTATCTAATGAAAATTTTGGCATCGCACCAATGAAAGATAATACAAAATACTGAAATACTGATTTCACACAAGACTGTTTCTATGTTCAATCACTTAAATGTATCCAATAAATATATCAGCTTATAATGAATATGCAGGAATTTTGCAGAGTTTACATAATTCGTCTCTGTGATAAAACAACTCTGGTGCCCCTTTCTTCTTCAAGTAACCCCAAAGGACTATCACTATTCAAGTTATATTCTTCCTTCCTTCATTCTGAGGTTGCAATTTGAAAGAGAGAAATTTTCCTGAAACTTTGACCAACATAAAGTGTCTGAACTAAATCCATGCCTCTGCTGAATTCAGCAGAATTAAAACTGAAGTTAGCAATGCCTGACTTTAGGCTCTTTACCTGGCTAGCAACCATGGGTACTTGGGAAAATATTTTCTCTGTGATCAAGTCAGAATGTGGAAGGAATGTAGCCAAAGGAAGTCTTAACATAAATATATTTGTAAAATGGCTTAAGAAATATTCCTTTCATGAAAGGGATGTAGAAACAGTGTCTCAGGAATCAGACCTTGGGCACCAACTGAACCTCCCAGGCAACCAGAAAAATTTCACTTGATCAAGCAGTTTCTAAGTAAGGGGTTTTGACACTAAGCTCCAATATCAGGCACCCCCAAGAAATGTTTTACATCAAGCTAGATGTTTTTCTAACCTGTTCTGGAAGGTGAGCATTGTAAGAATTTTGTAACTATGATTGCAAATCTCTATATCCTCAAAAACTCCTGTAATTAATTCCTGTAACTAATCTCTATATCTCACCTTGAAGTATAGCTTCATTTAACTCTCTCCCTCAGTACCGCAACTGATGACTGGTCAATCTGTGATTTCGTTGTACTTTCCTGCTTTAGCCCTATATCCATTCCTTCCTGAGACATTTTCTCTGGAATTCACTAATTTATGTTAGTATGAGCTGGTAATTTCCCCTATTTGAATAGTGTCTCTCCTACAATAAATCCTCTTTACACTTTCTTTTAAAATGTTTAGAGTTTTTCCTCTTCAACGTAATTGGCGTAGTGGGCAGGACCTAGAGACATGCTTCGTCAGCAGTGGACCCCACAGCATCACAACAGGAACAAGAAGCATATTTGAGCCCTCCTGCTACCCCATTTCCTCAAGACTTGAGGACTTACTAAGAGAGGTAGCTCCTTCCTGGATCAAGCCTGTCCTAGTCTTTGGCAAGCATCTCAAGGATTTATTATTTCTTTACTCTGTTTTGGTTCATGATCTGAACATTGTGTTGAAACTTTTATAGTCGTTTCTTGGCTTCTCAGTGACCACAGGAATAATTCCACTTTAATAAGCCTGAGTCACTACAAGCCACGAGCCTTTGACTCAGTGAAAACCAAGAGGTTTCCTCAGTGGGAGTGACCCACTGAGATTGCTAGTGGCAAAACCATTAAATGCTTTAAGGTTTTGTTTCTCTAAAGATTTAAATGTTCTTTTCTTTCTAAGCATGTGGTGTTGATTTAGGGAGAATGGGGAATGCCATTCCTAAAGACCGCATGGGCCCCCAGTGGGACCTCCATGGCACATATGACTAAAAATTATGGGCTTGAATCAGTAAAGTATCTACAGTTCTGGCATACTGTCAATAGAAGAAATCTCAAGAGTCAGTAGCCCTTTTGGGGGAGTTATGAATTGAATAAATTAGTTTTCTGGTTAAACAAATTAGAAGAGAAAGGGTACTAGATCCTGAAGAGTCAGTGGGAGGCTTATTTTCATTTAGCTTTTTAAACTTCAGCCAAGAGGCAAAACAAAAATGTATTTTCCTTCCTCTGATATACAATTTCCAAACGAACAAAGCAAATTTATAATTAAACAAATTACAATGTCAAGTTTCTTCAGCTGGCTCCTTATCCTTTCCTTTGCTTCCTCCCCCCTCTCTGCCCCCCTGGCAGCTGCCTCCCTTTATCCCTCCTTTCCTTCTTCCCTGAAGATTCACACAAACCTAAAGAGAGAGGAGCTGGCAGAACTCCCTTACCACTCAGAGGAAGAAGTCTGAAAAATCAGTGGACACCACTTTCAGGCAGTTTTTACCTAGGTAGACTCAACTTTCTATGCACTAAATCAGAATTTACAACCCTCCAAATAAATACCACTTCAGTTAAATATCTATTTTTAATTGTTTGTATTTAGATTTTTGTTTGAAATTCCTAACAACAATCTGTTCAATCGGGGTAGCCATTTTTAAGTACTTCTCAATTAGAGACACTAATCTGTTTAAAATACATCTCTAGTTGGCAAAATAAATTAGGTTCAAAATAATGTCTCATGACTGTCTTGTATGGTGTTGTATAAGCCTCATTTTAATTTATGTAATTTTTCTGTCTCATTTTGTATCTAAGTTTGTTGTCTTGTCCCAGGAAGCCATAACTAGTAGTTGTAAGATTTTTTTTTTTCTTTTCCTCATAAGACAGTCTTTTAAGTCTGCTTAGTATGCCCAGTCTTCTTATAGCTACTTTAAGATAAACTGATATGTTTTCTTTAAATACTCTGAAAAGGACAACTTATTGTAAATTTGCTCTAGAGATTCCTATAAATGGTGCAGAAGATAGTTATAAAAATAAAATAACTTCCTAACTCCAGAGGGTATTATGTAATTAAATGACAGTATTTCTTCAAATAACTTACTTTGTTTTAATAATAAATGAGTGCTAATATAAATTGAATAGTCCTTGAACTTAGATTTAATGCATTGAACACCAATGATCAAAAACCAGAGGAACTGTGGGAAGACATCAAGAATATCATCCATGAAGAAGGCAAAAGGTCATTAAAATGACAACAAAGGAAAAAAAAAGACCAAAATGGATGTCAGAAGAGATTCTGAAACTTGCCCTTGAAAGAAGAGTAGCTAAAGCAAATGGAAGAAATGACAAGATAAAAGAACTGAATAGAAGATTTCAAAGAGCAACTAGAGAATACAAAGTCAATGACTACAATGAAATGTGCAGAGACCTTGAGTTAGAAAACCAAAAGGAAAGAACATGCTCAGCATTTCTCAAGCTGAAAGAACTGAAGAAAAATATTTAACCTTGTAGTCGCAATATTGTAAGATTCTGTGGGCAAAATACTGAATGATGCAGGAAACATCAAAAGAAGATGGAAGGAAGATACAGGATCACTGTACAAAAAAGAATTGGTCAATATTCATCTATTTCAGGAGATGACATATAATCAAGAACCAATGATACTGAAGGGAGAAGTTGAAGCTGCACTGAAGGAATTGGTGAAGAACAAGGCTCCAGGAATTGACGGAATACCCATTGATTTGTTTCAAAAAAATGATGCTGCACTGGAGGAATTCATTTTTCTGTGCCAAGAAATTTGGAAGACAGCTACCTAGCAAACTGTCTGGAAGAGATCCATATTTGTACCCATTCTAAAGAAAGGTGATCCCACAGAATGTGGAAATTATCAAACAATATCATTAATATTGTATGCAAGTAAAATCTTGCTGAAGACAATTCAAAGATGGTTGCAGCATTATATTTACAGAGAAATTCCAGAAATGCAAGCTGGATTCAGAAGAAGATGTGGAATGAGTGATATCATTGCTGATGTTAGATGGATCTTGGCTGAAAGCAAAGAATATCAGATTTAACTTGTGTTTATTGACTATGCAAAAGCATTTGATTGTGTGGATCACAACAAATTATGGATAACATTGAAAAGAATGGGAATTCCACAACACTTGAATGTGCTCGTTAGGAAACTGTACGTAGACCAGGAGGCTGTCATTCAAACAAAACAAGGGAACACTACCAAAAAAAAACTCACTGCTCACTGCCATTGAGTCAGATCTGATTCGCAACTCCACTTTGGGTTTCTGAGGCAGTATCTCTACAGGAGTAGATTGCCCAACCTTCCTTCAGAGGAGTGGCTGGTGGGTTTGAACTGTCAACCTTTTGATTAACAGTCAGATGCCTTAGGCACACTGCATAGTTTAAATTTGCAAAGAGAGTGCATCAGTGTTGTATCCTTTTGCGGTACTTATTCAGTCTGTATGCTGAGCAAATAAGCCGAGAAGTCGGATTCTATGAAGAAGAATGTGGCATCAGGATTGGAAGACAACTCATTAACAACCTGCGATATGCAGACGACAAAACTTTGCTTGCTGAAAGTGAAGATTTATTGAAGCACTGATGAAGATTCAAGACTACAGTCTGCAGTATGGATTACATCTCAACATAAAGAAAACAAAAATCCTCACAACTGGACCAATAAGCAGCATCACAATAAATGGAGAAAAGATTAAAATTGTCAAAGATTTCATATTACTTGTTTCCATAATTTACACCCATGGAAGCAATAGTCAACAAATCAGACAACATATTGCACTGGACAAATCACTGCAAAGGACATCTTTAAAGTTCTGAAGAGCAAAGATGTCTCTTTGAAGACTAAGGTCTGCCAATTGCCAAATTCTAATTTTTCAAATACATTGTTGTTGTTGTTGTTATGTGCCGTGGAGTCTGACCCGACTCATAGTGACCCCTTCTTGGGTTTCCGAGGCGGTATCGCTGCGGAAGTAGATTGCCCAACTTTCCTTCCCAGGAGTGGCTAGTGGGTTTGAACCGCCAGCCTTCTGGTTAGCAGTCAAGTGCTTTAGGCAATATGCTACCAGAGCTCTTTCAAATACGTTAGGCCAAACAAACCTAAATTAAAGGAACAAGTGGGCAAAACATCCATAAATGCATAACAGGGTCCTGATAACATCCACTGAGTGCCCAGTCCTTAATTTATTTCTCAGAGGCTAGTTGTTGGTATTTGCCAAGAGTTTTGAAAAGGTGAAAAATCATTAAAAAAAAATTAAAAGCCATGAACTTGGCTTATCTAGGCCTAAATTTATATGACCTAATGACCTCCTTCAAATACATTAGGTCATACAAATTTAGGCCTAGGTAAGCCAAGTGCATGGCTTTAATTTTTTTTTTTTTTTTTTTTATGCTTGAGTTGATGCTTGAGTGGCAGGTAGATTATATCCAGTTAACACTTAACAATGGCTATAAACTTGTTTTGCTTATGATTTTCAGGTCTTCACATTGGATTGAGGATTTTCCTTGTCACAAGCCATGGTCACTTTTGCGGCTAAAAAGCTATTATGAAATATTATTGCCATGTGGAGAGCTCTAGCCATCCTCTGCAGCAACAGACAGACTCACTTTATGGGGCAAGATGCTATTTGTAGCACCTTTCCCATTTTCGAGAAACTCAAATTCAAATAATCCAATGATGAGAAGAAGCTTACATTTGGAGAGATAGCTTCTTTCCCGAGATCTCTGGACCTGACCTGAAATTGACTATGTGACCTGCAGTAAAGTTTGGACCTTTTTTTAGCCCTAAAAATTGTTATATTTTATCAGATTAGACCTTTGAAATAGATTGTTTAAATGAGAAATTTAATCTTTTTTGAATTTTTCCTAGTTACTGGAATCACAATTTTCAGTTCTGGGTATTTTGATCATCTGTGGTGCCATCTTTTGACAATTATAATTATTTTTGTCTAGTTTTAATTTATAACTTGTATGGAAAATTTATCATTAATAGCACTTTGTTTAATTCACTTTGCTCTTAAAATATAATTTCTTCTATAAACCTAAACTTCTAGAATAGAAATAACTTAGAGGTATTAGGTGGTTGCTTTCTTATTACTCTGATCATTTTCTTTATCGTCACTGCACTCCACCTATGGGGTAGAAGTCTTTATTTTTATATATTATTCTTTCTCTGTGAACTCAGACTCCTTTGTATAAGTAAAGAATAGTTATATTTCTTATGATTTATCTGGGATTAGAATCTATATTAGCTCTTTAAGTTTTTATTCCTTTTTTGTAATTGTTTACACTTTTTGTATTCTCTTAGGGAGATCTCGTGTGCAGTGCCCCAGGCATTTGACTGCTAACCAGGAGGTTGGTAGTTCAAACCTACCAGCTGCTCCACAGAAGGAAGATGGGGCAATCTACTTCTGTGAAGATTTACTACCTTGGAAACACAATGAGGAGAGTCACTATGAGTCAGAACCGACTTGATGGAAGTGTTTTCTTTTGGGGGGGGCGATTAAATTCTATTAAAGAGCTCTAGTGGTGTAGTAGGAGCTCTGGTAGCATAGTGGCTAAAGCACTTGACTGCTAACCAGAAGGCTGGCAGTTCAAACCCATCAGCCACTCCTCGGAAGGAAGGTTGGGCAATCCTACTTCCGTAGTGATAATGCCTGGGAAACCCAAGGAGGGGTCGCTATGAGTCGGGGTCGACTCGACAGCACATAACAACAACAACAACAGTGGTGTAGTGGTTAAACCATTGGGCTGCTGACCGGAAGATCAGTGATTCAAACCCACCAGCTGCTTCACCAAAGAAAGATGAGCCTGACTGTTTCCAGAAGGACTTACAGCTTTGGAAACTGTATACAGAAGTTCTACTCTGCCCTGAAGGGTTGCTATGAGTTGGAATTGAGCAGTGAGTTTTGATTTGGTTTATACTCTAACCTCTTGGTAATGCCAATCATAAGTTAATGTAGTAATTTACATGAATTTTGATATGATGCTGTATCTTTTATCATTAGCATTATATTTGTCCTTTATTTGTTTGCAACCTTTTTTATCCTTCTTTATGTCCTTTACAGTGAAAGCTTATTTTGTTGTAGCAATTGTTTGTGTTGTTTTTGTTGTTATTATATGCCATCTAGTCAGACCCAACTCATAGCAACCCCTCCTTGGGTTTCTGAGACATTATCACTATGGAAGTAGATTGCCCAACCTTCCTTCCGAAGAGCGGCTGGTGGGTTTGAACCGCCAGCCTTCTGGTTAGCAGTCAAGTGCCTTAAGCACTGTTAGTAGCCCTTATTTATGTTTTATGGGCTGTATTTCTCCACTATGAAGCCTTCCTCAAACTCTCTGCTCATGCTGCTGCTCTTCCCAGTCCCTGCTAACTCCTGGCATGAAAACTCATTTGTTAGACTGGATCAAACAGTCACTGGGGCCATCAACCTCACCAACTGCTGGATATGCCAGATGGCCCCTCAGGCTGGCCACCAGAACTCAGACTTGAAGGCAGCCCATATAGTGAATTATTCCCATGTATTTCCTGCAGTGATTAAGAAAACCATTTCAATTAAAAAAGCAATCTGAATAAGGCTATGGCAACTCCCACCCCTTATTTAGCATGGAAGTCACAGACACCCTGTTTTAATTTAACCCAAACTAAGGATGAGGCTATGGGTAATTGCACCTATATAAGAAACATCTTATGTATGAATAGTACCTTTAACTCAGCTTGGCAGGCCTGGGAACTTTGCGACCCAATTACTTTTGTCACAAAAAAAATTAGAACCTGTCTGCCTAAAATTGATATAAATGGGTTGCAAAAAACACCTCTCCCCTCCTCCAGTGAAAATCTATGGAATCCAATTATCCATCTGTAATAATTCTCTAACAGAAATCTGGCTTGAACAAGACAACCAATCTATCCCATTTTCTCATGATTACACTGGAAAGAAAATGCTTTGTGTTCCTTTTGGTGATATCTTCTTATATGGAAGACGAGAACACTTATTTTTATCCTCTTAAGCTTGGACTTTATTCTAGACAGCTGGAACTGATGGGTCAAAATACACTGGTCCACACTGGCATCTCTTTAGATATCCATACACGTGATGAACGCACTCATTGGACTGACAGATTAAGATTATGATTATTGGAGAGAAAAACACTGAAGAGAATTTTAAGTTATATGTGTAATCCCATTAAAAATAACCTCAAAGCAGGATTCTCATTTGTAAAGGACTTTGTAACATGGTGGAAAGTTGCTGATTTATAACAGGCTGTTAGAAACCAGTCGACACAATGGAATAAATTGATGATGTTGCCAATGCCATTGCTGCCCAGGAAGTCACTAAAATTATTAACAAAGGTAATAATTGGCAATAAACAAAACCAAACTCACTGCCATCGAGTTGGATCTGATTCATAGTGACCCCTCCTTGGGTTTCTGAGATGGTATCACTATGGAAGTAGATTGCCCAGTCTTCCTTCTGAGGAATGGCTGGTGGGTTTGAACTGCCAGTCTTCTGGTTAGCAGTCAAATGCCTTAGCAGCTCCCTAATTAGCATTAGGATTGCTTTAAACTTTCTTGCCTAGCAAGGTGGTATCTGCATCATTGCCAATATCTCTTGCTATACCTGTACCTCTGGGGAAGTTGAATAAATGTAGATAAAATTCACTGGGAGGCTTTCTGGTCATACATACCCCAAAAGGTATGTTGGAACCCCTTTCATGATGTATTCAGCTGTTACATAATGGAATGTGCTCCTGGATAAGATCTGTGTGGCCTCATGGAATTATGATCTTAATGGTCATTGTCATTATGATTGGAATAATTAAATATTGTTTAAAAGTTATCACTAATACCTTGGTCCAGAGAAGCAACCTGATGCCTGTTTAGGCTAACACATGTGGAAGCTATTTGCATGTTTTCATGAATTAGAAGAACACAAAGTTTAATTTTGCATTTGAAATGGCAGGTCAGTAGGTTTCCAAGAATGGGCCACCCTCCTGTTCATCCTTAAAGATGATAGTCATACCATGGTGAAGATACCTGGAGCTGCCTGGCAACAAAGATATCAGTGGTGCTTGACTGTCAAAACCGATAGTGTCTGGGGTCTTAAATCTTGTTAGTTCAAGCAGCCACTAGGGAGTGGCACAACCAATGATGACATGAAGCCAAGTCCATGCAGAAGAAACTAATTCTTAAGTTGATCAAAGCATGTTTAGAGAAAATCTTTTATCAAAAGGAGGGAATTATAAGAAACAAAAGTTCTCTTGAACATGTGACCAACATAAAATGTCTGAACTAAATCCATGCCTCAGCTGTATTCAGCAGAATTAAAACTGAAGTTAACAATGCCTGACCTTTTTATCTGGCTAGCAACCACCAGTAGCTAAGGAGATATTTTCTTTGTGGTCAAGTTAGAATGTGGAAAGAATGCAACCTAAGGAGGGAGTCATAACACAAATATATGTGCATAAAATGGTCTAAAGAAATATTCCCTTTATGATAGGGATGTAGAAACATTGTCTCAGGAAAAAGACCTTGGGCGCCAACCCATCATCTAAATCCCCCAGAGAAATAGAAAAGTTTCACTTGAGTGATCAGTTTTTAAGGAAAGGATTTTGACACTAAGCCAAATACCAGGCATCCCCAAGAAATATTTTATATCAAACTAGACATTTTTACAACCTCTTTGGTTTTTGGTCTGAAAGGTAAGCATCGTAAGCATTTTGTTACTCTGGCCTTTGAAAATTCCTGTAATTAATTTCTATAACCAATTCCTCTACCCCACTTCCAATTGCAGCCACTTCCTCACTTCATTTAATCCCCCTTAGGGACCTCGATTAATGAGTAGTCAGTCCATGATTTTGTTGTAATTTTTTACTTTAACCCTATGTCCATCCCCATCTGAGACCCTGTCTCTGGGAGTCACTAGTTTTCACTTGTGGGAGCTTGTGATTTCCCCCATTCAAATGGTTTCTCTTCTACAATAACCCTCTTTAAAATGTTCTCGTAAAAGGTTGGAGTTTTTCTCTTTAACCAATTGCTACATTCGTAGAACTAGAATTTCATTTTATTCCCATGAGCATACACATTTTTGGTACAACTACCTCTGGTGACATAGTGTCTATGCCATTTAACTGCTAACCAGAAGGCTGGCGGTTCAAACCCTACCAGCCACTTATCAGAAGGAAGGTTGGGCAATCTACCTCTGTAGTGATACTGCATTGGAAACCCAAGGAGGGGTCGTTATGAGGCCAATTGACTGGATGTTACCTACAACAAAATGACTGTTTTGTGAAATATAAGCTACTAATAGCTAAGTGTTTAAAATTCACATTAAAAAAATAATTCAAGCCAAAATTATCAATGCACAGTTGTGATTTGTTATTTTTAAAGAAGACTATCTTCTTGCTGTTCTTTTCACAAACAAGTCTCAACTTGTTAAAGGTCTCTGTGCTGTCATGCCTTCCTCGTAGGAATCTACTACCCCAGACAAACCACTTGCGTGGTATTATTTTTCTCATGTATTCTGTTTTGACTGGCGATTTGTGTATATTTGTTTTCTTATTAGTTTATTGCCTATTTGCACTATGAAGGGGAACTTCATCTTGTTCATCCCCATAGTTTCATGCCCACGACAGTGCCTAGCACACAGTAGGCCTTTAATAAGTATTTAGTGAGTAAATGAATAAATAAATTAATAAATCAGGGATCTTCCTTATTCTTCAGCCTCCAAGAATCCCTAACCCAGAAGAATAACTTTCTCATCACATTTAATGAAGACATTTTCATTTTGAATATTAGCTTCAAGATGTTTAGAAAATTGGTATAGTTTGGCAAGCAAAATTAAGTCACTAACACTTAGTATTGTATGTTCATACTTTTAATTCATAAGGTTCTTACTAATAACTATTTTCCATTGAAATTAGTTGGAAATAATTTTATTGTGGGAGCTCTGGTGGTGTAGTGCCTAAGGCATTTGACTGCTAACCAGAAGGCTGGTGGTTCAAACCCACCAGCCACTCCTTGGAAGGAAGATTGGGCAATCTACTTCCATAGTGATACTGCCTTAGAAACCCAAGGAGGTCGCTATGAGTCAGATCTGACTCGAAGGCAGTGAGGTTTTTTTTTTTTTTTTTTTAATGAATCAATACACCTGAATGTTTCTTTATGTAAATACTCACTTCAGGCTACAAATACAAGCTACTGCTATAATCATAATCAGGCCCTATCTTCTCCTTGTACCTGGGGTATAAGAGCTAGAGATACTCTGACTTGCAAAAACTAAGGACATTTTACTGACCTTGTGATCCCCACCAGCCTCCTGGGAGCAGTTTATGCAGTGGCTTGAGACTTTTTAAAATAAATAAATTTCCATGAAAGCTTAAGCAAACTTTATTGCATATCATAGTAGCTCCTTAGTTACTCTGCTGATCTAGTCCTTCCCTACATCAAATAATAATCAGGCGGTGTCATTACCAAGTAAGGCAGAATTGAAGCTTTAGTCATTTCATGGTGTACAGCAATTAGGCTACAAAAACTCCTGCTCCTGACTGTTTTGTGTCTGAGTGTGTCATTATAATTCCATGTCTTCCCCGAGCTGTCACGAACCTCAAAACAAAATCTTAAATTATACAAATCTCACAGAGCAGCTGGGGCTAAAAAGATCTCCAGCCACTTATTCCCATAAATACCAACCAGGTTGTAAAAAAAATTAAAAATCTCCTTGAGGGAATGCTTTGATTGAGTGAGACCACGAAAACTGAAGGTTACAGAGGAAGGTGTTCTCCAGCATAAGAAACTTTTACAGGAGGAGAAACAAAGGGAGAGAGTCCATGACAGTTACAAAAACATTAACTGTGCAAGTTGGTTACAAAACACAGTTCACCCCACTCTATTTGAATATCAGGCATAAAATCTTTTTGAAAATTTTCTTTTCCAATGTAAAGACTTTCCTTTAAAATCTGAATTTCATAGTAACATGATGACAATAATAGTACTGCTAGAAATAGCAAACCCTATGAAATATAAGGATATCTCCTGTTTTACAAGCGAAGAAACAGTGCAGAGGAGTTAAGAACATTTTTTGTAGTGCCGAAGGCATTTGACTGCTAACCAGAGGCTGGCGGTTCAAACCCACCAGCCACTCCTCAGAAAGAAGGTTGGGCAATCTACTTTTGTAGTGATACCGCCTCAGAAACCCAAGGAGGGGTCACTAGGAGTCAGATCAACTCCACAGCAGTGAGAGTGAGAGAGTAAAGCTACCAAATGAGGGAGATGGGATTAGCATTTAGACGGTGGACTCCAAACAACTTTATTCTCCTTTTGCACTCTGGATCTGTTTTTTTTTTCTCTCCCTGTGTCCCAATATAAATCTGCCTCCATCTGCTCTCCTCGCCCACCCTCCCTCTCCTAATTTACACTGCCACACCAGCTATTTGTAAAATATGTTTGCTTGAAACTAATGAAGGTTACATTTCACAACCCCTTGTTTGAATGTTACTTCCAAGGCCCTAGGAAAGACTCTATGATTGCATTTACATTGAAATAAATATTTTTTAAAATTTGCAACATGTTTTAACTGCAACCAGTGAAGGTATCTATTTCTACTCTAATGTCCCCTCCATCACATTTCCATCTTGAATAAGGTAATAATTGAAGTGTCCATCTGCATTTAGGGAATCCTCCTAAAGGAGAATTGGATGTATATTTAGTTTGGGTCTAGTGAGCTATGTTCACTGTGGTTCACAGTCCTTTCAATGTGTAATTAAGTTATCACTCGCCATCCTGGAAGGAGCTCTGTTGGCGTAGTGCTTAAAGCAGTTGACTGCTAACCATAAGGTTGGCGGTTCAAACCCACCAGCCACTCCGCAGAAGGAAGACTGGGCAATCTACTTCTGTAAAGATTTACTGCCTCAGAAACCCAATGGGGGTTGCCATGAGTTGGAGTCAGCTCGATGGCACTGAGTTTGGTTTGGTTTGAACCACCCTGGTGTGCACGCCCACTGTTCCCCCTTACTGACTTACTCCTTGTTGAGCACTCACTGGCATTCTCTGACACCTATGTGAAAAGCCAAAGGTTGTATTTCTATATGGAAGGAGTTTTGATGATACAGTGGTTAAAGAACTCAGCTACTAAGCAAAAGGTCGGCAATTCAAACCCTGTAGCTGCTCCATGGGAAAAAAAATGTGGCAATCTGCTTCTACAAAGATTTACAGCCTTGGAAACTCTTTGGGTAGTTCTATTCTGTCCTAAAGGCTTGCTGTGTGTCATAATCAACTAGACCGCAGTGAGTTTCATTTGGTTTGGTGTCCTGTAGCACTCAGAACTGAAAGAATATGTGTAATGGAGAAAGAAAAGGTTTGAAATGTATATAGAGGGCCAGAAGCTAGTCTGGAAAATTCTTCCAATAATCAAACTTGTAAAACTGTGAACAGAAGATTCAGTTCTTATGGATAACTTGTTGTTGTTATGTGCTGTCGAGTCGGACCCAACTAATAGCAACCCCTCCTTGGGTTTCCAAGGCAGTATCACTACGGAAGTAGATTGCCCCATCTTCCTTCCGAGGAGTGGCTGGTGGGTTTGAACCGCCAGCCTTCTGATTAGCAGTCAAGTGCCTTAGGCACTACGCTACCAGAGCTCCTTATGGATAACTCGGATCTTCTTTCATGAATAAACTCAACAATGAAGCATTTACTATTACAAGTACTCCCTACATTTCCTTTTTCGTTTTTGATAGGAATTGTATGAAATTTATCATAATTTTTGTGCATAGAAGACACTACCTTGTAGCAATACTAAAAGCAGAGAGATTTCTGTGTGTGAAATCAAATGTTTTATGCATCACTATACATTGAAACACAACATAACGTGTGGTGAACCTGCAATAAACTGATTGGAAACATCAATAACAAACCAATGTTAATTAATCATAACAGAAAAAATAAAAACCTTAATTATCCCTCGATAAAGAAATAATGTTAAAATCTCCTCAAAGAATATGCAGCCAAAAAATGTAAGCAAAAAAAGAGAGCACTGTAAGCAGTTAATTTATAAAAATACTGTTATTTTTCTGGATTTTGGGATGTTTGTGGTATTTGTCAGCTTTTTAGAATGTGTGGTTTATTTCAGGGTTAGAATGAGGATCAATGAAGGCATAGCGCCTCTTTCTTGGAGAGTTGGTCCCATCGTGTTAGGACTGAAGAGGTATGTGAATCGTTAGCTGAAGTACCTCCTCCCCATCTTACCTTCCCACACTTACCTGTAATTCTGGAATCCAACATTACCAAAGGAAGAGATACCAATGGAAACACCAAAAAACCAAGAGCAAAATTTTAAGTTTAAAATTTTAAAATTCACTACAGGTGTAAAGGGAGCTCTGGTAACATGATGCCTAAGGCACTTGACTGCTAACCAGAAGGCTGGTGATTCAAACCCACCAGCCACTCCTTAGAAGGAAGGTTGGGCAATCTACTTCTGTAGTAACACCACCTCAGAAACCCAAGGAGGGGTGGCTATGAGTCGAGTCTGACTCAATGGCACATAACAACAACATAGGTGTAAAGATTTCAAAAGATTGCCTACTGAGGAAGGCGCTTCGCTTTGTTTTCGTCTTTCGTTCTGCTTTGCTTTGTTCCGGGGTTTCTTACCTTGTGGCTCAGATAAGAGCATCCAAGCTGAGCAGAAGAACAGAACTAAAGTAGTCAAAGTGAGAGAATGAAAGTCCTGCATCTTGTGCCCGTTTAGGTCAGGTGGGTGATGGTGCAGCAAGGGGAGGTGAGGAGAAGGGAAGCCTTCCAAACGGAGTTGAAAATCCAAGAGGAAAGAAGATTGGCCCATTGTCCATCTGGACTCTCGGAAGCAGTAGCCTCACCTGTGTTCCCTGTGCCACCATGTCATGGAGCAGGGGACTAGCGTGGCTGCACAAGTTGCAGGGTCAAGTCAGACAGGTTGAGAAAATCCTAGCAATTTTCCCATAGGCCCACAGGAGTATTCAAGAGAGGCCACTTCCTCCCAGAGTCCATGAGGTAAGAGCAAAAATTAGCAGAGAAAGCTAGCAGAGTATCTCACACAGGACTGAGGAAGGGATTTAACCACAGGAAGAGGCTTGAATCTTTTCCCTCAGGAGTGAGGACAGTGATACCTTGGCATGTGCTAACATGAAGGTCTTCCCACCTGAGAAGTATATAAACAAAAAAAAAAAAAAAACCTCATTGCTATAGAATCATTCAGACTCATAATGACTCCCTTTGGGTTTCTGAGGCAGTAAATCTATACGTAAGTAGGTTGCCCGGTCTTCCTTTTGTGGAGTGGCTGGAGGGTTTGAACCCCTAGTCTGGTGAGCAGTCAAATGCCATAGGCACTACACAGCTAGTGCATATCTCAGCAGAGCCTGCAGAGAACTCATGGAGACCCACCACCTGTAGTCTCATGACTATAAAATTAATCGTAGAAGAAATGGAGAAAGGTAAAATCCCGAGTATAACTGAATATAAACCTCAAATACCAGAGAGAATTTTTAGAGAGGCCTCAAATTACTAGAAAGTAAACATACCACATATTCTAAGTTTATATCATTGCCCACATAGATCATACACTGTATATGTGTGTGTGTGTGTTTATGTATACACGTATGAAAACCAAACTCACTGCCATTGAGTCAATTCCCATTCATAGCAAACCCTCCTTGGGTTTCTGAGGCAGTATCTCTACAGAAGTAGATTGCCCAACCTTCCTTCCGAGAAGTGTCTGGTGGGTTTGAACCAGCAACCTTCTGGTTAGCAGTCAAATGCTTAGGCACTATGCTATCAGAGCTCCCCACATATATATACATACATATATTTACATATAGTTTTCTGTACTTCTCAACTAATCTTTTACATGCTCCTGATGAAGTCTCAAATTAAAAACACAATGCAGCTCAGCAATAAAAATCTTCAGATATTTTTAAAGAAAGGTACATAAACCAAGAAAAAGAGACTGTTTGTAGGAATAGTCTTGGTCTCTAGAGGGTGTAGAAGAGAGGAGGAGCAGGGCCCTGTTCAGGAGAGAGGCTGTGTCATGAGTAGCCTTTGATGGATTAAACTTTGAAGGACAATTTTCCAGGCTTAACACAGCGCCAGACGCCTTGTTTAAAGCTTTAACAAACATTTGCTGAGCAACACACTGGCCTGTACAAGGCTTCATATTCGTCTGGGGCACAAAGAAGGGTAAGAATGTTCCTTGATTCCCACATGGGCCTTTATCTGTTTGATTTACAGTATGTATAGATTCAAGCCCATTTACAGATAAAAAGCCTAGCTCATAGGGATTCTAATGAAAACAAAGAGGTCAAAGCCTTGATACAAATTGGCTTGAATTAAATTGAAATAGAAGTTAGAAATAATTTTGTCTCAATAGCTCAAATTATTAATAAGGCTGAAGGATTCAGCACCAGCTGTAGGCTATTTGGCCCGTAATATAAATCCTAAATATAAAGAATGGCAGTAATTTGATCATGATTCAGCAATACCTATAGAGTGGGATAGTTGAATGATGCCCAGCATCTGAACACAATGAAAAGGCTCTGCTATTCCTAGAAAACACCTTTGCCCTTTGTCTATACCGTCCCTGCTTAAGTATGAGACTGTCAAACCTGATATTTAAAATTTAGCTTTGTTTCTCAGCTCTGGTAGTAGGTGAGGTGTAACCAACAGGGGGGCCCTGGAGTGTGCTCACTGTTCCCAGATCACTCAGAATAGAAAAATCTATCCTTGTAGAAGATGAAAGATGTCCCAAACGTGTTGAAGAAAATTGCATACATATATAGATGCTCAAATACAATCGTCATCTGTCAGTTTTCTGAGTTCAGAAGCAAGCATAATGGCAAATAAAACAAAAACAGATCATCTCTCTGGGGTTGTCTCCAAACCATTCTTTTATCAATGCAGTATTTCACACCATCAATCAACCACGAAAATCCTCAGAAGGCAAATTAGATCTCTATGAGGGAAGCAAAATGAAAATCCTAGGATGGCAAACCCTGTCTTTCTGATGGGAGCAAACCCAAAAATTCCAAGAAGGGGCTGACACGCTTAACTGCTCCGTGAAAGGAACATTAGCTAGTTGTAGAGAAATGCTTAGAAATCCATTTGTGTCTGTCAATAACATTCACCTTTTCAAGGTACTAATGCATTAGTGAACTAATGGCTGACTTAGTTTTAAAAGGGACAATAGAAACAGTACATCCATTGCAGGGAAGAACAGTGAACTAAGTTCTGTTGTTGTTGCTATTACTGTTTTGTTTGTTTTCAGCTAAAAAGTCTCATTAAATGGATTTGGGGCTGGCAGAAGAGCTGGTAGAAGGTAATTTCAACAATTTGTAAGAAATCGAAGTACAGATATGCTTCCCAATGAAAATAAAGGTGAGTCTAACCTTAATGGTCACGGTTAAGTTATATATTCAATGCTATTGAAAAGAGATAATAAATATTGAAGATAAAAAAGTACTATTACCCTTATCATACAGAGAGAGGTTTTTTTTGGCATCACTTCAAGTAAGACTTTTGTTCTGTTGAGGCAGCAGAAGCTCTGAAATCATTTAAAAGGAAATGACTGCACATAAAAGAATTTTAGGATACCCAGTTGGAGCAGTTAAGAGCAAAGTTGTGAGGAAAATTTTGTTCTTTTAAACCAGAAAGTGGCAAAAGAATGACACTTTGATGTCATGTCAAATTAATAATGGGTTTCAAGATTGATTCTTGGATGGTAGTAGGTCTCTTTGCCTTAACCCACTCTGACTCAGCACATTCTTAGAAAATGACAACAGTGCCATCTACTGTTAATGTACGGTATCATTTCCGAAAGACAGAAGTAGAATTTCCATTGTATGCTTGGGATAGAATATTAAAATTGAATGATAAATGTAATTTCTCCAAAATATTAAAAAAAAAGATATTATTCCCACATAGATAAGAAGACTTTTCTATGCTTGTCTTCTACCAGTTATTTC
>NW_006921589.1:17800788-17807662 GCF_000298275.1 Orycteropus afer afer
GTCAAAGAATACTTTTTTTAAAATATAAAATTTGAACTGAGTAGTGTACTATTCCTGCTAAGGCTATTGATATCATCAGGAGTCTTATAATTGTGAAATTGGTAAGAAAAAAAAATTAATGTGTTGTTTTAAAAAGTTGGAGTCAGTAATATACTTTGCTATATATTTTTAAATATAGGATATTTCCAAGGTATGTGCTGAGCTGTGATAAAGGAAGGAGACAGCCTCACCTCACAAGCACTCTTCTGATCCTAATCTTGACCATCTGCCAATCCTCCAACTTTAAGTGTACAACTATCCTCCTTACTTATTCCAGGTCACTTCAAACCAATATAAGGAACTCTGCTGGTGCAGTGGTTAAAGCCTCCAGCTGCTAATCAAAAGATTAGTGGTTCAAGCCCACCAGCCATCCCGTGGGGAAAAGATGAGGCAGTCTGCTTCCGTGAAGATTTACAGCCTTGGAAACCCCATAGGTCTGTTCTACTCTGCCCTGCAGGGTGTCTATGAGTGGGAATTGACTCAATGGCCATGGGTTTTCCAACCATATAAAGAGCCTGTTGTTATTTTCAATTTAAATCAAGTTAACACCGAGTTGGCCTCGACTCCTGGTGACTTTATATGTGACAGGACAAAACACTGCCCAGTTTTGTGCATCTCCCTGGCTGCTGGTGTGTGTGAGGCCGTTACTGTGGTGGTTGTGTCAGTCCGTCTCAGGCCTTCCTTCATTTTCAGCGGCCCCTACTTCACCAAACATGATGTCTTTTGTTATCAATTGTTATTTCCTCCTCCTGTGTCTAAATTAAGAGAGTTGAAGTCTTGCCATCCTTCTTCTGAAGAGCATTTTAGTTGCATTTCTTCTAAGACTGATGTTCTGGTTACCAAGTGCTGCTCTGACAGGAATACACCACAAATGGGATGGCCTTAACAAACAGTTTATTCTTATAATTTGGAGGCTTTAACTCCAAGTGCATAGTGCTCTAGGGGTTCAGTGAAAGCCCCTCAGCCTTGGGCTTCAGCTCTGCCTCCAGCTCCCAGCCCACAGAAGCTAGAGACTTTTCTTCACTCAGACAGCTGCTGGCTGCTGAGGCTGCCAAGCCCAACGTTGACAAGTAAAAAGGCACAGTCCCAATATTGTCAAATCACATGGCAGGCCATTAATTCAAATCCATTGTAAGTCCCAAGGTCAGTAGAGCATGGCAGGCTGCTGAACAACGACACGGCTACATGCAGGTTCCAAGCATGCCATAAGCTAGAGACCATTCCCAAAGCTGTTTCTTATATAAGGGAAGCAGACCACATACCCAACGGCAGCTACTCAGCTGTTCACAGTAGATTCCACCATGGAGTTGATTGCCAGTCTCATCATGGGGAATACTACATCCAGCTGTCCAGCCACTCAGCCAGGCCCAGCCAAGTTGACACAAAAACATAACCACCATAATTGATTTGTTCTTTCTTTAGGCAATCCATGGTGCATTCAATATTCTTCTCCAATGCAGTTTGAATGCATCAAGGCTTCCTCTGCCTTCCTTTTCCATTATACAACTTTCACATGCATATGACAATGGCTGGGGTCAGACACACTTTAATCACCAAAGTGATACCTTTGCATTTGAAACTCCTATAACGCATCTTGTGGATTTTTCCAATGCAAGATGTCATTTGTTTTCTTGGCTGCTGCTTCCATAAATATAAAGCCTATAAGTCTTTTTCATTATTATGAAAGTAAAGAAATGTCCTTAATCTGCTATGGCAAACTGAGAGGTGGGTGGTGGAGGAACGGTTCTGCTGACATGAAGCACACAGTGCTGGGGGGTGGTTAACATGAAGATATGTTTCACATAGACATTTTAAGAGTTAAAAAATGTCTCCATCCATTTCCACAGATTTAGACCAGGCTTTTTGTAGCACAAGGATCCCCAAAGTGCATTTTCTCTCTTTGTTTTACTCTGCCTTGTCTAACCTCAAAGCAACACACTACTCAGAAATGCTGGAATATTGAAAACTAAAATTCATTCCCTTTGCGTTCTCTTAAGACCTAGCAGTCACAGAAATGAACATGAAGTAATATGCTGGTGTAACAGCTTCAATTCTCTCCTGTCTCATTTGTGTTCACATTTATGCTCCTTCAGATTATCTTCTGTGGTCATATGGATCTGTCCTCAACTACACTAGATGCTAGAACGCTCTCCTACTTCTCATTTGCTAAACAGTTTTCACCCACTCCAAAGTTACACATATAACTTTAAAACACATGGAGTTTGATCTTGATGCGTTCACTGCTCGGCTCTCAACTTAAAACACAGGCCATTGCAATCAAATAAAATCAGGCAGCAACCTTGGTTCCAACAATGAATCTGAAAGAACTCGGTTAGGTCAATAACTTGCTCCTACAATTGATTAAGGGAGTCTGTCAGCTTCAGCAAGCAACGAAGGAAACACCCTGCCTGGAAACTGACAGAGGAAAAAGCCCGGATATGAGGAGGAGGGATGTTTCAGATGACAGAACAGAAGAAAATTCCCTGCTGACAGGAGTGAGATCCTCCTTACAAAGTTTTGGAGATAAAAATGGGTAATCTTAAGAGTTATGTTTTCAATAAATGATGATTTGATAGGACAATCATTCCATTGCATTCTTGTAACAGTGGAGACTAGCCTGGGAAAAGGGAAGAGGCCACCATCTGAGGTAAGGGGCGTGGCCAGACAGTTAGGTGAGTCTCAGCAGGGGCAGATTACTTAATGATGAAGGTAAGCACAGGCATACCTGTGCCTAGTTACTAATCTGTAGTGAAATAATTTCACATGGGTTTCATCTTCGATGTGGTGAAAACGTAAAACTGTGCACTATAGATTAGTAAGCAAGCACAAGTTAGCCGGTGCGTACCTTGCTTATTGAGTAACATGACACTGAGTATCAGTATCTCGTGGACATTGTGAAAAGCATATCAGCTCAACAATTTGGGCAGTCAAAGTAGAGGCCAGGTATGCAAATGATCTGAGGAGTGTTTATAGCCAAGTAAGTGATTCAGGCCCAAAACATTCCACTACGTATCAGAATCCACAGTACCCAACAGGATGGCAAACCAGGTTAGTGAAGTCAGAACCCTGCCCAGAAGATTAGAGGAAGGAAAGAGGAATCCAGGCTAGTAATCATGTAGTGCACAGGCCAGAGGGGTGCTGATGGTAGAGACCAGCGGCAGGAATCCTGAGCCCAAGTAAAGAATTTGCACATCAGACTGACCAAAATACAGGCCACTCATTCTGTAATAGCCCTGCCGTGTGTTGATTCTAACTCATGATGACCTTCCATGTGTCAGAGCAGAGCTGTGCTCCTCAGGGTTTTCAATGACTGGTTATTTACAAGGAGTGACCAGGCCTCTCTTCCAGGCACCTCGGGTGGAATGGAACTCCCAACCTTTCAGTCAGCAGCCCAGGGCATTAACTATTTGCACTACCCAGGGACTCTGATTCTGCAACAGACATAAAATACCCACAACAGAATTTCTGATTTAGACATCAAGGATAATAAGTACATTTGCCTCATCTCTGAAGATTTCTGAAGCAAAAAACAATCTCAGAGTGAATCCAATCTAGCTAGGTCCGCCATGAGAAGAACCACATGCAAGTTTCTGCATGTGATAATAAATGGAAAAATGTGGAGTGTGAATAAAGGTACTCTGAAGAGAGTGTAAGGTCCTGGTGGTGCAGTGGTTAAATGCTCAGATGCAAACTCAAACGTTTGGTAATCCACCAGCCACTCGACAAAAGAAAGACTGTGCAATGTAGTCCCACAAAGATTACAGCCTTGGAAACTCTCTGGGGCAGTTCTACTCCGTCCTATAAAGGAAGGTTGGGCATTCCTACTTCTGTAGAGATACTGCCTTGGAAACCCAAGGAGGGGTCACTATGAGTCGGGGCCAACTCGATGGCAAATAACAACAACAACATAGGGTTCTTATGAACCTGAATTGACTCCACAGCAATGGGTTGCAGAGACTATGTGTGGGATTTTGAAATCCTGTTTTTGTTGTTGTTATGTGCCGTCTCATAGTGACCCCACCTTGGGTTTCCGAGGCAGTATCACTACGGAAGTAGATTGCCCCATCTTCCTTCCGAGGAATGGCTGGTGGGTTTGAACTGCCAGCCTTCTGGTTAGCAGTCAAGTGCCTTAGAACAAGAAGGATTTGAAGGTCTTGAACATGGCAAGTTTGAAGGTCTTGAACACAGAACGCAGTATGTGAGGAACTCAGTCTGGCACCAAACATATCGGACCACTGGAGGGCAGGGGGGCTAGGAAGTTGTTGCAGAGTAAGCAAAAATGTTTTTGGAATACTAAAATCAGGGTTCCATGATTTAGCTCAAAGACTCTTCCCTGCTTCGTTAATAGCCAAATTTTACCATAGAGCCCAATTTCTTTTATGTATTAATTATGTACTAATACTGGAAAGTAGAACCAGCGTCTGCCTTACAAGCTCACTGAAGCTGCAAGAGCCTTATGCCACCAAAGTGCCTATATAATTACATACACATGTATAATTAATAGGAGCTCTGGAGGTGTAGTGCCTAAGGCATTTGACTGCTAACCAGAAGGCTGGCGATTCAAACCTACCAGCCACTTCTTGGAAGGAAGACTGGCAATCTCCTTCCGTAGTGATACTGCCTCCGAAACCCAAGGAGGGGTCTATGAGTCAGGACTGACTTCACGGCATATATAAAATTATATATATATAATCATAACATTTATTTTTTGGGAAAAAAGAGTTTTTTAATAGAAAATGTTTTCAATTTGTCTATAATTGTAAAGTTTAATCTGAATTACACCATTTACATTCACAGATTATTAGCACCCCCTTGTGGTCATGTGTAAATATTGCTCGTTCAAGGGGCTTTCGTGCTTGAGAACAGGATTTGAAGTGCTATAGTTTGAATAGATGGCTTAAAACTGAATTCAAATAAAGTATCTATTTCCATGTAAATATGGCACATACCATCTACATCCATGTACGTATACACACACACATACATATGTATCTGTTTTATAATTATACAAGAAGTCATGAGGTTCGTATAAATGTCTATAAAATGAATGGCATTCTCAAGCTTGTCTTCCAGGGACACCTTCTCTCCCCTCATCTGTACTTGCAAAATCATACAGGAGCTTTGAGCTCCCAGCACCCATGATCTAAGAATGGTCCTCAACCCTGACTGCACATTGGAATTACCAGGGGATATTAAAATAATAGATATAATGATAATCCCACTATGTCTTGCCCACCCACACCAAGACCAGTAAATCAGAAATTCTGGACCAAGATCCTACATTTTCATGGGTGATTCCAACATAGACAATGTTGCACCTCTGATCTAAAATATGTGCTGAAAGTTTCTTCAGTTGGAAAAGAATATATGAAATGGAGAGAGAGCATGAGCTCACATTACCTGGAAGCGTGAGAATGGTGAAATATTGAATCAAATCACTCAACACTACCTGGTTTCGCACAGCGACTATTACTGTGGAATTATAAGAATGAAGACAGGTGTTTCCTTTGCTACAGATTTGAAAACTATTTTACAAATGCATCAGCTTCAGTTATAAAAATATATAAAATAAAACCAGATTTAAAAAATATATACTGAAAGAATATAGAACAATTACACTTTCTTTAATTGAGAACATCACTACCTTATTTACACAAGATCTGTTATCATGTCTTAATCAGACCTTAGCATATGGGCAGGTATTTATTTTTAGGGTTTTATGTAATTAGCCTGTAGTTTGAAACATTCTAATATAATCAGCATTTATATCTCGGATGTTTAAAGGAACCTTGTGAACTTTTGGGCCATGCATGAATGCCAAATTTTTTTTTTTTTTTTTTAATGAAAAGACTGCTTTTACTGCCAATAGACACCTAAAAACACTCTGCAGTTCATATTAATAAGACTGGATGTAATTGAATGTCAGCAGATACAGTGATTTATAAAGTACTTCACACCCTGTATGTAATGAAAACCCTTGGCACTGAGTCCTAACATTTGCTGAAACATGATGGTGCTTTTATTTCCAACTGCCAGCTTGACCTAGAACCTTCTATCATTTTTATCATGATCGACTTTACCTTGTTTCTAGCTGTGCCTCAGGTTTTCATCTTAAATTGAGAAAAATGTGTACAATTTGCATTTCAGCTTTTTACCTTCCTTTAACTATTTGATACATTTTAAGGAAATAAAATGGATATTTTAGCAAATATATCAGAATTTATACGTCTAAATGGCTGTAAACTTCTTGAAAGCAGATACCTGGGGAAACTGACATGTACCCCACTGACATTGTTCTTACTCAGAATGTTTTGAAGTCATCTTGAGGAACTGAGGAATTGCTTCCGATGTTACCTGCAATTTATTATTATTATTTTAAGTATTTCTTTCTATGGCAAAATTTTGCTTTTGGTAATGAATTTGAATTTTTTCAACAACATTGAAAGGTATTTGCAGTCAAGACTAATGGGTAACTGGGTTAAACTGCATAATGCCTAAAGTAAAATAAAGGAAGTAAAATAAAGTGTTGTTGTTGTTAGGTGCCTTCGCGTCCTCTCCGACTCATAGCGATCCTTTGCACAGCAGAACGAGAAAACAACACCTGGTCCGGTGCCAGCTCCGCAATCCCTGCTATACTTGAGCCCATCGCCGCAGCCACCATGTCAATCCATCTTGTTGAGGGCCCTCCCCTCTTTCGTCGAGTCTCCACCCTACCAAGCATGACATCTTTCTCCAGGGAATGGTCCCTTCTGATAACATAGCCAAAGCAGGTGAGACAAAGGCTGGCCATTTTCACTTCCAAGGAGCATTCCTGCTGCACTTCCTCCAGGACAGA
>NW_006921589.1:17808963-17812840 GCF_000298275.1 Orycteropus afer afer
CCAGTCATTTGGCCAGGTAACTGTCTTCCAAATCTCTTGGCATAACCGAATGAGCTCCTCCAGTGGGGCATCTGTTTGTTGAAACATCTTAATGGGTATTCCGTCAATTCCTGGAGCCTTGTTTTTTGCCACTTCCTTCAGTGCAGCTTTGGCTTCTTCCTTGAATACTATTGGTTATTGATTGTATGCCACCTCCTAAAATGGATGAAGATCTACCAGTTCTTTTTGGTACACTTTCCTTCCATCTTCTTTTGATGCTTCCTGCATCATTTGATATATTGCCCATATAATCTTTCAATATTGCAACTTGAGGCTTAAATTTTTTCCTCAGTTCTTTCAGCTTAAGAAATACCAATTGTGTTCTTTCCCTTTGGTTTTCTCACTCCAAGTCTTTGCACATTTCATTATAGTAACTGGCCTTGTCTGCTCAAGCTGCTCTTTAAAATCTTCTGTTCAGCTCTTTTATCTTGTCATTTCTTCCATTTGCTTTAGCTACTCTCCTCTCAAGGGCAAGTGTCAGAGTCTCTTCTGTCATCCATTTTGGTCTTTTCTTCTTTTCTCATCTTTTTGATGACCTCTTGCTTTCTTCATGGATGATGCTCTTGATGTCATCCCACAATTCTTGTTTTTGGATATTGGTGATCAATGCCTCAAATCTATTCTTTAGATGGTCTCTAAATTCAGGAGGGATATATTCAAGGTCATATTTTGGCTCTTGTGAATTTGTTTTAATTGTCTTCAACTTCAAGTTGAACTTGCATATGAACTGTTGATGGTCTGTTCCACAATCAGCTCCTGCCCTGGTTTTGGCTGAAGATATTGAGCTTCTCCATCACCTCTTGCCACAGATGTAGTCAATCTGTTTCCTGTATATTCTATCTGGTGAAGTCCACATGTATAGCCACTGTTTGTGTTGTTGAAAAAATGTATTTGCAATGAATAAGTCATTGGTTTTGCAAAATTCTATCATGCTTTCTCCAGCATTATTTCTGTCACCAAGGCCAAATTTTCCAACTACTGGTGATTCTTCTTTGTTTCCAACTTTCACATTCCAGTCACCAGTGGTAATTGACCAGTTTGGTCAAATTCAGACTGCAGAAGTTGATAAAAAATCTTCAATTTCTTCACCTTTGGCTTCGGTGGTTGGTGCATAAGTTTGAATAATAGTAGTATTAACTGGTGTTCCTTGTAGCATATGCATATTATACTATCACTGACAGTATTGTACTTCAGGACAGATCTTGAAACATCCTTTGTGATGATGAATGCCACACTATTCCTCTTCAAATTGTCATTCCCAACATAGTAGATCATATGGTTGTCTGATTCAAAATGGACAAAACCAGTTCATTTCAGCTCTCTAATGCCTAGAATATCGATCTTTATGCGTTCCATTTCATTTTTGACAACTTCCAATTTTCCTAGATTTACACTTGGTACATTCCATGTTTCGATTTTTAATGGATGTTTGCAGCTATTTCTCCTCAATTTGAGTTGTGTCACATCAGCAGATGGAGGTCTCAAAAGGTTTACTTTATCCATATCATTAAGGTTGGTTCTACTCTGATGATGCAGCCCTTTTCCAGTCCTATTTTGAGAGCCTTCCAACCTAAGTGGCTCATCCTCCTGCACTGTATTGGACAATGTTTTCGGGCTCTTCATAAAGTTGTGCAGTAATGTATCAGATGTTGTTTCTCTGCTATTCATGAAGTTTTTCCTGGCCAATTCTTTGAGAAGTGGATGGCCTCTTCTTTCTTCCTATTCTATCTCAGTCTGCAAGCCACGCTGAAAACTGTGCACCATGTGCAACCCCGCTGGCATTGGAAACACTGATGGCACAGCCTGAAGCCTCACAGCAACATGCCACCACAGTAGGAAAAACCAACAGAGAAGTTTGTCTCCCTTAGCTGTTGGAAGCCTTTCTACCCTCCACTTACCTGGATCCCTGCCACTTTCCTGCTGCTTGGTTGTGGAGCCTGGGTCCCTCCCCTTACCTGGATAAATAAAGTGTATGGGGCTATCATGTAGTAAGCATGATGAAGGTGCTTTGGTTACTTCTTGCCACTCTAACAAAAATAACCACAAATGAGTGGCTTTAACAAACAGGAGTTTATTCTCTTAGTTTGAAGGCTAGAAGTCTGAGTTCAAAGTACCAGGCTCTAGGGGCTGGTTGAAAGCCCCTTGACCTTGCGCTTCAGTTCTGCCTTTTACTCCTGCCCCACTGAAGCTACCACTGGCTGCTGAGGCTGACAAACCCAGGGTTGACAACTAAAAAGGCACAGTCCCAGTGTTACCAAACCACATGGCAGACATTGATTCAAGTCCATCAAGAGACCCAAGATTGGCAGACAACGTGGTAGGCTGCTCAAAAATGACTCCGCTACATGAGGGTTCCAGTGTGCCAAGAGCTCCAGCTATTCCTAAATGAAAAAAAAAAAAGAAACCCTCACTGCCATCAAGTGAATTCCAGCTCATAGTGAGCCTTATTGGGTTTCCAAGGCTATAAATCTTTACAGAAGAAGATTGACCAGTTTTCTTTCTGTGGAGCAGCTGGTGGGTTTGAACCACTGCCTCCTGGTTAGCAGTCAAATGCCTTAGGCATTACACCATTAGAGCTCCTTAACCATTCCTAAAGTTTCTTCTTATATACTGGGAGCCGACCACATTCCCTAAGACAGCTACTCAACTGCTCACAGTAGATTCTACCATGGAGTTGATCACCAGTCTCATCATGGGGAATACTACATCCAGCTCTCCAGCCAAGTTGACACATAACCTTACCTACCACAGAAGGAGTATGGCAGTTGTAAATTAGCAATAAAGGCCGTCTTTAAACATTTTAAACAAAGAGGTGGTTCCCATGTAATCTGAGCAACTTTAGCATTGCTGGGATATGCACAGTCTCACAAGGTGCCTGCTTTAAGGGTGGGTATGCTCTACTAGGAAGGTATACACATAGAAACACACACATATAATATATCATTGAAACAAACATCCATTGTGTATACTTCATGAGCACACAGCTCCATCAGTTTTCACAATTAATACAACCATGTTAATGAGTACTCAGATCAAGAAAAGAAAAATTTTTAAAGCAATCTCAGTGCCTTATAGTCACATATTTATTAAATATAATGTCATGAAAGAAAAAAGACCATCCAACAAAAATATGAACTGGGAAAGAATGCAATTACAATTTAAAAAGCAAGCTCAGAGTTCATTTCAATCCATTAAAAATAAAAATATTTCAATATTATACTAGAATGTTTTATGGAATGCTTTTGACCAAGCAAACTTCACAAATACCCAAATGTTAAATTATTTGATAAATATAAAATTGAGAGAGAACAAGATATTTAAAAAAATGGTGAGATTTCTAACATTTCACATAGTAATGGTTTTAAATATAAAGTTAAAAATTATTAAATAATTTTGATAATGTTGGAATGTTTATTTCTAGTTATGTTGATTTTAAAAAAAAACCCACATTCTGCTAGCAAACTTTCATCTCAGACTAAATGTGCAAACTGCTCACCCAGGGCTCTCGTTAAAATGCCGATCCTGAGTCTCTTTGGGCAGGGACTCAGGTGTGTATTTTTATCAAGTACCCACTTGATACTGCTAGTCTTTAGGCTACAGTTTGAGTAGAAATGTTGTAGAATTCAATTTAATCATAGATACAGGAGCTCTTGTGCATAGTGCCTAAGGCATTTGACTGCTAACCAGAAGGCTCACAGTTCAAACCCACCAGCCACTGGTCACAAGGACAATTGGGTGATCTACTTCCCTAGAGATACTGCCTTGGAAATCCAAGGAGGAATCACGATGAGTCGAATTGACTCGAAAGCAGTGAGTTTAATGGGTGTGTATATATATA
>NW_006921589.1:17812960-17819601 GCF_000298275.1 Orycteropus afer afer
AAAAAAAAAAAAAATGGAAATTCTCCCATTACTCGCGATTTCCTAATCCTATATTATCAGTGATGGAACTTCTTTTCATACACCTCTCCTCACCTCCATCTTCCCCAAGGCTTTTTCCCTCCCTGTCCCCACACCTGCAGCTGCCTAAGGCATTTGGAGCTTAGAACTTCCTCTCTAGCACTCCCTGTAATGCCCACCTTAATTCTTCAGTGTGATGCTGCATAATAAAACGAAACTGTAATGTCAATGTCCTGGGCTCACGAAGATCAGAAAGCTCAATGACTCAACAGCTAAAAAATCGATTCAGCCTAAGAACAAACAAAACTCTGCAATATCTAAGGGAACTGTGTTATAATACTGCAATTCATCTCTAAGTACCAAAAACAAAACAAAACAAAACCTCGCTGCCCTTCCGTCCATCCCTTTCTCTGGGTTTCTTAGGCAGTAACTCTACGGAAGTAGATTACTTCCTTCTGAGTAGCAGCTGGCTGGTGGGTTTGAACCTCCAGCCTTCTGGTTAGCAGTTAAATGCCTTAGGTGCTGCACCAAAGAGCTCCTCTCCAAGTACCACTGTCTAATAAATGTTGTAGATCCTTGAAATATTACTTGTTGTTATGTTTCGGTAAATACAAAAAGTTCGTGCGTTTTACATCAGTTTCTTCAATATAGGTTGACCAATTATCTCAAGATAATAAGGGGGAGGTCTCTGCTAACTTTGAAGGACATCAGGCAAAAATAGGACATAACCTTTTAAGTGCAATTATAACTGGATAGACTATTAATAGCCTTCAATTGATGGTTGAAATTTCAAATGATATAGGAATATATCTTGGATAAACTTTTAATTCAAATACCTTGAAATTAGGGCAAAAAATACACAGGAAAGCTTAAACCATGATAAAATAAAGTCTAAGGCTTTTTCTTTAATAGCAAGTCTAGAGAATGAAGGAAAAGGAGAAAAAATTTCAGGAAGATGGACACATTAAATTATTATTATTCAGTAATTTGCTTATAATGGAATTTCTGATCTGAAAAATTTCTGATCTGATCTTGTAATTCTATTTTTTTAATAATTTTTAATCAAACTAATTTTTAATCAAAATTAATGTCCTGTCTCTAACATTGTTCTCATATAACAATAAGCCTCCATACCTGCCCTGGTTTCTGAACACATAGTATTAAAAAATCCAACAATTTATTGTTTTTTACACCTTCATGAAGACCTGATATTTCCCAAAAACCAAACCCATCGCCATCAAGTAGATTTCAACTCATAGTGACTCTATGGGACAGAGTAGAACTGCCCCATAGGGTTTCCAAGGCTGTAAATCTTTACAGAAGCAGGCTGCCACATCGTTCTCTGAAGAACGATTGGTAGGTTTGAACTGCCAACCTTTTGGTTGGCAGCTGAGTGCTTAACCACTGAGGCAGCAGAGTTCCTTGTTAATAATGATAGTTCATTATACTCTGGGGATAAAAGTGGTCCCTTACGTTTTGTTTCATTTCATCCTATTCTGCAACAATCTCAGTGTCTACAATGTGAGTTATTTCTCATGGTTCCTATAGCTCACCTGAGCTCTTGGTTTTAGAAAAACTGAACTTTTCAGTTTGGCAAATGTTGAAAAGTTTAAAAATGAGCTATCTTGGGAGAGGAGTTATTTGTGTATTTTGTAGCTCATGACCATTGAATGCGAATGCATCTGGTATTGGGATCCTTTTCATATGGTGGCACTTACTCTTGAACTCTAAAGAGAGCTTTGGCAACAACCCAAGCCTCAATGCACAGGGTATTACATGTTTACATGCCCATGTCCTAGGTCAACCAACAAAACTGCTTTTGTTCAAAGAATAACTAACAGATGAGTAATGAAGTTACTTACCCAAAGCTCAGATTCCACTGTCAATAAGAAGAGATTTGCATTAAATAGTTTCATCTAACAACTATGTTAGAACTTTTATTTTCTAGCAGAAGTCAGAAACCAACTGTTCTCTCAACAAGACTATTGTTTCTCGACCATATACCACCCATCCATGAAGCATTTTCATCTCTTCAGTTATTTTCTAGAAGGGGCTCTCAGATTTGACTTTTATTGTAATCTTCACCTCAGAAACAATTTAGTGTTTCCCCATTGATTGTCAGATTTTTTTTTTTTTTCAGTAGTTTTTAAAAGCTGGGTGGGTTTCTTCGTTTTTAAATGGATTCTAAATGCTCATTGAGTTAAGTAATCAAAGTGGAACTGGAGAGGCTATTTTTTAAGAATGTTTTTCTGAACTTAAAATTCCTATGATCATTATTCTGCTCTGTAAATAATGTTGACCTAAAGGAAAGATAGAAATGGAATTAGGATACCCCCTCTATCAAAGTGTAGAAACCTAACTAACTCCATTGATGTTTGCTATTGAGATGCTAAATATACATATTTAACATGCCATTCTTCAACTCACTGCCATCAAGTCGATTCTGATTCACAGAGACCCCCCTTTGGGTTTCTGAGGTGGTAAATTGATGGAAGTAGATTCCACAGTCTTCTTTCCATGGAGTGCCTGCTGGGTTTGAACCACCAACTTCTTGTTAGCAGTCAAATGCCTTAGGCACTATGCCATCAGAGCGCTTGTCATCAAAATACCTACAGTATAGGTAAGGGTACCAGTTGCCATTGAACTGGTTCTGATTCATGGTGGCTCTATGTGTGTCAGAGCAGAACTGTGCTTCAGAGGAGTTTCAATGCTGATTTTTTGAAAATAGATCACCAGGCCTTTCTTCCAAGGTGCCTCTCGGTGGACTTGAACCGCGCCCTTTCAGTTAGCAGCTGAATACATTAACCATTTGCCCTGCCCAGGACTCCATAGGTAGGGACTCCCTAGGGACACTACTTTTGTGTAGCATTCTCAAGGAATCCCTCCCAGTTTAGCAAATTTGGTGTTTCTTGCAGCAATAGGAGCTCTGCTGACACAATGCCTAAGGCATTTGAGTGCTAACCAGACCATTGGTGGTTCAAATATATAAATTTTAAAATAAAATAAATATTAATATGTCCTTTCTTCTTTCATGGGCACATCTACAGTGCTGTCAATGGGAAAAGTATCAAACTTAGGGACATGGGGATCTATGACACAGTTTTACAGAACAGTATTATTATTGTAAAGAAAATAATTTAAATATACCCTCTCGTAGCGTAGTGTCTAAGGCACTTAACTGCTAACCAGAAGGCTGGAGGTTCAAACCCACCAGCCACTCCTTGGAAGGAAGGTTGGGCAATCTACTTCCATAGTGATACTGCCTCGGAAACCCAAGGAGGGGTCGCTATGAGTCGGGTCCAACTCGACAGCACATAACAACAACAACAACAACTCAGTTCTTAAAAAAAAAATAAGTATCAATCTGGTTATGGGCACACTTTCACTGGCCTTCTATTTACACAATTCTCAACTTCATTTGTTGTTGTGAATTAAAAACCAGAAAATCATTTCCTCTCAATCATCCTCTCTTGCAACGTTTTTACAGATTCCCTCGCCTAATCTTATGTACTTTTCTATTACCTTGACCATCATGTTTCCTTGTAAATGTTTACTCTCCTGTGATTATGTTATTTGTTGTGTTGTGTTTCTACAAAACACACTTCTTGTGGACTCCACATCCAAGCAGCACACTGACATCTAAGGTGCACTTCACCAGCTACTGTTCTTGGTCTCCGATAAATGATCATAAAACTTAAAAGGCCTTGTATTTCGCTTGTGCCCTATTTAGCCTGATTCTTTACTGTCCATGTTCTAACATTATTATTTCTCAATTTTGAAACTTTTCCCATAATCCAGAGTCTATCCAAAAAAAACATTTCTACTTTCTAATGATAGAATGAATCTAATTGCCATTTATATGGTACAGAGTAATCAGGAAGTGTTTAGGAAACATGCCATTTTAGCATCTACAACACAAATGAAAAAAAAAATAACCATTTCTTAAATCTATAAATTTTTCTAAGACCAACACAACACTATAGTCACTAATAAAATTTATGTTTAGGGTCATCAATGGTGGATCAATGTATGAGTAAGGATATATTTTTGTGCTATAACCACGGCACATTTAATCTAATAGTTTATCTGTTCTTTGAACCCTCAGGTAATGACTGTAGCTAAAGACAGGATATTAGGTCATCCAATTATCTGATTTATTGTTATATGTTCTTCATGTTTATATTTTCAGATTTTTCATGATGATGGCTGAAAATCTAGACCTGGAGGAGGCTTTTGCATAAAATTTCTCTAACATTTATTAGATTTATCTAAGGACTGTAATGGATACTTTCGGTGTGGTCTTTCGTAAATTCGTTTAAATTCAAAGTAATTAATTGAAGTAAAGCCCTGTATTTGTGCATGCGTTCTCAGTAATTAATTGAAGTGAAACACATGTATTGCTAATCTTGCATGCTGTGATTAAGATAGATGAAGACATCCATCAAACTAGATTACTTCTTCATCAGCGAGGCTCAGAAATATCTCTACAGCTGTTTGGTTCATTTTAATTGCATCAGAGTCTCTCATATTACGTGTTTTAAGTTAGGCACTATTTCCCCTCATTAAAGAAGAGACTATGGAAATCTCATAGCATCCTTATCAATACTGAAAGAAAGCACAATGCTTGAAATATCTCCTCACTAGTAAAATTAGATTAGCTAAAAGAACAAAAAGGCATTTGTCTATTTATGGCTCCATTTTCACACTTAGATGTATAAACACAGAGCTGGGAGGGCCAGCTGGACCCTTGTTTCTGTGACCAAATGTGCCCAAATTGTTCCCTCAGGGCACGATAACTCCTTTATTTGAAAAAGTAGCAGGAAATGGTGCTACTTTCCCTGTGATATAAAGAAGTCTAATAGACAATTCACAAGAAAAATGACATGTGCTGCTTTTTCCTCAAGTTAGCATTACTTCCTACAATATAAAAATAGTTTTTTAAAGTATCTGGTATTCCAAAAGGAAGAGACCCACTTACTCTACCAATTTTTTGGTTAGTTACTCAGAATCACCCCTAGTAATAGAAACTTGGAGTTTTAGTCATTTAGCAGGACAGAAGAACAGCAGAATAAAACCAGAAAGTTGCTTCAGAATAATCTATGATTTGACACAAAGCCATTTTTTGAAAGCCAAAGTTACCATTTCAGGAAATTCATTCTCTCGTGGTTCAGTGAGCCCTGAGGAAGGTGAACTGAACAAAATGAGAAAAAGTCAAGATTGGACATTTCATGGAATATCTCAAAGTGCTGCCAACAGCAGTGCTAGTTATCTCATTCATTCTGAGGGAAATCCATTTCACTTCATCTTAAAGACTGACTGACTAATGTGAAAAACTGTTAACTCAAATGACTACAGGCAGAAAATGATATCCACATTCATAATAGCTTGAACCAGCAATAATACCTTCCTGTCTAATTGAGGGAGCCCTGATTGTGCAGTGGTTAATTGTTTAGCTGTTAACTCAAAAGTCAGCATTTCAAACTCACCAGCAGGAGAAAGATGGGGCGGTCTACTTTCAATTTTTTTTTACTTAACTTCTATATTTTTCTCTACTCTGTTGTATATTTAAGGACTCCTATGATTTCTATTAATTTTAATTCATATTCCATTTGAACACCCAGACCTCAGGCATCTGTAGTCCCTAGTAGTGTAACTGGAAATGCAAAGAGATGGAAACATGCAGATCTGTGAGACAATATGGCTGAAATCTACATTTAAATTGGACAAACTGATATTTATAGCACTAAAAAAAAAAAAAAAAAAAAGAAACCATGCAAAGTACTAAGTAGTGATATTGAAAAATCACATGTATTTATTGAACAAAATTAGAATATTGAAAAGAATATTTATCTACTTTAAAATTAATTTAAATGGTAAAGGTAAAATTAATCCAATAGCAGCATCAATTATATGTGTGTGTATGTGTTTAAGGTAGAGAAAAACAAAAAACATGGAAAAAGGAAAATGCTGTAAAACCTAAAAATACTACACCCACTCCTCCCTTATCGACATGACTTTGTTCCAAAGACTAGGTTGTTACGTGAAAATTAGTGCCATGTAAAAATGGAGAATACTCACATCAGATAACAAAATGGGAGATGATTATATCATTACATAATTGTCAAATTACATCATTACACAACTGACAGACTGCATCACCACATAACTGCCAAGCCACTGAGACTCACGGCCCAGCCAAGTGAACACATAACCTTAACCATCACAGCCACCGTTACTCTTGCCTCACACCTTGACATTTGTTACTGCCAGACATATGTTGTTAATGTGCAAAATAGTCAGATAGTAATGTTTTCCTAATGTAAATACAAAATAGTAAATAATGAGATAGGAGGTAAGTAGTCAGTGTATTATAAAAACACATTTATTGCCATAAAAATTGTTTCTAATATCATGCTATATTTTAAGAGCAAATTATAAAAGTTTCATTGTCATAATCTAACCCTAATAGAAAAAACTATGTAAACACAGCCACATATTCTAGAAGAATAGATGATAAAATGTTAATAAGAGCCATTTAAAATGATGAGAATGTAGACATGATTTTTAGTCATCTCTGTGTCTTCTAACTTTTCCATAGTAAACACATATTTCTTAGATTTTAT
>NW_006921589.1:17819741-17830564 GCF_000298275.1 Orycteropus afer afer
TGAAATATCCGTGGAAACACAGCAAACTATATAATTTCCCATTAAGAATGGAGGGAAAAAAAGAACTATCCAGACCCAGCAGAGCACTGTCCATCTGCCTTGGGGAGAGAGTCAAAAGTGGAAACAGAGGCAGCTTCCCCTTGGAAGGGAAATAAGAACAGAAATCGCCTCCCCTGCCCCAAAGCCTTTGTTTTTCTTAAAATAAAGGAATGGAATAAGAATAATTATACCCATTTTAGGGTGAGACCAACAAAGCCCAGAAAGATAGGTCAACACATAAAAACTAAATCTGTGGCCGTGGAATTGATTCCAACTCACATAAAAGAGAAGATGAAATTCTGAATCCCCATAACCAACTTTAGCACTCCCAATAATAAAGTCAGTGTTTCTAATTACAAATGCCAAAGATAAAATTAATCAAGTGGCAGCATTGGTGATAGATACATTGAAATAATATGTTTATACATAGTTCTATTTCGTACTAATGACTTTTTTATTTAACTAGTGGTTCTGATACCTCTTGAGACAAAATGATAAAATTATTATTGCTATTATTTTTTAGTTTTTAATCTCAATAATTGTTTAAGGTTTGTCATTGATTAATAACAATAAATACATAAACAAACAAATCAAGCCAGTAGCCTACTGGAACCTCAAGGCCATGAGCTACCAACTTTTTATTAGTCATTTGATGATGGTATTTGATTTGTCTCTTCCATTATTTTTTTAACTGCTTGAAAAATGAAAAAAATGCCTATAACTACAGACTTCCAATATCATACCTCATATAAGGCAAGTTTAAAATTTTGGGTTTTTTTTTAATAGAAAATTACTTAGCCCAAGGGTGGAGCAAACGGTTAAGCAATAGACTAGGTTAAGCAATAGACTACTAATAAAAAAGTTGGTGGTTCAAACCCACCTAAAAGCACCTCAGAAGTAAGCCTGGTGATGTACTTCCAAAAGGTCACAGTCCTGAAAACCCAGTGCTGCAGTTCTCTGGACACATGGGGTCACCATGAGTCAGAATTGACTCCCTGGCAACTGACCGCAACAACAAAGTGAGTTAGGGGTAATTGTAGAAGCCCTCTTCTTCATGTAACTTTTGAATTTCTCCTTAAAATCCTGCAACATATGGTAATTCTACCTGAACTTTATTTGGTTTAAAAAAAAGAAAAGAAAAGAAATCAGTGCTTTCAACTAGTGAAAACATCCTTTCAACTTGCTGTGCTGTTGTTCGGTGCTGTGATGTTGTTGGGTGCTGTGGAGTTGGCACCAACTCACAGCGACATTACGTTCAACAGAATGAAACACTGCCCAGTACTGCCCCAGCCTCACAATGCTTGCTGTGCTTGAACCCATCTTTGCAGCCACTGTGTCAATCCATCTGGTTGAGAAGCTCCGCTTTTTCACTGACCCTCTATTTTACCAAGCATGATATCCTTCTCCAGGGAATGGTCCCTTCTGGTAACATAAACAAAATAGGTGAGATGAAGTCTTCTTCTAAGGAGATTTCTGACTGCACATCTTCAAGGACAGATTTGATCATTCTTTTGGCATTCCATGGTATTTTCACTATTCTTCCCCCAACACCACAACTCAAAGCATCAACGCTTCTCCCATCTTCCTGATTCATTGTCCCGCTTTCACATGCATATGAGGTGACTGAAAATACAATGGCTTGGGTTAAGTGCACCTTCGTCTTCAAATTCAATGTGTACCAAGTAGGAATTTTAGTGCTGCTAAATCCATTTCCAGGTAAGGACAGAGATAAGAGAATATTGATTTGAATCTCCTCTCACTAATTACTAGGGAGCATTTTTATTTTTGTTTTAAACAAGATAATCTTTTGCCGATTACCTAATATGCATACTTCACTGTATGCGATTATGCTATTATTAATTATGTCATTCATTATACAGCATCCTATATCATCTACAGATTACTAAATACGCCTCCTCTTATAGCAGTTGGTGACCTGTAAAGAAGATGAAGTGCTTTTTCCATGAGACAGGTAGAAAAGCCAATTAGTCTGGGTTTTTGCTTCAAATAGCATTTGATTTGATGCTTGATATTAATTGTTTTTAAGTGTGTGGATGTTATGTTATTTAGTGTGTCTAAACCACAGATGGCTCCTGGCAAGACCTCATACCATTAACAATATAATTAGTAGAGGAAAATTCAAAAACACTCACGGGGATTGTTTGTACTGTTCTTTTTTTTTTTTTCCTTTTTTGGTTGGGTATGTTTTTGCTCTGTGGGATAGAAGACAGTTTAAAACAGCACTACATGAAAAAAGAAGCGACTGACCGCAGGTTGCGACTATGCTCAGTGAAGCAGAGTTTTCTACAGCTCATCTCAGCAAAGGGGAGGTTTCTAACGGTCCCCCGCTGACTTCAAATGTGTTCACAGCCTGCACGCAGCAGCCACAGTGGAAACTTACCGGTGTGATAATAATCACTTAGAGTGAGACTGTGGTGCAGACCCTCTCCCCCTAACCAGAAATCCCCCGAGTAAAAGCTTTATCCCCTGGGGAGACTCAGAGAGGCAAAGAGATAAAAACAGGTGTACCTTTCCCTGACATTCAGAAATGAAGGGTACAAACAGCTATTCACTCCTGATAACCTCAGAGCCAAAAATTAGACCAAGCACAGACTATCCTGAGCATTTAGGCATCTGACTTAGAACTGTCTTAAAGCATTTGAAGACACTTTTTATATGTAAAAAGACATTTTTGTTGCTGTTGTTAAAAAGAAAGCTAAGCTCTGGAGAGGAGGGATGGACAAAGAATGTACATAAATGAAAAATAAACCTGGAATGATATACATCAATATGTTAAAAATTTCTGTCTTTGGAACATGGGATGAAGGGTGGAGTGGAAACCATTCCTGTTATTTTTAACGTTTTTTATTTGCTTGTATCTGTTACAATCGCCATATATTACTTTGATGATTATTTTTAAAATCTTTAGGAAAAAAATAAACACAGTGGCTTTGAACCATTTCCTCTGAAGGTGAATTATGTTCTCTCATAAAGCTGCCTTAACTTTTTGTGACATGAGATATAAGGAAATATACATAATAAAATGATTTTCAAGAATCAGTATCTAAAGGACCATTAAGTTAATGAAGATAATTTTTAATTAAATCCAACATTTGTATGTTGTTGTTATGTGCCGTCAAGTCGGACCCAACCGGGTTTCCGGGGCAGTATCACTACGGAGGTAGATTGCCCCATCTCCCTTCCAAGGAGTGGCTGGTGGATTTGAACCGCCAGCCTTCTTGTTAGCAGTCAAATGTCTTAGGCACTATGCTACCAGAGCTCCCAACATTTATACACCACTTTCCAGATTCCCAAGTGCTTTTTCCCATTCAAGACTACATGCTATATGCAACCATAGCCCTCTGATGTAGATAGTATCCTAATTTCATGGAGGAGTAAATTGAGATTAGGTGTGGCCAGGTCTGTGCTCAAACCACACCAGTAGGAAGCAGGAAAGCTGGGGCTAGGGGCCAAGTTTTCTAGCACCAAAGCCGGGCTCTTCTCCCCTCACAGTGCTAACTAGAGAGGATTTTGATTGACCCTGTGTCTTAGTCATCTGGTGCTGCTTAAACAGAAATACCACAAGTGGATGGCTTTAGCAAACAGAAATTTATTCTCTTACAGTTGGGGAGCTCTGGTAGCATAGTGGCTAAGACACTTGCCTGCTAACCAGACGGCTGGTGGTTCAAACCCACCAGCCACTCCTCGGAAGGAAGGTTGGGCAATCCTACTTCCGTAGTGATACTGCCTCGGAAACCCAAGGAGGGGTCGCTATGAGTCGGGTTTGACTCGACGGCACGTAACAACAGTTGGGGAGGCTGGAAGTCCAAATTCAGAGTGCCAGATTTAGGGGAAGACTATGCTTGAAGTCCTAGTTCAGAGTGCCCTCTCTAGGGGCTAGGTGGAGGTCCATTGGCCTTGGGCTTCAGTTTTGGCTTCACACTGGAACAAGCTGGAGGTTCTCCTGATTCACACAGCTATTGGCTGCTGAGGCTAATGAATGCAAGATCAGCCAGTGAAATGGCAGATTGTTGCCTCATAGGCTGCAAAGGCAACAATCCCGAGATTGGCAGACAACATGCCAGCCACTGGTTCAAGTCCAGAAACTGGAGATGAAGACTGAACCAAATGCAGGATCCTTTCTATAGACACTGGAAGCAGGCCACACTACAAAGATAACTGTCCTTCAACTAATTAACTGCTCATACCAGATTCCACCATGGGGGTGATTACACCATGTCCAATCTCATCATGGGGAATAATTACATCCAGCTGCCAAGCCTCAAAATCATGGCCCAGACAAGTTGACACGTAACCTTAACTACCACACCCAGGGAAGCTTTCCAAGATTTCATGATTACTTTGCATACTTGTACGATCAACATAAAAGAACATGTTTTGTTTTTTTTTTTTAAATAAATAATAATAAAAGCAGGAACCCGCTTCCTACAGTAAATGTTGCTACACTGAGCTGAAATGTCATGGAATATTTTCAAACCATTCTCTTACAGAGAATCTGAAATGCTAGTACTTCACTGGTATCAAAGATTCATTCAGAAGTTGGGGAAATTTTGTGAAGATTAAATGTAAGATGAGAATAAGCAGGCAGCTCCAGTTTGCTCACAGATGGGCTTGCTGATGGGCCCTCATGAATCAAGTAGTTCTGTTCATTCCCTCACACATCATTAGTTTCACTGTCATTAAATACTCATAAGAATGGAACACAAAATTTCGGGGAACCGGATAGCATGCTCTGTCTAAAGATGTGGGTGCAATGCTGCCGGTGCTGGGGAAAAGTTAACCTTGCTGTTGCTAACTGCTGTCGGGTGGGCCCTAGACTTCGGGCACAACAGAAGGCAACAGTGCCCAGTCCTGTGCCGTCCTCATGATCATTTGAGGATCAGACTTGGCTGATCACAGGAAGCAAACCTCCAGGGCTTTCTCCCCAGTTCATCTCAGGCTGGAAGCTTGGCTCAAATGGGTCAGCGTCATCAGGAGCAGATTAACCAGCATGCAAGCTATACACAGGTTCGATTGTGCTTACTTCCTAATTTGTCATGCACAATTTCACATAAATTTCACCACATATTGGATCGGATAGGAATCAAACCAGGTTTCCTGCATGGACAGGGAGAGTTCTACCACTGCCCCACTGCTGCCCTCAAACTAATCTTACTCTCAAATTTCAAAAGTCTGAGAAAGTTAAAGGGCAGCTTAGTTAGGGACACACTTTAGAATCATCTGTGTATTGTTTTGACTTTATACATTCCAGGCCAGACCAAACTGAATCAGAATTTCTGGAGCTGAAGCTCTAGCTTGTCTGTGTGTGTATGTGTGTGTGCATTTATATGTATATAGGCATATTCATGTATGATGTATGCATCTACTGGAGAAACAATTTCAAAAGCTATATCCCATTTATCCAATTCCAAAATTGAAAATTGAGATTATTTACCTGTATCAAATAAGGAGAATATCACAATCACATAAATTTGTGCCTTAAATAATGTTAATCTAACTCATGTCTGCATTAGGTCACCATGGTGAATAAAGTGAGCATTTGTCACCATTTGTCAGTGTGCAGCAATGTTTAATTTTGCAAATAGTATGTCATAAATTTTTATAAGAAAACTCAAAATTTTGTCAACAAAGAAAATTCCAATTAAATGAACACCATTTCCTGTTTATAAGCATGTATAGATACATCCTCTTTTCTAATATCAAAGCACTTTGTTCAAAGAAGCCTATGTGAGCTCACAGTGTAAGCCTTGTACACATGTTTCCTTCAAAAAAACTCAAGGGTATATGACTGCTCAGTCATCACTCGGAAATTCCTCTAAGAGGGAGAGGGGAGGAGTTAATTTTATATATGTATAGGCAATCAAGGCATACGCATATAATACATTAACAGGAGTCTGTAGCTAGGCCAGGAATAGAATCCAGGTTACATATTTTTAGACTAGTCCTCTTTCGTTTTCACACACAGTATGATACTTACCCATATGCTTTTAAAGTTTTCAGCAAGGAGGAGAGCAGGGAAGAGAGAATTTGTATAGCCCTAGAATCAATTAAAAATCAATATTGCATGGGCATAAGTGTGTGAGTAGTCATCACTGTTACACCACCCAGGAATTCTTTCCAATCATTTCTCCCCCAAGTTCAGTTTGCCACTTTGCTTCACTCTAAGGAAACACATAACTCTCAAGGACATATGAACAAAAGCAGCTACTTATGAAATTCCAGGGACCACAGAGGCCCATGACACAGATTCATTTATTTAATGGTCACTAAGACCTGACAAATAGGTATTATTCCCATTTTATAGGTGGGGAAACTGAGGTTCCATGATTATCAAAGTGAAAACTTTGAATTATTTGGACACATTCTGGGAAAGAGATGGGGTGAGAAGCCAACAGTTCAGCGTTTTTGGCTTGAATTTGGATTGACTTCAAATTCTTTCAGGTGCCCAGGCAAGTAAAGAGGAGGATACTCAGTGATGACCAGTGGTGACTCATGTTTCCACTCTTAAGATATACGTTACAGAAGAAAATGTTAAGGGATTCAGCAAAAGGCCATAACAAAGTACAGTGAGGAAAGCAGGATTGGATGCCAGGCTTAAACCCTTCTCTGCCATCTCTCACCTTTGTTGTTGTTGCTAGTTGCCCTCAAATGAAGTTTGACTAATGGTGACCCCATGGGACAGAGGAGAACCACTCCACAGGGTGTTCTGGGCGGAAATCTTTACTGGAACACCTCACCAACATCTATTTCTGGAGGAGCCACTGGGGTGGACTCAAACCTCCTTTTTTGTGGTTAGCGACCCAGAGAGCTCACCCTCCATGCCACCAGGACTTCCTAATACTTTTTTACCTTGGGCAAATTACTTAAATTTCTGTTGCTATTTCCTCTCTTTAAAACAAAGATATTAATTGTCACACAAAGTTTTTGTGAGAATTAAAAGGGACAATACATGTAAATGTCTAGTACAAAGTCACATAGCACATAGTCAAACAAACAAACAAAACAAACCCATTACAATCCAATCAATCTGGAGTTAGTGGTCCAATGGGACAGAGTAGAACTTCCCTGTAGGATTTCCAAGACTGTTATCCTTAGGCAAGCAGATTACATCTTTCTCCTGTGAAGTGTTGGTGGGTTCAAGCTGCTGACTTTTCTTTTTGTTGTAGTTTTTATTGTAATTATATTAATTTATTAATGGTCAGAATAATTCTAGGAGGAAAGATGCTATGACTGACATTAAAACACACGCACGCACACACACACACACACACAATTCAAACTCAGCGCTGTTGAGTCAACTCCAACCCATAGAATCCTGTATGAGGATACAACTGCCCCACATGGTTCCCCAATTCTGTCAATCTTCACAGAAGCAGGCTGTCACATCTTTCTCCTATGAAGCAGGAAAAAACAAGCACTCCTACGGTGGGCTTGGAACTCTGGTAACGTAGTGCCTAATGCACTTGACTGCTAGCCAGGAGGCTGGGGGTTCAAACCTACCAGCCACTCTTTGGGAGGAAGGTTGGGCAATCTACTTCCATAGTGATACTGCCCCAGAAACCCAAGGAGGGGTCGCTATGAGTTGGGTCCAACTCCACGGCACATAATAACAACAACAGCATGGTGGGCTTAAATCTTTGGCTTTTCAGTTAGTAGATGAGTGCTTAACCACTGTGCCACCAGAGCTACCTATTGCCATTTTATAGATGAGGAAATGGAGGCACAAAGAGGTTAAGTAATGTCCCATTTAGTAAATAACGTAAGTGATGAAGGCAGGACTTAGATCCAGATATGGCATAGTGGGTAAGGCATTTGACTGCTAACCACAATGTTGGTGGTTCAAAGCCACCAGCTTTTCCATGGGAGAAAGATGAAGGGATCTACCTCCATAAAGATTTACAGCCTTGGAAATCCAGTGGGGGTCACTCTAAGTCAGAATCTACTTGATGGCAGTGGGTTTGGTTTTTGGTTTCTTATCTATACTGCTGCTCCTCACTCTGCTATGTATTTGATTATCCCATAATTGTGCTGCACAGAAGGTATCTATAAATTTGTTTTATTACTCCCTGTTGTTAGCACTTCCAAACCCTGAGTTCTTTTGTCATATGGATAGGCATAATCTAGGCTGAGTCATGGAAGAGGATAAAAGAGGATTTTGATTTCTTATTACCTGACAAGACCTTTGCTTTGGGATTACAGCATTGCCAAGTTTTACACTTGATCCCACCGTCTGCTGCTATGTGCTCCTTATGTCAAGTCAGCACATATCCTTTGAGAATTAAAAATTGAAAAACAGTGACCATAAAATTTGATACTGCTCATTAAATTAAATGTAAGATAAAAATCTTGCATAAATGAAATTTAGTGTTAACTCTTTTTCATATGAAGAGTAATATGTTAAGAACAGTGTAGTTTAATTCAATGAAAGAATTTCAACATTAAAAATCAGGCTCCAGGTTGGGCTGTATGGAGACATCCTTTGTGAAAGTTTTTCATACCTGTAAATTATTCTGATAATATGTAAAGTAAAATGTTTCAAGGCTTCTAATGCCATCTGCAATTAGTTGTTCGTGAGACCCTCTGTGATAAGGGTTGTAATTAAGTGCTTTTTCTTGAAACATACACACACATATGCACATAAAGAGAACATGAGAAACTTGCTTTCAATATGTTCTGTATTGACTACATGGATGGCCCGGAAAAGTCTACAGTGTCTTAAACTCATCTGTTTACTTTCCAGAAGTGTGTATGTGTGTAGTCATTTTCAAAATGTACCTTATGTTCCAAGCTTGGAAAAATACCACCGTAAGATACTTTTTAGTGCTCTGAACAATATAGTCACAGTCTACATTAGTTACCTGTACACATACTTTTAATGAACAGATTGTACAAATTTATAATTATTTTTCCCAGTCATGTTTATTTTGATTTATTGAATTCTAATTTTATTTTTGTTTAATTTATAACAAAAAAATTACAGTTTATATAATGTAATTTTATTTTTATTTTATTTTTTAAGTAATTCATTCATTTTATTTTCTAAAGGATCTGCAATAGATCTAGTGTGTGTGAGTGTGTGTGGGAGGGGAGGGAGGGTGTTTCTTTAAAATAATTTGAGAAGGACTGCTTTAGCCTGAATTTCCCTCCATAAATAGAAAGTTGACTCTCTACTCTCCTCCCTTTATAGAATCTCCACTACCACCATAAAAAAAAAAAAAAAAATCATTGCCATGGAGTTGATTCTGACACCTAGCAACCATACAGGACAGAGTAAAACTGTCCCAGAAGGTTTCTGGGAGACAGGCCCCACCCCCGAGGCAAGAAAGGGAGTGAACGCCAGGGATGACAAAGTAGCAGGATCTAGGTAGGATCCAGGTAAGAGGAGGGCGGAGAGATTTCAAACAGCTAAGGGAGATGAACTTGTCTGTCAGTTTGTCATACTGTAGTGGCTTGTGCATTGTTGTGAGGCTGGAGGCTGTGCCATGGGTGTTTCAAATGCGAGCAGGGTTGCACATGGTATACAGGTTTCAATGCAGTTTACAGACTGAGACAGACTAGGAAGAAGGAAGAGGCCATCCACTTCGCAAAGAATTGGCCAGGCAAAACCTTATGAATAGCAGAGAAACACTGTCTGATACATTACTATGCAACTATATGAATATAGTTGTCCAATACAGTGTAGGAAGATGAGCCCCTTAGGTAGGAAGGCACTAAAAAAACAGCTGAGAAAGAGTCGCCTCATCAGAGTACAACCAACCTTAATGATATGGATAAAGTAGAGCCTTCAGGACCTCCATTTGCTGACGTGGCACAACTCAAATTGTGGAGACACAACTGCAAATATCCATTAATAATTGGAACGTGCAATGTACAAAGTATGAATCTAGGAAAACTGGAAGTTGTCAAAAATGAAATGAAACTCATAAAGATCGATATCCTAGGCATTAGTGAGCCAAAATGGATGGGTTTTGGCCATTTTGAATCAGACAACCATATGATCCACTATGCCAGGAATGGCAAATTGAAGAGGAATGGTGTGGTGTTCATCATCACAAAGGATGTTTCAAGATCTGTCCTGAAGTACAATGCCATCAGTGATAGGATAATATCCACACACCTACAAGGAAGACCAGTTAATATTATTAATACTATTACTCAAATGTATGCACCAACAACCAAAGCCAAAAATGAGGAAATAGAAGATTTTTATCAATTTCTGCTGTCTGAAACTGACTGAATGTGCAATCAAGATGTGTTAATTATCACTGATGACAAAAGTTGGAAACAAAGAAGAATCACCAGTAGTTGGAAAATTTGGTCTTAGTCACAGAAATAACACTGCAGATCACATGATAGAATTTTGCAAGATCAATGACTTATTTATTCATTGCAAACACTATTTTTCCACAACACAAACAATGGCTATGCACATGGACTGCACTAGATGGAGTACGCAAGAGTCAGACTGACTACATTTGTGGCAAGAGGCAATGGAAAAGCTCAATATTTTCACCCAAAACAAGGCCAAGTGCTGATTGTGGGACAGACCATCAACTGCTTACATGCAAGTTCAACTTGAAAGTGAAGACAATTAAAACAAGTCCACAAGAGTCTAAATATGATCTTGACTATATCCCTCCTGAATTTAGAGACCATCTAAAGAATAGATTTGATGCATTGGACACCAATGACTGAAAACCAGAAGAATTGTGGGATGACATCAAGAACATCATCCATGAAGAAAGCAAGAGGTCATTAAAAAG
>NW_006921589.1:17831119-17857571 GCF_000298275.1 Orycteropus afer afer
CCAAAGAAAGGTGATCCCACAGAATGTGGAAATTATAGAGCAATATCATTAATATTGCATGCAAGTAAAATCTTACTGAAGATAATTCAAAAACTGTTGCAGCAGTATATTGACAGAGAACTTCCAGAGGTGCAAGCTGGATTCAGAAGAGGAGGTGGAATAAGCAATATCATTGCTGATGTCAGATGTATCTTGGCTCAAAGCAAAGATTACCAGAAAGGTTTACTTGTGTTTTATTGACTATGCAAAAGCATTTGATTGTGTGGATCAAAACAAATTGTGGATAATATTGAGAAGAATGGGAATTCCAGAACACTTAATTGTACTCAAGAGGAGCTTGTACGTAGACCAGGAGGCTGTCATTCAAACAGAACAACAGGACACTGCATGATTCAAAATCAAGAAAGGAGTGCATCAGGGTTGTATCCTTCACCATACTTATTCAACCTCTATGCTGAGCAAATAATCCAAGAAGCTGGACTATATGAAGAAGAATGTAGCATCAAGATTGGAGGAAGAATCTTTAACAACCTGCAATATGCTGATGACACAACTTTGCTTGCTGAAAGTGAGAATGACTTGAAGCACTTACTGATGAAGATTGAAGAATACAGTCTGCAGTATTGATTACATCTCAATATAAAGAAAACAAAAATCCTCATAACTGGACCTATAAGCAGCATCACAATAAATGGAAAAAAGCTTGAAGTTGTTAAAGACTTCACATTGTTTGGTTCTACAGTGAATGCCAATTGAAGCAGCAGTCAGGACATCAGATGACACATAGCACTGGGCAAGTCAGCTGCAAAGGACCTCTTTCAAGTGCTGAAGAGCAAAGATGTCTCCTTGAGGGCTAAGGTGCACCTGACACAAGCCATGATATTTTCAATTGCCTCATATGCATGTGAGAACTGGGCAATGAATAAGCAAGATCAAAGAGTTGATGCTTTTGAGTTGTGGTGCTGAAGAAGAATGCTGAAAGTACCGTGGACTGCTAAAAGAACTAACAAATCTGTCCTGGAGAGAGTGCAGCAGGAATGCTCTTTGGAAGCAAAAATGGCCAGACTTCATCTCACCTACTTTGGTCATGTTGTGAGAAGGGACCATTCCCTGGAGAAGGATGTCATGCTTGGTAAGATGGAGAGTCGAGGAAAGAGGGGAAGGCCCTCAATGCCATGGATTGACACAGTGGCTGTGGTGATGGACTCAAATATAGCAAGGATCGTAGACCTGGCACGGGACTGGGCAGTGTTCCATTCTGCTCTGCATGGGGTCACTATGAGTCAGTGACAACACAAAGGCTCCTAACAACAACAACAACAACAACAACAGAAGGTTTCCAAGGCTGTAAAGCTTTACAGAAGTAAATTGCCATATCCTTCTCCCATGGAGCAACTTGTAGCTTCCAAAAATCCATTTTTCAATTAGCAACTGAACACTTAGCACTGCACCACGAGGGCCCCTTAGAATCTCCCCAGGTATTTATTTATTTTCAGAAGGTCAGTCTTGATGGTCACCTCTCAGTATTCAAGGCAGACCTCATACCTGCTCCCTTGAGGTCGGAGGAAGAATCACAATCACTTCTTGATGGTGGCTACTCTAGAACATGTAGCCATGATACTGCTTGGTGGGGCCTCCAAACACAAAAGTCTGAATGTGAAATCTGACCCATAGGACACGTGCTTCCATTTGTTGCCATGTGGCTTCTGGTATGGCTGAAGCTGGAGCATATTTTTCTTGCTTATTGCAGCCTTACCAGAACTGCAAATGGTAAATATAATATCTCTCCACTATTGTTTTCTGAAAGGAGCTCTGATGGCATAGTGCCTAAAGCATCTGACTGCTAACCAGAGGGTTGGTGGTTCGAACCCACCAGCTACTGCATGGAAGCAGGATTGGGTAATCTACTTCTGTAAAGATTTACTGCCTCAGAAACCCAATGAAGGTCATCACTATGAGTTGGAATTGACTCTATGGCAATGGGTTTGCTGGTTTTTTTTTTTTTTTTTTGGTTTTCTGAAACTTCAACAAATGAAACATTTGTCTCATAATTACCTTTGGCATGGGTTGCCCATGTTCCAACTTACTGGATTGTCTTGCATACCCTTCCCCCAGGTTGATAAAGACAGCATATATTCCCCATTCCACAATCCCATGGACTCAGAATAGTCATACTAATTCAACCAAATGACCTGAGTTAAGGGTGAACTTAACCACTCTGTTTCTTCCTACTGTTGTCCCTACTTTTCCTTAAGATAACAATTGCTTCTTATCTGCTATAAGACCTTGGTTAGGGCTACCCTCAACTCACCTCCATGAATTTCAACAGCTTTGAATCTCAGGTAGAAGGTATCTGGGAGTTTGATCCCTTCCTACCAAATATCAACTGAGTGCTTTAATCATCTCCTTCACCAACTAGCTTTGCTCATTAATAGCCTTTTTCCAGAGAATAAATGTCACATACATTAATTCTAGGTGCTGGCATAGTGCCTAAGGCATTTGACTGCTAACCAGAAGGCTGGCAGTTCAAACCCACCAGCCACTCCTCGGAAGAAAGGTTGGGTAACAAAGAAGGGGAAGGCCCTCAAAGAGATAGATTGATATAGTGGCTGCAATGGTGGGCTCAGGTATAGCAAGGATTGTGAGGTTGGCACAGGACTGGGCAGTGCTTTGTTCTGCTGTCCATAGGGTCACTATGAGTCAGAGCCAACTCGACGGCATCTAACAACAACAACATAGTTAAAACAGCTACTTCCTAGTTTCCATTATATAGCTTTCACCAAGTGATCAATAATTAAAATGATAGTTTTAAGCTTATTTACATTAATCTCATTGTTCTCCAGAGCCTTATTCCCCAATTTTATATGTAATAAATTTAAAATAGACCCTTTATATCACTTTAGATTTTTAGATTCTAAAGATATAATTGTCTCAATTATATACATAGTGGTAGATTCAGAATGTATAAAATGACTAAATATGTGACATAGAAATTTCTGCAACACATATTCTGGAAAATACGTATAAATTCAGCGAACATGGAAAACTCCCTAGAATATTTTCACAGTTTTGATGAATTCTTCATATTTCTGACATGTTTAAAATGTCAAATGCAGGCAAAAAAAGAATAAGCAAAATAATGCAGAGGTTCTAAAAGCAATCTCAGTGATAGAGAAATATCCATTCTGTGGAAAAATATGCAGCCACCTCATCCTCTGTTACTTTTATTTTTTTTACTTGGAAATATAACAGATTTCTTCTCTCACCCTCATAACACTACATTTGATAAGGGTATATACCAGTCCCCCGTGATTATTATAAATGTAATTCATTATTTTGCCATAAGTGTTATTTATGGACTCATATTTTTTAAAAATTATCATTTTAAATCTAAGTGTTGACTTAAAAAATAGAACATTATGAAGAAAAAGTTTTCAAAATATATGATTTGATGATAAAAATCTGCATGAGTAGGTCAGTCTTGATATCCAGGAAGCCTGAGAATATTAAAAGTTGTGGAAAAACTCTGAAGTTTCAAATGTGATATAGTTTTAATTATAACCAAACTCATATCCTTTCATGCATCTAATCTTCATATTAAAAATAAAATCCAAAGGTAATGTAGAAACTAAATTTCATTGTATATTATATTCATTTATGAGAATACAAATTTGTAAACAGTCATGTCAGATGATTCAAGAATAATATAATGGAAAGCAATGATCTCATCACAAAAGAATTAGCTTCTTTTCTTTTCTTTGTTTTTTTTAATGCTGCTCAACCTCTCATTCAACTATGTTCTCCTTGTAAAGTCATATCAAATGGTGGGATTCATCTTGATTCTCCTGTTCCACAGCAGAATTGAACTTTGAACTTTCTTTTAAGACCTATAGCGTCCAACCTGGGAAAGTGTATGCTTCAGAAAGTGAATAATTTAAATTTTAAAGCAAAAAATGAAGATACTTAGTGCAGTGGTCATTACAAGCAAGCTGACTTGTCCTTGGGAAAGTTAAGTGTTCCACTGACAAGAATATTAGATCAAGAGTCAGAAGTGCTGGTCTCTGGGCCCCAATTTGCAGCTAATAAACTATGTAAAAGGAGTTGTGTTGGTGCAGTGGTTAGGGCATTCTTCTACTAACCAAAAGGTCAGCAGTTTGAATCCACCAGCTATTCCATGGAAGAAAGATGAGGCAGTCTGCTTCCATAAAGAGTTACAATCTTGGAATCCCTATGGGACCCTTCTACTCTGTCCTAAAGGATTTCTAACAGTCAATTTAACTGGATGGCAGTGAGCTTTTGTTTTGTTTTCTAAACTACATAAACTCTCTGTTTGATAATTTTTCACCTATAAAACTGATATGATTCTAATTGTTGTAAAGTCTTCATTTCTCATTCATTTTAATTTCAGTTATGTACTCTTATCCTTACCTCAAAATAGAGTTGAGGTCAATTCCATAAAAAATAGAAAGAAATTAGATTCAAAAGTTAAATGAAAAAATCACAACAAGGTGGAAAGGAGGGTAAAAATAAAATGAAGGCAGAGACAGGACTGATAGTTTGAAGGGCAAAATATTTGGCGTAAGCTTTTTCATAATCAATTACTTTCATCTTAGTGTGAATTTATATATTCATCTTTGTAGAAAGAATAGAGAAAACAATATGCCTGAAGACTACAGGGTACCTAAGTATGAGTCGGGGCCGACTCGACGGCACATAACAACAACAACAACAACAAGTATTCTTTAATGATTCTACAGTTTTGCCTGAAATGGTATATATCTGGGAAGAAAGGAGCAAAATTTGTAAACCTTAATATAGGTCCGTATTATTAGACTCAGCCTATGTGCCCAAATTATATGATTTTTAAAAGGAAAATGTCATCATTATGAAAGCTAAAGGAATTTTTCATTGGTGCTGATGTAAGAAATAATCCTGTAGAATATTTGCTTTTCTGACACTACCACCATGGAATCATAGGAAATCTTCATATGGAACTAAACTTGCAAAAACATTCTTTTGCTTTTTACCAATCTTTATTTTTCTCTTCCCAAACTATGGAAGCAGTTTTCAATGTCTTATAGATGGATGTCTTTCCAATTCAAAATGAGCTTTAATAATGTTAGCACTAGAAACTAGTTCCATAGCAACTGCTGGAAAAGCTTGTGTATGGACATACATTTCTACAAAAATTATGTTAGTAACACAATAGTGCAAAGAAAGTTACACTAAAATTATCTTCTGCATCAGGTAGGAGAAATAGGAGTACTTCAAAGATCTTGAGGATGTTTCTTAAGAGCTTTCTCTAGGTCAATTAAGTTTATTATTCTACTACCAAGCTAGCGTCCTTTTGAAGCAAGATTCAGAGCCTGTAAGTGACACTAACCTTTCTAGCTAAGTGATTTAAATGATCATGATTTTCAACAGATAAAAAACAGGATCATTTTGCCACTACATTTTGTAATTTCCTTCCCGAAATATAAGATAATTTTATTCCTCTAAGAAATCTACTGAGTTAATATGGCAGACACTTCCACCACAGATGCATTTCCACCACCCTTACAGTTCACAGAAAGAAAATCAAATTCTATTTTAGTGACGTTTTCATAACAGTTTTTTGACTAATAATATTGAAGAATCATGATATATTTTAGGGGATATTCATTCTAGTAACAGTCATTTTTCTTTGATGTCAGAGAGAGACAAAGGCTTGAGGAACAGAAGATTTATGATGACATATTATAGACTTGCTTGGTAGATGTTAGATTTTTTACTCTTCCTCTGAAATGACAGATAATGAAGCTTTATCAACTTCCTTTTATTACGGCTAAAAATATATCTTATAATAGGATCATAAACATTTAATGAAACTCACAGCTGTACTGAATCTTAAAATTAGGTGAGAATGGACAAGTAGTTCATAGAAAAGTAAATCAGCATAACTCACACATTATGAGTTTACAACCCTGCTTGTTTTAATTTAATACTTTTCTTCTAACCTCTCTACTGATGTCCATACATATTTCACTAACTTTCTAAATGAACCTGGACATCTCAAACGAGTTGATTATCATCCCTAGCACATCTGGATTCTGAGCCTTCCATAGAGAAGCTTAAATTTAAGAAGCAAGAACAGGATGACTAATCTTCCTTTTATTCTTCCCACTCCTATCTAGGATGAAAATTAAAATTCTTACTATTTCTGTTGGAAATTGGGCTTGCCAGAAACAAACCCTGACATGAGGATTCCTGTGAATGTGATTAATAGGACATTTTCCTAGAAAAAACAGGTAGGAGAATGGCAAAGTTGGACTGGTAAGGCAAGGAGATTAAATAAGAATATGATATCAAGCAACATCTCATGATGGGTGACTTCAACTCACTCCCAGAAAGGCTGTCTGAAGACAGTGTAGATTACATCTTAAATGTATACCCTTGTACATGTTGGTCATTTGTTATAGACTGCTCCTGAGGGTATATCCATTCCTAGATATTTCTAACAAAGTGGATTCTGAAAGCCAGAGACCAACCCTACAACAACAGACATGTTGTTGTTGTTGTTTGCCGTCGAGTCGGCCCCGCCTCATAGTGACCCCTCCTTGGGTTTCCAAGTCAGTATCACTACGGAAGTAGGATTGCCCAACCTTCCTTCTGAGGAGTGGCTGGTGGGTTTGAACCTCCAGCTTCTGGTGAGCAGTCAAGTGCCTTAGGCACTATGCTACCAGAGCTCCTAATAACAGACATAGAGATGGTTATTTGAGAGAGAAACCACATGGGGAACTAGCATGGGAACGTACAGAGATCCAAGCAAGTTATCATGGCGCATTATGTGTGCTTCAATCCCTATACTGTTCACTATTTATGCTTATTTTCCTAATACCTCTATTTATTCTTTTTTGTTCTTTATGCACACATTTTTTCTCCTTTATTCCCTCTCTGTACACTCTGGGGTTGGCATGGGAGAATTACTTGCTAAAAACACAGTGCAAATGGGACCAAAGCTTTAGTTCCTTCCACTTTGTTCCACAGCTTAATGAGGCCCATAGATGTAGTATTATTGGCCAGCTCGATGCTTTAAAAGCTTTCATTTGAATGCCTTCTGTTCACCAGAATCTTCTCTATTAGTTACAATTTGATTCCATGGTATAAAACAAACAGTCCAAAGTAACCCTTTTATGAATACCAGACGAGCTTCATCAGCATCACTTGACAGTCAATAAAGTGTTCTTCTACTGAGTCTTCATGGACCCAGTCTCTTCTATTTCTAATGTGTAAGAAGATCACTTTAACTGCAGCCATTACCTCCCTATTCAAAACAGCAGGAAGAAGCAAGGAAGAAGACACAAGGGGATTATGCAAGTTATCTTTTAAGGAGGAAATACTGAACACTTTAAAAATGTTATACATTATTAGGAATAGTACCCAGTTACATACTTCTACCATTTTAAACAATTATCTATTGATAAAATCCCTTAGTTAACACAGAAGCAGCAGCAATGTATTACAGAGTAGGAAAAAAAATAAATAAATAAAATAAAGGCATCTTATCGCCAAACTATGGAATACTCTCTACATGTAGATACTTGAGTTGTAATTTCAGTTCTGTCATGGAATCCTAATGAAATTCTCGATAGTCCATTTATTGCACAACATTGCTTCATATTTTGTCTTGTTCTTTACCTGCGGAGTTTGTAAAATGATCAGATTTAGAGCGTGTTGTAATAGGAAACATCTTTCTTGAGGAATGGTACTATTTTCTCCACGTGAAATGTAAATACAGAAGATGGTCTTGAAACAAATTCCTGTCAGGAAATGGCAGCTGGTTAAATACATGCACCAATATTTGTGACAAGAAGACAAAATGTTCTACAGCAAGGAGGTAGTTCCATCTTGCTTCTTGGAATGCTGACACTCTATTTGACCCTGGGACAAATTTGAATGAAAAACAATCAGTTATTTCAAATAAAGATTAGCATTGCAGCTTCCAGTGACTCACTTAGCTCTTCAACTTGCCCAGACTGGTTCTGGCTGTTCCTTTTTCTGCATTAACCAGCCAAATGATCATTAAAAGTCACTTGCTCTTCATTTTTACTATGGATGGTACCAGTTGTTGTTTTTGATTCTATAGACATATTTGTGCTCGCTCATCTACAATTTCTTCCAAGAACCAATTCTAAGTGTTCACAATTCATATAGCCTAGAAAAGAGTGAGTTAGAAACATTTCATTAGAACATCATAGCATCAGTTTTGTAGGGCCAGCCTCTAATGAAAGCAATTTCCATGATCCTTCTGAGCATTAAAACTCCCATTTCATTTAAAAACATTTCATTGTGTTTGATGCCTATAATTCCATTAAAATATGATTTATCTGACTTCCAACCATTAGCTCCTAATCTATGCAAATAATTCTGCAAGAGTTATTATGTATTAAGCTATGAGGAGTTATGAACACCTTGGTATTGCATTATTTCCAAATGCACAGTTTATTGAGATAAGTTTCAGTCCAATGGAGAAAGGGATATTGTCTGAGAATGGCAGGAAATAGACTGGCTTTCCAGTGCTAGAAAGATGGCATTATGAAAGATTGATTTTATAGACTTCCCCCCAGAAAAAGTAAAATCTCCATTACAAAATAAATAAATAAATAAATAATTCAAACCTTTCACAAGCATCCCTAGGCCAATATAGAGTCTCAGCTACACCATATTAAAGTTGTACGTAAAGGTATATTAAAATATGACACTAATGCATGTGTCCAAAAAGCCTTCTCTGATAGTTTGTCAAGAGGTGTTGATGTAGTGTCATTTAAAAAGAAACTGACAGTTATTCATGGCTTCAAACAAGTATGAATCAAATGAACAATATACAAGAATCTAGTATAAGATTATAGTTTAATCAAATGAACAATATACAAGAATCTAGTATAAGATTATAGTATAAGAAGCTCTGGTGGCATAGTGCCTAAGGCACTTGACTGCTAACTAGAAGGCTGGTGGTTCAAACCCACCAGCCACTCCTCAAAAGGAAGGTTGGGCAATCCTACTTCTGTAATGATACTGCCTTGGTAACCCAAGGAGGGGTCACTATGAGTTGGGGCCAACTCGATGGCCCATAACAACAACAACAGTATAAGACCTAAGATTATTTTCAAGCTGTATCTGGACATGGACCAGCAAATATACCAAATAATAATAATAATAATAATAAAACCTCACTGCCATCAAGTTGATTCTGAATCATAGTGATCACCTTTGGGTTTCCAAGGTGGTAAATCTTTACGGAAGTAGATTGCATAGTCTGCCTTCTGAGGAGCGGCTGGTGAGTTTGAACCACCAAACTTCTGATTAGCAGTCAAATGCCTTAGGCACTCCACCACCAGAGCTCCTTAGCAAATATACATCATTCATGTTTTCTAGTTGTGGCCTCATTTTCATTCTTAATACTGGTTAGCTACATAGTCCCTTTTGGTACTTAATAAATTTTGCCAGGCTCAGCTAGCTTTTGATTGTGTTGATCTTTTCTGTTTAATTTTTATTTCATTTATTTACACATTTGCTCATTATTTATCCCTTGCTTAAACTCATTAAAACTCCCTAAATTCAATACTTAACTCATTTTCTTCTCTTTCTTGTTTTTCTTTAGATATATATATATAAAGAGGTTTAAAAAATGTCTAAAAACTTCTGTAACTAGGTCCCACAAACTGTTAATGTAATGCATTCACTAAAATTCTAAATACCATATTTTACATTAGAATTTCTTCTTTCACCCAAATATTATTATTTGTTGTTGTTGTTCTGTGCCATCGAGTCAGACTTGACTCATAGCGACCCCTCCTTGGGTTGCCGAGGCAGTATCACTACGGAAATAGATTGGCCAACCTTCCTTCCAAGGAGTGGCTGGTGGGTTGAACCACCAACCTTCTGGTTAGCAGTCAAATGCCTTAGGCACTATGCTACCAGAGCTCCCCAAATATTATTTAGAGTTTAATTTCTTTGTTCACCAAGATAAGACTGGGAAATTTCTTTTCCTTATATATTTTATAAATGAATTATAGTTGTGTCTGAAAATGAAATCTTGTTGTTTTTGGGTGCTGGTGAGGTGATTCCAAGTCATAGTGATCCTATGTGTCACAGAACAAAACGCTGCCAGTTACTGTGGTAACCTCACAATCATTGGGCTATGTTTGGGCCTGTTGTTGCATCACAGAGTCACTCCTTCTCACTGAGGGTTTTACTCTTTTTTGTTGATCCTGTACTTTACCAGGCACACCACTCTCCAGGGACTGGTTGCTCCTCATAACACGTTCAAAATACATGAGACAAAGTCTCACCATCCTTGCTTCTAAGGAGCATTCTGGCTCTCCTTCTTCCAAGACAGATTTGTCTGTTCTGGAAGTCCATGGTATATTCAATATTCTTCAGCAACACCATAAGTCACAGTCATCAATTCTTCCTCAGTCTTTCTTCCTCATTGTCCATTTTTTGCATGAAAATGAGGCAACTGAAAATATCATGGCTTGGATCATTTGCACCCTAGGCCTCAAGGTGACAACTTTGCTTTTTAATATTCTACACAGGTCTTTTGCAGCAGATTTGCCCAATGCAATATGTCATTTGATTTTCTGACTGCTGCTTCCATGAGTGTTGACTGTGGATCCACATAAGATGAAATCCTTGATGACGTCAATCTTTTCTCCATTTATCATAATGTTGCCTATTGATCCAGTTCTGAGGATTTTTGTTTTCTTCACAATGAAATGTAATCCATACTGAAGGCTGGACTCTTACATCTTCATCAGCAAGTACTTCAAGTCCTCTTCACTTTCAGCAAGGAAGGTTTTGCCATCCTCATGTCACAGGTTGTTAATGAGCTTCCTCCTATCCTGATGCCACATTCTTCTTCATATAGTCTAGCTTCTTGGATTATTTGCTCAGTTTAAAAATGGGTAAGTGTGGTGAAAGGATACAACCTTGACAAATACCTTTCTTGATTTTAAACCATGCAGTACCCCTTGTTCTTTTCGAATAGCTCCCTCATTTTTTAAGAACATGTTCCTCATAAGCACAATTAAGTGTTCTGCAATTCCCATTTCTTGCAGTGTGATCCTTAATTTGTTATGATCCACACAGTCAATGCCTTTGCATAGTCAATAAAACACAGGAAAACTTATTTCTTGTATTCTTTGCTTTCAGTGAAGATCTGTCTGACATCAGCGATGAGATATCTGATTCCTCATCCTCTTCTGAATCTGTTTTGAATGTCCTGCAGTTCCCTATCAATGTACTGCTACAACCACTTGTTAATTATCTTCAGGAAAATTTTACTTGCATGTGATAGTAATGATATTGTTCAATGATTTCTGCATTTTGTTGGATAACCTTTGTTTGGAATGGGTACAAGTATGGGTATGGCCAGGTAGCTCTTTCAAATATCTTAGCATAGATGAGTGAGCACTTTCAGCGTTGTATCCATTTGTTGAATCATCTCAGTTTGTATTCTGTGAATTCCTGGAACCTTGTTTTTCTCCAGTTCCTTCAAAGAAGCTTGGACTTCTTCCTTCAATAGCATCAGTTCTTAATCGTATGTTATCTCCTGAAACAGTTGAACGTCAACCACTTGTTTTTGGTAGAGTGACTCTGTATTCTTTCTATCTTCTTTTGATTTTTCCTGAGTTGTTCAATATGTTGCCTATAAAATCCTTCAATATTGTAACTCAAAGCTTGAATTTTTTCTTCTTTCAGCTTGAAAAATGCTGAGAATGAATTCGTCCCTTTCGATTTTCTAACTCCAGATCTTTGCAAATTTCATTAGAATAATGCTTTACTTTGTCTCCTCAAGCTACATTTTGATATCCTGTTTGGCTCTTTTACTTAATCATTTCTTCCATTTGCTTTAGCTACTTGCCATTCAAAAGCAAGCTTCAGAGTCTCTTCTGACATCCATTTTAGCCTTTTCTTCCTTTCCTGTCTCTTCAATGATGTTTTGCTTGCTTCTTGTATGATGTCCTTGATGTCATCCCACAACTCATCTGATCTTCAGTCATTAGTGTTCAGTGTATCAAATCTGTTCTTCAGATCATCTCTAAATCAGGTGGGATATACTTGAACTTGTATATGAGCAACAGTCAGCACCTGGACTTTTTCTGGCTGATGATAATGAATTTCTCCATTATCTCTCTCCCCAAATGTAGTCTATTTGACTCCTGTGTTTTCTATCTGGCGGGAGTCCACATGTACAGTCATTGTTTATATTGTTGAAAAAAGATATTTGCAATGAATAAGTTATTGATCTTGCAAAATTCTATCATGAAATATTTTGCAATGCTTCTATCACCAAGGCTATGATTTCCAAATACTGATTCTTCTTCTTTGTTTCCAACTTTTGCATTGCAATTACCAATAATTGTCAGTTCATCTTGATTGCATATTTGATCCATTTTATACTCCAGAAGTTAGTAAAAATCTTCAATTTCTTCATCTTTATCATTAGTGATTGATGCATAAATTTGAATAATAGTTTTATTAACTAGTCTTCTTTGTCAAAAAAGACAAACTCACTGCCATCGAGTTGAATCTGACTCATAGCGACCCCTCCTTGGGTTTCTGAGGCAGTATCTCTATGGAACTAGATTGCCCAGTCTTCCTCCCAAGGAGTGGCTGGTGGGTTTGAACCACCAGCCTTCTGGTTAGCAGTCAAGTCTTCCTTGTAAATGTATGGATATCATCCTATCCCTAACAGCATTGTATTTCAGGATCCATCTTGAAATATTCTTTTTTATGATGTATATGATGCCATTCTTTCTCAATTTCTCATTGCTGGCATAGTAGACCATGTGAATATCCAGTTTAAAGTGGCTAATACCCCATCCAGTGCAACCCACATGATATCAATTTCTTGTTATTTGTAGAAGTTACCTCTAAGCCTAATAGAGGCTTATTTTTATACATAATCCATATATGCTTGAAAAGAATGTGTATTCTCTCTTTGTTGTGAAAGTCTATGATGAACAAATAGAGGAAGACTTTACTTGCTTTATTCACATCTTCTTTATCATTACCACATTTTGCTTGGCTTGAGTTTGTTGATTTATAAGCAATTAGTTAAATTATCAAAGTTTGATATAGGTTTGTTAATTATTTCTTATAATTATGTTCATTTTTACTTTATATAGTTTGAGGCAATATTTCTATGTGCCTACAGACTCAGAAACATTTTATATTTTCTGGCAAATGAAAACTTATTATAATTAAATACTTCATAAAACTCTAATCCTTTTTTTTCCTTAAAAATCCATTTTCTCTGGTATTTATACACCTATGCTGGATTACTTTTTAAAATTATTTTATGATTATTTTTTCTATCCCTATATATTCAATTGGAACTCTGGTAGCATAGTGCCTAAGGCACTTGACTGCTCACCAGAAGGCTGGCGGTTCAAACCCACCAGCCACTCCTCGGAAGGAAGGTTGGGCAATCCTACTTCCTAGTGATACTGCCTCGGAAACCCAAGGAGGGGTTGCTATGGGTCAGGGCTGACTCGACGACATACAACAACAACAATATATTAAATTATGCTTTAAGTGAATGCTTTGTGCAATCATATTTTAAGTGAATCTTTTCTAAACATATAGTTGGATTTTAAAAAAAACTATTTTGAAAATCTTTGTATTATAATTTGTAAGTTTCACTCATATACATTATGATGATAACCAGTGTTTTTGAATTTGTTTCCACTATATTATTTGAACTTTCCATTTACATATATTTTTCTGATTCTTTTTTCTACCTTTTCTGCCTTCTAATGGACTGGTGAAATTTTCTTTCTTCCTCTTCCCCATTTATAAATTTAGACATTTCATGTTTCACATATGTCTATTTTATCTCTCCAGAAGTAACTATTATTACCAGTCAGGCATACTTTCAGAGATATTTTGGAAATGCCAGAATATGTGGCATTTGAACCATGACTCAATCAGTTACCCCAACCTCCTCTCCCAGACATTTCAAATTTATGACAACTTTGACAAAATTCTCAGGCAGACCTCCAATGGTCCTGGTCCCATGTGGGGCTGCAGCCAGACTGGAAGCACCCTCCACAGGCCACTTCAAATGATATAATGGAGGCCACAGTAATGACCAGCCCACACAAGGGGCGTCAGCTGGCTGACTGCGGGATGTCTTCTCCTGTTCGTCCAATACACCTTGGTCTGGCCACAGAGGGTGCAGGACAATGGTGGGATGATATGAGCTCAAGGATGAGCAGGGGAAGGCTGGTTGAGGGCCCAAACATGCCAGGGAGGTGGGTGGAGGGAGACAGGAAGTAGGAAAGAGGGAATGGGGCCACATGGAGCTGAGTTGAGGTGGACGGAGAAGAATACAGTCTCCACCAAGGTTTGGCAGCAGGAGGCTGAAGGTGGAGGATGAGTGGGGTCCCTACCCAGGGAGATGACGAGTGACAGGAAACACCCAACCACCACCACCACCACCCCCAACCCCTGAGAGCTCTGTGGTGGTGAGGAAGGGGGGTTGAAAAAGGGGACCCACTGTACCACAAGCATCCTGAGTCATGTTGGTAGCATTCAACAGGCAGTGAGTGATTGGGGTAGGGGGCATGTAAACACCTTCACAAAACATGGGGCACCACCCCCAAGTCTCATAAAAGCTGATTTCATATAATGGCTTGGTATTGGGAACCTAATCATGTTGATAAGTAAGGAGGAGTGAGTGTATTTTTAATGATTATCCTTAATATTTAAAATGTTTACTTTGTTAAACTTGATTACCAAAGTTGAAAGGTAATTGTTATACCAGAAAAACAATCCAAATTCCCTGCCATCGAGTCCATTCAGAGGTCCCCATTGGGTTTTCCTGCCTCATCTTTCTTACACAGAGCAGCTTGTAGGTTTGAACCACCGATCTTTTGGTTAGCAGCCAAACGCCTTAACCACTATACCACCAGAGCTTCTAATTATTATATAGAGAGACTAATTAAATAATTTACATTACTTCAAACAAAAGTTATAATAAGGCTTATATGTTCTGAAACAAAATGATCTCAAATTATACAGTCTAATAAAAAAAGACCCTGTGTGTGTGTGTATTATGCTACTATTTTTCAGGGCTTGGAACTGATTCATTCTGGTTTATCACCCTGATGAGGATTTGCATTTCCAGTCAGATACACTGAATCAGAATCTACAGTTTAACAAGACCCCCAGGTGATTCTTGCTGAAAGGTAGATTCTCACTCAGTGTCTCTGGGGACGATACACTGGGCAGTTTCCAGCAAGGGGTGAGACTGGAATGAAGTGGTTCAAAGCCCTGCTATTTGTGCATCTATACCTTAGCTTCAGAGAGAGCTGAGGAGACAAGGAGTCCTTGTTTTCTTGATTGCATAAGTCCAGGATAGAGCTTCTATCACACAGAGATGGGAGAGGAGTTTGGGGGTAACTGACTGAGTCATGGTTCAAATGCCACATATGCTGGCTTTTACAAAATATTTCTGAAAGTACGCCAAGAGTGGTAATAATAGTTACCTTTGGAGAGAGGAAATAGACATATGTGAATAAATGTGGGAAGAAAACTACTTTTAACTCAATAAACTTAGTATCTTTCAAATTTTGAATATTTCATATATATATAAAATAAATCAATAAAATAAAGAAAATATTACCCAATACCTCTTCTCCAAACAAATTCAAGAAACTGAGAATATTATCTTCCTTGTTAGTATCTAATGTATTAGTCAGATCTGCCTGCTTAACCAACAATGACAGAATCTCAGGCACATCCAACAATAAGCAATCATTTGTCACCATGTGATTTTAGGTCAGCAGGGGAGCTCTGGTGGCGTAGTGCCTAAAGCATTTGACTGCTAACCAGAAGGCTGGTGGCTCAAATCCACCAGTCCCTCCTCAGAAGGAAGATTGGGCAATCTACTTCTGTAGAGATACTGCCTCAGAAACCCAAGGAGGGGTCACTAGGAGTCAAATGCACTCGATGGCAGTGAGGTTTTTTCTTTTTTTTTTTTTTCTTTTTTAAGATAGACTGGACTTGGCTGAACTGACCATTGGGCCTAAATTGTACAGTGGGTCTACATCTGCTCATGATGTCTCTCATCATCATTGGACCAATGAATATGTGAAACATATGTTTCTCATTGGAAAACACACATAACAACCATTCATATTTCAACCAATTCCTCAGCACATCTGTTAACAATATATTTTCCAAAGCAAATTACAAGGCCAAGGCCAACATCATTGAGATGAAGTACTTATTCTTCTTATGGAGGTTAGGGATTGAGATAAAGTAAGCATTTGCTAAATAATAATCAAATCTATCACATTTAGTATTTTAGCTTTTCTTTGTTTTGAAATGTCCCCCAATTGATCTCTCTTCAATACTCAGTCCATGTGATTTGCTTAAGCCTTTACTAATTTCTTTGCCTTATGTTGTTCTTACATTTCATTCTTTCATTTTTCCTGAACTCAATTTTCTTCATAGTAGAATAAATAAGTCTTTCATTACATAGTTCAATCAGCAAGTATTCTTGAGTAGTAAATGCTCACTTTGTCTAAAAATATGTGTTGAATGATAAGTTAGATAATTAAGAACAAAAATGGCTGGAACTAGACTAAAAAATTAATTGAGTTATTTATAGTATTAAAACACAACCAGAATTAGAGCCCCTACCAAGTCTTTTGTATGAATGTTAGAATTTGGGAATGAATGGATTCTGTGATAGTTAGATTTGTGCATCAACTTGGCTGGGCCTGATTGAGTAGCTGGGCAGCTGTACTCCCCATGATGAAACTGGTCATCAGCTCCATGGTGGAATTTACTGCGAGCAGCAGAGTAGCTGCCTTAGGGATGTGGTCTGCTTCCTGTATATAAGGAGAAGCCTTGTTGTATGGTCTCTAGCTTATGGCACACTTGGACCCTGCATGTAACCTTGTCATTGTTCAGCAGCCTGCCATGCTCTGCCAACCTTGGGACTTACAATGGACTTGAATTAATGGCCTGCCATGTGGTTTGGTAATACTGGGACTGTGCCTTTTCACTTGTCAACCTTGGGTTTGTCAGCCTCAACAGCTAGCAGATGCCTGAGTGGAGAGATGCCACTAGCTTCACTGGGTCAGAAGTGAGAAGCAGAGCTGAACCCTAAGGTTGAGGGGCTTTCACCAGCCCCTATAGCCTGGCACTTTGAACTTAGACTGAAAACCTCCAAACTAAGAGAATAAACTCCTGATTGTTAAAGCCATCCCATTTGTGGCATATTCCTGTCAGAACAATAGTAGGTAACCAAAACAGATTCTAAAACATGGAATGAACACATTTGGGTATACTCAGACAAATTTGAGAAACTGGAACTGCCAAATATCCCTAAGCTTCCATTGCAAGAAGCAGTTGCCCCTCCCCTATCTGCAAAGACAACCATTTCCTTGCCAGGAGATTCTGTAATAACCTCACTAGGACAATTATTCTGCAAAGGAAAATTTATTCTTAACTTTTCCTCCACTACCCTTCACTGCCTTCATACCTATAATTATAGACAAATCCCAGCAAGGCCCATAGCAAAGTATAAAGTATGATCACATTTAATGAACTGTGAGATTTGGGTAATTCACATTGACAGAATCCTGAGAATATGTGTGGGAATAAATTCAGGGATGTTAGATCAAGTTGATGTAATACAACACTGGATCAGGTCAAAGTTATTAATATGAGGCACTAGTGAGAAATTTTTCAGGTCAAAGTTATCAATATGAGGCACTTGTCAGATATTCTGGGTTTAATGTATAAGCCCCAATAGCTGGATCTAGATGTTAGTTTGGTTGCTTAACTGAAACTTGGACTCAGTGATGGATTATGATTAATGAGAATGAGATTTCAAAACTTCTCCTGCATAATGTAGGGGAAATAGTATAAAAACTTAGAAAGACAAGAAAGTTGGTGTATACATAACAGATGTGTCTTGCATACTCACCTTCCCATCATGTCCCATAGGTAGGGCCAAAAATTTACTCCCTTCTTTAAGGTATTGAGAAATACCTGAGAAGGGGCCACTAGTACTCCTGAATAGCTCTGTAACATCTATCCTTTGTAAGTAAGGGAAAATGGAGAGAGATGCCATCACTGTAACACCCTCGTGATTTCAGTAGGCTGATGGGATCCTGAAGTACTAAAGAACAAGTAGGTACACTTATCAAATCGACAGCAGAGGTATAGATGGACTACTCAATACCAATGCCACTAGCATCTTATATTCTACTCTAAGACATTTGAGGTTTTTATTAACTCATACAGCATGTCATGATCCCCCCCCACACACACACACATACACACAAAACAAATGATGCTATCGCTCAACATTTTTGCCTCTATGGATGTGAGAAATACTCTGAAGGAAATATTAAACGATGTTGTCACTTGAAAGAGGATGTTAAGTAGAACCTTCTCTGTTGCTCCAGAACTAACAACCGTGAACAAAAGTTTGGGACAAAAAAGTTGTAAAAAATGTCACTGTCTAAATATAGTAGCAAATAATTGAGCAAAAAATAGGAGCTCGGAATAAATACTTCTTCATCTCAGTTATGTTGGCCTTGGCCTTGTAATTTGCTTTGGACAATATATTGTTAACACGTATGTGGAGGAAATGGTAGAAATACGCATGCTAGTTACATGTGTTTTGCAATGAGAAGAATATGCTTCATTTTGAAAGTAAGAGGCAGCTAAACTTGCAATTCTCTTCCCTCCAACTATCATCCCAGATGCACTCTGCCTTATAGTATATATAAAGCAAGAGCAAGAAAGGAGAAAAGTACTGTAGTTTTTCATTTCCCCTTTCTTCATAGGTGAAAGAAGACCAAGAGATGAAAGGAGTGGTTCTGTCCAATAAGGAAAACTTTAGGAAATCACTCCTAAAAAAATTGGTAGTGCCTGCCAGAAGTGGAAAGTAACACCTTACCAGGTTCATCCAATGGATTTGTTACTTTTCCCTGAGCCTACTAGAGTCAAGAAAAATATAATTGGAAAATGAAAGTAAGACAAAGACAAGAAAGTAATGTATCAGCCAGCTCTTACACCATTTATCATGGCAGGGATGCCTAAATTTTTTGTGAGTCAAGAAACACAATGATAGATAGCCAGTTTGAATCATCTTGCTGATCCCTAATAAGAAAGACAGCCAAGAGACGGGAGCAACAGCAGAGAGTAGTCATGAGGGATAATCTTAAGTGTAGAGTGCTGGAAAAGAAGAAGAAAAAAACCTGAAGGGAAGCTGGGGGGCTCTAAGAGAATGGACTCTCCTCCAGATGTCATTCCAGAGCAGCAAAATGTTGAGCACTGATAGAAAGAAATGATTCAAGAACGGTACAACCCTTTTTTGTGTGTTTGTGTCCTACTGAGTTTAAAGGGTCAATTAGGGTTTTAAGTCCATAGAATATTAAAAGTGGGTGAGCCAAAGAAAAAATACATGAGACTGAGGGTTCAACCATAGGCCACTTGAAAAATGATTCTCCTGATTAGAGGAAAGGTCAGAAAAGGACCAGATGAGGTGGGGCTCGAAAAACTGATGGTTTGAGTTTGGGCCATTTGAGTTTGGGATGATGCTGGGATTTCCAAATGCACATTTCCAGAAGGTAACTGCAAATGCATTGAAAAAAAAAAAAAAGTCAAGAAGTACAGAGATGATAGTTGTTCAGAGAAGGATGATCACTGAATAAATGAAGGGGAGAGGATTATCCACAGCAGGGTGCTCATTAAGGACACTCATACATCTCTCCAAATTATAATGCAAGGTTCTTTTTGTTCCTTCAAAGCACAATAAAAAAATTGAAATACTTAAACATTGCATCAAAGTTATGAAGGAGAAGTTCTTTTAACTGCTCTTATTACTTCACTGATGAAATCCTGAAGTCTTACATTTGATTATTGGTGGTGTATTTATAATAAAAATCTCTCCTACTTTTTTATGAAGAGGACATTCCTTCCTTTTCAAGAAAGCCAAACTTTGTTGAAAGATCCTGTCACTTAATAACTCCAGCTTTACTGTTTAAACAGCTTGGATTTGTCCTTAATGACCAGACAAGTGGCTGTCACTATAAAATTAGGTAAAGTCAAACTTGCAGCTTTCTGAGAAGCTTTCTTCACAGGAAGGAGTGGGACAAAAAAAAAAAGAAAAAGAAAAAAAAAAAAAAATTAAGTGCCTAATTTCCTAGACATTTAATCTTTCCCAACCAAAAATAAATGTTATATTTATTTTCATCAGTAAGCTTGACTTATATCACTTGAACCTCATTCATAGAAAGAAAAAAAATAAGATGAGGTTGCTCATTTTGCCAGGTAAAGTGTTTATATTGGGATATTCACAGTGTTTAATAAAGCATACTTTAACATGAATTTTTAAAAAAAGAAAAACAGCCTTTCATGTGAAAGCAAGGGTGCTTTCCCCCCCCCATGGCACTTTATGACACTTGGCAGCTCATTATCACACTTCATAGAGTCAGCATGTCAGATTTCTCTAAATTTTGACAGTATTAAAGTAGTGCCAGTTGATATAATTGATATTGTACAGTTAATCAGGCAGTGGCTCCATCACATAGTAACATTCTCAAAAGGCTTAATTACTGAACTGGGAAGATTTACTGCCATCTGGAAGTTCCTTCCCAAAGTTCTGTTCCTGAATTTTATGTAGGGTTCACAAAAATAACTTGGTCCATTTAGAAATCATGTCCTCAATTTGAAAATTAAAACAGTTATTTTTGGAGTCTCATTTGGCCTAGAGATCATAGAGACCTTATGAAAAAATAAAGGAGTAATGGTAAATGGGAAAGAAGAAAATAAAACTGGAAGCTTTGGAAATTATATTCTTTATATAATGTGTAAGAGCACAAACCCTGGAGCTAGATGGTTAGATTTCAAACCCCAGTTCCTCCACTTTCTAACCATGTGATCTTGGGTAAGTTACTTAAACTCTCTGCACCTCAGGTTCTTTGTCTATAAAATCAGGATACTAGTAGCATATATATTATATAGATTAAAAATAAAACAAACAAACAAAAAAATCCAAACTCATTGTCAGCCAAGTTGATTCTGACTCATAGTGACCCACAGTGGTCAGAGTAGAACTGTCTCATAGGTTTTCCAAGGCTGTATATCTTCACAGAAGCAAACTGCCACATCTTTGTCCAATGGGTTTGAACCACCAACATTTTTGGTTAGTAGCCAAGCACTTTAACCACTATGCCACCAGGACTCCTATATGAATATAATTAGGATTAAACATGTTAACATTTGAAAAGCACTTAGCACTGTGCCGGCACATTGTAAGAGCAATATAAGTGATTGTTATGACGTTGATGAATTAAAATTATTTTGTCCTCATGACTGTTCTCATCCTAAGAGACAAAGAAGCTTATTCTGAGTTAGTTAGCTTCATGGACTGACAGAAGAATGAATGAATCTGTTTTGGAAAAAGTACAGCCAGAATGCTTCTTAGAAGAGAGGCTGGCCAGACTTGGTCTCATGTACTTTGGACATGTTTTCAGGGGGGCCTGGTCCCTAAAGAAGGATACCATGCTTGGTAAAGCAGAAGTCAGCAAAAATGAGGAAGACTTCCAAAGAGATGGATCAACACAGTGAGCTTAAACACAGTAATGACTGTGAGGATGGTGCAGGACCAAACAGTGTTTCATTCTGTCGTGTATAGGGTTACTATGAGTCGGAACCGACTCCATGGCATCTAAGAACAGCAACAAGTTTTCTGTGCCTGGAGATACCAGACCAAGAAACGTGGTACTAGGAATAACCTTAGAAAGTAAACCCTCAGATCAGGATTTTGGAGCTGAATTACGCAATGGTCAAAACATCAGTTAAGATCCTACTGGTGGTAGAGACCCCTGATATGCAATGGCCTGTTAATTACAGAGCCTTTCACTCTCATCATGCAGCAAAATTCCTCTCCATCTGTGGATCGTAAAATACGAGTTATCTGTTTTCAAAACATAATAATGAGACAGGCAAAGGATAGTCATTCCATTCCAAAAAGGAGAAATTGGAGTGATTTAAAAAAGGTCTCAAGCCCCAAGGTTTAAAAACAAGAAGGAAAATTCCATTGGATTTCAAGGCTTAACATTAATCCTATCTTCTCTTAGCCCCTCTGCTTCAGCTCTGTGTGGTGGCCCCACCTTCTGAAATCCAGGAAATGTTCTCACTCTCTGGAACTAGAGACAGTGGCCAGCCCCCATGATCTCTGGTCTCTTGGCCCATGGTGGCAGCAGCAGTCCCACCAGTCTCTGACTTGTAGTTGCATTAATTCTTCCCTTTTCTTAAGCAATAATACATGACAGAGCCCGGTAGCTCTGTCAGCCTGTTTCCTGCCTGTATACAGCCTTCTAACATTTCATCTCATCTCTCTCCTTTCAGTCTAAACTGGCAGTTTTTCTGCTGAGTGGCTAATCAAATCCATAAGTCACATGCCCAACTTCTTTAGCAAATGGTTGCCCAGACACACTGTAAGTGTTCTTTCCAATTTTTTGTCTCTCAACTTTTACAGTATTGATAGGCTGAGAATTTTCCAAATCTTCAAGTTCCAATTCCTTTTTGCACAATTTATTCCTCAATTTATCTTATTTCTCTTGCATTTTAGTATAAGAAGCAAAAAGAAACCAAGCTTCACCTTCCAGACTATCCTTAGAAATCTTAGCGGTGGCATATGGTTGGCTGGTTCATCAAAGACTTAGAAGGAATGAGGTTTAAAAAAAAAAAAAAAAAAAAAAAAAGTGCTGTCAAGGAAATTTGTGAAAAAGGCAAGTAATTAGGCTTATTGCACCGAAAACAAAGCATGAATATTTGTGTCTAACATCAGTGACCACCAGAGTGCATCCATCACAAAGAACAGTATGACTCATCCTGTGGATATCAACTTGACTCTCTCCTTGGCTACACTAGTGTTAGGAATGCTTGGCCATAGTGGCAGGTGTGGAGACTATCCATAGACCCAACAACAATGCCTCCTTCTTACTAAGACTGACTTAGCTACTGGCACTCCTGAATGACCAATGTGGCAGCACCAGAAATCAACACTTGATACAGCATCATTCTTTGAGGAGATGAACCAGCCAGTTTTGGGCAGGTAGGTTATATTTTATTTCCTTCATCACAGAGGAGGCAGCAATTTTCCTTATTAAAATTGATATACACTCTAGGTATTAATTTGGTTTCTCTGCTTTTAGGACCTCTGTATAGCCATCTAAGGGTTTACAGAGCATCTGATCTATGAGCACAATATATCCTACACAACATAGTTGATTAAGGATTGATTTTAGAGCAGAGAGGGTACAACAAGGGGCATAGGACCACAGGTTCCATTTGTTTGACCATGTGCTCCATGAATCAGAAGGACTTGGCCTAAAACCATGGTAAAATAACCTTAAACACTCAACTGAAGCCCAACTTGGTGACAACACCTTCTGGGTTGGGCACAGTCCATCATATATGGTATACGTACTGAATCAAGGTGATATTGTTACTTTTCTTCAGAGTTATGGTGCAGAAGCCCAAAGTAAAGGTAGAATTGTCCCTTTTCACTTCCCTCTCAGTGATCCATTTGTGGAATTGATGCTTTTCATCTTACATAGTTAGGCTCTGCTGACTTAGAAGTCCTTATTTAGGAGGAGAAATGCTTCTATCAGGGAATCACTAGGGATCCACTAAATTTGAAGTTAAAACTGTCATCTAGTCCCTTTGGGTTATTTATGCCAATAGAGTGGCAAGCCAAGGTAGAAGCTAATATACTGTTGTTATGTGCCGTCGAGTCGGACCTGACTCATAGTGACCCCTCCTTGGGTTTCCAAGGCAGTATCACTACAGAAGTAGATTGTCCAACCTTCCTTCTGAGGAGTGGCTGGTGGGTTTGAACCCCCAGACTTCTGGTTAGCAGTCAAGTGCCTTAGGCACTATGCTACCAGAGCTCCCTGGTGAGGGTAATCAACTATAATTACCATGAAATGCAAAAAGGTGTGAATCTGGAAGCCAGAACATTCACTGGGGCATCATTTTCTTGGTGCTTCTAAGCACAGTGAATGATGAATTTGAAATGATAACAATATGGTTAAGAAAGTCAAAACAACTAAGGGTTAAGATTTCTCAGGGATTATGTTCTCAGTCACCTATCACATAAGTTACCTTGAAAACAAAAGTGATGTTCAAGGTTGAGAGGAATCTTGAATAAATGGTGAAAGATATGAAATTATAAATATTCTTTATGGTCTCAGAACCAGCTGCTACAGTGGAGATTATAGATTTGTTTGTTGTCTGTGCATTCTTCTAATATTAATGGACTCATCTTTGCATAATGGAGTTGTCCTGCAGGTTGAAGTGCTTTCTAATGAATTTGACTTGTGCTTTTTTTTCTCTTAGGGAAAAAGTGAGGACAAACTTGTTCTCACAAAAAAATGCAAACTCCATAAAGGAGATCTATATAAGGGGCACAAGCAAAGGGATAGACATTATTGGATATCTCATGCGTTATTTCAGCTCCTCCCAGCCTCGTATTCCAGATACTTCAATACCATTGATCAATTTCAAACAAATACAACCTCACAGCACCTCACCTCAGAACCAGGTAAAATGATACTCAAGCTAAGAATGGAATGCTGTGAGGGTGGAGGACAGGGAGGATGGGGATGGCAATCTGGAAATGTGGTAGTTATTGACCTGTGGGATGAACTTTGGCCAATGAGAGATGGAAGCCTTTAAATAAATGCTGCTCCTTTACCAATTCAAGTGTAAAGCCTGAGACACATTTCATATGATTTCTCAGATGATCCTATGGTATTAAGAACCCTTTGACCATAACGGTGACTACATTGAAAATCCATCTTCATGCTCATTTTCCCACCTTCCCTCCTTTCTTCCTTTATCCTCATCCCTGGTCCCTGAGATCATATTCCAATAAGGGAATCACCCATAAGGCTTTTTCTGGGAACCTGTTTTTGGGAACACAGACTAAGATACTAAATTTTTTCACATATTTGTTTACTTAGGATAAATTCCTGGGGCTGGAATTGCTGAGTCAAAGTACATTTTAATGGCCTAGCTGCATGTTGCCAAAATTGGTCCCTTGAAAGCTTTTACAGTATTTACTCACACTAGGAATATATGAAAGAGCCCATTTCCCCACAGATTCGTTAATGATTGGCCTTGTTCTTTTTTACGAATCTGAAATTTAATATGTAAAAACCAAAGGCATACCCTTGTTTTTTATTTTTCTATATAAGAATAAATTTGGGCTTTTTAAAAATAAGCAAATGCTTATTACCTACTTGTATTTTATATTTGAAGAAGGTCACATACTTTGTCATTAGTATATTCATTTCTATGTAAATTTAAAAGATCTTTATTCATTAAATTTATGAATAAATAAATATATTATCTTTATTATGTGTTGAATGTATTTTTTTCAGTTGTTTGTTTTTTTAATTTTGCTTATGACACTAAAATATATTGTTGATGTTTTGAAACTGTCCAATTAATATGGCTCTTTTTGTATCGAGATCTCATCATTTTATTACAACAGTTTTGCAGTGTTTCAATGTTTAAAAGTAGAAGATCAGTGAAAAAGTGGGAAACTCTCCATGCCATGGATTGACACACTAACAATAAACAATGGGGTAAAGCATACCAATGACTGTGAGGATGGCAAAGACCCGGCAAGGCCTCCTTCTGTTCCATGAGAGGTAGCCATGAGAAAGAGCAGAATCAAAGGCAACTGACGACAAAAATGAACAATGCTTCTCATGTAAGCCTCTCATTTTTCCTTTATTTAATAATAATAATAATAAACATTCTTGGCTCTTCCATACATTCATTCTTTCCGAAATCCCATTGGTACATTAAATTTGAACAAATGACCCTAGGCATCTGAACTAGATCATATCCTGTCTTTTTCATTTTGACTTTTATAACGTATGAATTATAGCAGTATACTTCCTAATTAAATCATCATTTAATCTATTCAGTATGTCTAACATGGTTCCTTTATTTATATTTCCACTGCTACTACCTTAGTTTGCACCCTGTAATAGTTGGAGTTGTGTGTCAACTTGGCTAGACCACAATTCTGTGTGGTTTAAGCAGCTGTGATGTGGTTATTCCCATGACGGGACCAGATGTATATGTTTTGAGCAGCCAATCCATTGAAAGGGAGTTTCGGTAGGGGTGTGGCTTGCTCCCAGTATATTTATGAACATCCTGGGAAAAGAGACACTCGTCTGTGGATTGGGATTCTGTTGTGCTGCTTACAACTGTCTGTGAGTGAACAATCCACCATTTGGCCTGGAAATCTTGGATTCATCATTCGTTGGAGTCAACAACCAGTACACTGCCTGCCAACCTTGAGCTCTTCAGCCTTTGCAGCTGCGTGAGTTGGGAAAAGCCTCCAGCTTTG
>NW_006921589.1:17857671-17858729 GCF_000298275.1 Orycteropus afer afer
TTTTTTTTTTTTTTTTTTCTCTAGACAACCCAGTCTAACAAAGACCCTTATCATTTTGTAGCTGGTTTATTACAATACTCATTTCTATTGCAATAGCCTCCCCCAAAATTCTCATTACATACAATCTTGTCCCTTCCCCAAGTCATTTTAATACCAAAAACCAAACTCACTGCCGTGGAGTCAGTTCCAACTCAGAGTGACCCCTCCTTGGGTTTCTGAGGCAGTATCACTGCAGAAGTAGATTGCTCAGTGTTCCTTCCGAGGAGTGGCCGGTGGGTTTGAAACTCCACCCTTCTGGTTAGTAGTCTAATGCCTTATGTACTACGCCACCAGAGCTCCTAAACTGATCTATAGAGGCCATTTAGTTTTGCGGAACGCTTTTAAATCTATTTCTTTAATAATATATTTACAATAGCATGTTTTAATATAAATTTTATTTTGTAATCCTCTAATAGATATCTTAATGAAACATGATTATGATAAATCTATTGGGGGCAAGATTTGTTTCAGCACTATATATACCTTAAGAAACAAGTGAACTGACCTTAATCCTCTACCTTTTAAGCACATTTAATTTATTGACTAAAATTCATCTGAAACATTCAGAAAATTTTCATAAGCAATGACTTTCTATATTCTCCAGTGATGTTCTGCTAAAAATGCGTACTTCTTGTAATATTGAATTTTACTTTGAGTTGTTTAAAACGCTCCTGTATTTTTTTTTTTTTACTTACTTTTAAATCTCTTAATATCTGAAGTAACTGGCATTGCTGTGATTTCTCTTTTGAATACCTTTGCTAATTTTAGATCTATATATAATATAGCTGAAAGAACAGTTTTTATCTTTCCTAAAAGTTTATTATTATATATATATCCATATCCAGGGAGCTCTGATGGTGTAGTGCCTAAGGCATTTGACGCTAACCAGAAAGCTGGAGGTTCAAACCCACCAGCCACTCCTTGGAAGGAAGATTGGCCGATCTACTTCTGTAGTGATGTTGTTTTTGTTGTTGTTTGCCGTCGAGTCGGCCCCGACTCATAGCGACCCCTCCTTGGGT
>NW_006921589.1:17859560-17881258 GCF_000298275.1 Orycteropus afer afer
ATGCCAGTATTAAATTTTTAGCATCATCGGTATGTTGAGGAGTCAATACAACACACTGAATATTGAGTCCATAAGACCTGAACTTTGCATATTTTAAAATATACTTTTCACTTGTTAGAAAACAAGATGATAAAAATAAAGTAAAATAACATTGGCATAAGCCACATAATATAAGGTATACTACAGACTGTCAATAAAGAATATTCTATAACATATATATAATGTGTGTGTGTGTGTGTGTGTATTATATCTATGGAAAGAGATGATGGGAAAGCTCAATATCATCAGTCATAACAAGGCCAGGGACTGACTGTGAAACAGAACATCAATTGCTCATATGCAAGCTTAAGGTGAAGCTGAAGAAAATTAAAACAAGTCCACAAGAGCCAAAATATGACCTCAGTATATCCCACTTGAATTTAAAGACCATCTGAAGACTAGATTTGATGCATTGAACACCAAGACCGAAGACCACACGAGTCATGGGATAACTTCAAGGACATCATATTTGAGGAAAGTAAAAGGTCATTAAAAAGACAGGAAAGAAAGAAAAGACCAAAATGGATGTCACAAGAGCCTTTGAAACTTGTTCTTAAATGGAGGATAGCTAAAGAAAATAGAAGAAATGATGAAATAAAAGAGGTGAACAGAAGAATTCAAAAGGCAGCTCTAGAAGAAAAAGTGAAGTATTATAATGAAATGTGTAAAGACCTGTTGTTATTGTTGTCATGTGCCATCGAGTCAGCCCCGACTCATAGTGACCCCTCCTTGGTTTTCCAAGGCAGTATCACTATGGAAGTAGATTGCTCAACTTTCCTTCCGAGGAGTGTTTGGTGGGTTTGAACCACCAGCCTTCTGATTAGCAGTCAAGTGCCTTAGGCACTACGCTACAAGAGCTCCTGTGTAAAGACCTGGAGTTTAGAAAATCAAAAGGAAAGAACATGCTCAGCATTTCTAAAGCTTAAAGAACTGAAGAAAATATTGAAGTCTCAAGTTGCAATGTTGTTGTTGTTGTTATGTGCCGTCAAGTCGGACCTGACTCATAGCGACCCCTCCTTGGGTTTCCGAGGCAGTATCATTAAGGAAGCAGATTGCCCCATCTTCCTTCTGAGGAATGGCTGGTGGGTTTGAACCACCAGCCTTCTGGTTAGCAGTCAAGTGCCTTAGGCACTATGCTACCAGAGCTCCTAGCTGCAATACTGAAGGATTCTATGGGTAAAATACTGAATAATGCAGGAAGAATCAAAAGATGATGGAGGGAATACACAGTCATAGAACCAAAAAGAATTGGTCAGTGTTCAACTGTTGCGGGAAGTAGTGGTTTGACCCTCTTGTGCCACTCCAATAGAAATAACACACAAGTATGACTTTAATGAACAGGGATTTATTCTTTTAAAGTTTAGGATGCTAGAAGTTTGAGTTCAGAGTGTCAGCTCTAGGGGCTGGGTGAAAGCCCCTAAACCTTGAGCTTCAGCTCTGCCTCTTGCTCCTACTCTACTGGAGCTGGAGGCATCTTTTAACTCAGGTAGCTGCTGGCTGCTGGGGCTGACAAACCCAAGGTCAACAAGTAAAATGTCAGTCCCAAGATTATCAAGCACAATGGCAGGCCACTAGTTCAAGCCTAGAAACAGTCCCAAGATCAGCAGGCAACATGACAGCCTGCTGATTGAAAACTCAGCTACATGAAGGGTCCAAGCATGCCAAAAAGCTCTAGACCTTTCTGAAAGTGTCTTCTTATACACTGGAAAGAGACCACATCCCTAAGACAGCTACTCAGCTACTCACAGCAGATTTCACCATTGAATTGATTACCAGTCTCATCATGGGGAACAACTACATCCAGCTGCCCAGCCACTCAAAACCAGACCAAGCCAAGTTGATACATAACCTTAACTACAACAGGGAGCATAGGATCAAGAACCAATGGTACTGAAGGAAGAAATTCAAGCTGTGCTGAAGGAACTGACAAAAAAACAAGCCTCCAGGAATTGATGGGATACCCACTGAGATGTTTCTACAAATGGATGCAGTACTGGAGGTGCTCACTCATTTATGCCAAAGAATTTGGAAGACAAATTCTGACCAACAGACTGGAAGAGATCCATATTTTTGCCCATTCCAAAGATCCGACAGAGTGTGGAAATTATCAAATAATATCATTAATATCACCAAAAAAAAAAAAAAGACCACTGCCACTGAGCTGATTCCAACTCATAGTGACCTCCACTGGGTTTCTGAGGCTGTAAATCTTTATGGAAGAAGATTGCCCCATCTTCCTTCCACAGACTGGCTAGAGGATTTACTTGAACTACAAGTAAAATTTTGCTGAAGATAATTGAAACTGGTTGCAGCAGTATACTGACGGGGAACTGCCAGAAGTTCAAACTGGATCCAGAAGAGCATGTGGAATGAGGGATATCATTGCTAATGTCAGACGGATTTTGGCTGAAAGCAAAAAATCCAAAAAGATGTTTACCTATGTTTAATTGACTATGCAAAGGCATTCAACTATGTGGATCATAACAAATCTTGTATAACATTGCAAAGAATGGGAATTCCAGAGTCCTTAATTGTGCACATGAAAAACCCATAATAGATCAAAATGTAGTCATTCATGGACCTTGAGACCAGAAGAACTAGATGGTGCTGGGTTACCAATGCCAACTACTCAGGAAAGGATCAAATCTGGAGATTTTGTAGAACAAAATCCAAAAACTCAATAATGACCAGAGTTACTGGTCAGAAGAAATCTGGTGAGATTCCCAATACTATGGCCCTGGAATACATTCTGCACCTGGAATAAAACTCACCCCCAGGGGCGGGCTCTCAGCCCAATAGTTAACAAGATGTACACGCAGACCACTCAACTCAGGATGACACACCCACAGACTTTATGGTTATACATCCCTTAGAGCAATAGACCATGGGACACCAGAGGACCAACATTCAAACTGAAGAAATGCAGGACAAACAGGAGTGCATAAATATGAGGGGCACAGTGGGAGGGTTATAGGGTAGGGAGGGAAGGAGACTGGGTTAGGGTTGGGCATGGCAAATGGGGAATGAAACTAAATGTATTCATTACATTGAATGTAAAACAAGCTGTTAAAATAAAATAATAATAATAAAATATATATCATTAGAATAATAATAAAAGAAAAAGGTAGTCATTCAAACAGAACAAGGGGATACTGCATGGTTTAAAATCAGGAAACGTGTATCCTTTCACAGAATTTATCCAATCTGTATGCTGAGCAAATAACCCAGTGAAGCTGGAGTGTATGAAGAAGTATGTGCCATCAGGATTGGAGGAAGACTCATTAACAATCTGAGATATGCAGATAACACAACCTTGCATACTGAAAGTGAAGAGGATTGAAGCACTTTCTGATGAAGATCAAAGGTTACAGCCTTCAGTATGAATTATACCTCAGTATAAAGAAAACCAAAATCCTATCAAGTGGACCAATAGGTAATATCATAATAAATGGAGAAAAAACAGAAGTTGTCAAGGATTTCATTTTATTTTGATCCACAAACAATGTCCATGGAAGCAGAAGTCAAGATATCAAATTAAATATTGCATTGGGAAATCTTCTGCAAAAGGCCTTTTTAAAGAGCAAAATAATTCACTTTGAAGGCTAAGGTACGCTTGACCCAAGCCATACTATTTTCGGTAACCTCATATGCATCTGAGAGCTGCAAAATTAATCAGGAAAACCACAGAAGAATTGATGCCTTTGGATTATGGTGTTAGTGAAGAATATTGAATGTACCATGGACTGCTAGAAGAATGGACAAATCTGTCATGGAAGAAGTAGGGCTGGAATCCTTCTTAGAAGCAAGAATGGCCAGACTTCATCTCTCATATTTTGATCATGTTGTCAGAAGGGACTGTTCCCTGGACATAATGCTTGGTAAAATAGAGAGTCAGTGAAAAAGGGAAGTCCCTCAATGAGATAGACTGACACAGTGCTGTTATGATGGGCTCAAGCATGGCAAGGATTGCGAAGACGGCCCAGGCCCAGGCAGTATTTCCATCTGTTGCACGTGGGGCTGCAATGAGTCGAAGCAGACTCATCAGACCTAACAAAAGCAACAACATAACAAATAGGAAGAGCTCTGGAGCCACAGTGCTTAAAGCATTTAGCTGCTAACCAAAAGGGTGGCAGTTTGAACCCACCAGTTGCTCTGTGGGAGAAAGATGCTTCAAGCAAGATTTACAGCCTAGGAAAACTTATAGGGCAATTCCACTGTGTCCTATATTATAAGGTCGCTATCATTTGGAACCTATTCAATGGCAGTGAGTTTTATTTATTTATTTATTTTTGATATATCACATACAGTATGGACATATTTGATCTTCAAAATTAAGGATCTATTTAAAAAAAGAAGAATTGAGCAACCCATAAAGCTTACTTCATGATTAAGGAAGACTTCATGTAGTAAGAAAGGCAGAAATGTTTTGTATTATCTTAATCACTGATGTTGGCAAATTTTGAAAATCTGATGCTTACTTCTCTATATAAGAGATGAATCTGCACTATGAGAGATACATCTTGGGATGAACCCTAGGTTGGCGGCAAGGTGGCCCTCTCAAACTGTCCACCTGAGTTTCCTACACACATTTTCTCATCAGGGTTAAGCGGCCCTTCTCAGTTTCCACAATCCATTTAGAGACAGCATAAAACTTTCACAGGAGCCTTCTCTAGGCTAGTGTTTCCAATTTTTTTTAACCCACAGATCTTATAAAGCTTTTTTATTCTATGTATTGAACATATTCATCAAGCAAAATTTTATCTATTTTCATTTTCTGTCATTTAAAAAATATGCTTCTCTGTATGTAAATGTGCTTTTTAATTCTACAAATGGTTGACTTGTTAAAAATGAAGGAGCTCCGGTGGCATAGTGCCTAAAGTACTTGACTGCTAACCAGAAGGCTGGCGGTTCAAATCCACTAGCCACTCCTCAGAAGGAAGCTTGGGCAATCTACTTCCATAGTGATACCACCTCAGAAACCCAAGGAGGGGTTGCTATTAGTTGAATGACTTGACAGCAGTGAGTTTGGGTTTGTTTATTTTTATTATTCTCTTACCTATAGTATGTATTCCTACACTCTCAGTTATGCTAGAACTTAACAATTTTTAAAAAATCAAATCAATGGAAATTGAAATTTTATTACTTTATTTGAATTCTTTTGATTTCTAGTGAAATTAAAGACTGCTTTCTGTCTGGGATAATACTTAGAAAATACTTCTCCACCTAAAGATTATAATACTCTGAATCTAAATTTTCTCCTTGTACTTTATGATCTTAGTTTTCCATTTAAATCTCAAAGTAAATTTAATATTTATCTTGATATAAGCAGTAGGTAGGGCTCTAACTTTATATTTTTACAAATACTTAGTCATTTGTCCCCCAACAAATTCTAGAAAATCCATTCAATTCACTGATTTGAAATATCACCTGTTTTTAAAAAAGAAAAAAATATAGTGGCTAACAAGTTGATTCCAACTCATAGTAACGTCATTTGTTGCCCAGTAGAGCTTTATTCCATAGAAAATGTCAGACTCTGCGCTTTCAGAAGCAGACTGTCAGGCCTTTCTTCTGAGGTGCCTCCTGATGGTTCTAACTGCCAACATTCTGGTTGATACTCAAACATTTAACTGTTGGCACCACCCAAGGACCTCTATGTCACCTGTAAAACCCAAAACCAAATCATACTCATTGTCATCAAGTCAATGGTAACACACAGTGACCCTAAAGGACAGAGCAGAACTGCTCCCATGGGGTTTCCAAGGCTGTAATCTTTGCAGAAGCAGATGGCCACATATTTTTGCTGTGGAGTCACTAATGAGTTTGAACCCGGGGCAGTTTTGTTGGCAGCCAAGAGCTTAATCACTGCACCACCAGGAAGTTACTAAATTCCCAGAGACACTTAAGACTGTTTCTGATTTTTTAATATTGTCCATTGGCCTGCCTCACCTCATATGCATGCAAAAGCTGGATAATGAATAAGGAAGAACGAAAAAGAATTGGTTCATATAAATTATGGTGTTGACAATGAATATCGAATAAACTATGGATTGCCGGAAGAATGAACAAATCTGTCTTGGAGGAAGCACGGGCAGAATACTCCTTAGAAGCAGGGATGGTGAGACTGTCTCACCGAAAGACATAATGTTTGCTGTAGTGGAGGGTCAGGGAAAAAGATGAAGAGACTCAACAAGAAGGATCGACGCAGTGGCTGCAACAATAGTTTTAAGCATAAACGATTGTGAAGGTAACAATGACCAGGCAGTGTGTCATTCGGTTGTCATACAGGGTCACTGTGGATTGGAACTGACTCCTCAGCACCTAAAAACACAACAGCAACACTGGCACGCCTATTCACCAGATGCTGGAGGATGGTGCAGGATTGGGCAGGGCAGTCTTTAATTCTGTCATACTGTGTGCTGTAACCAACTCCGTAGCACCTAACAACAACATCAACACAGTTTCACTTGGCATCCTTGACAATATGGTTTAGCATGTTACATGTAAATTCCTTCTCTTTACTCTTCCTTTTGAGAATGTTTCTAGATATTTGTACATATTTAAAATCAGACAAACAGCAATGACAAAAATAATAATAATAATAATAAAATAAAAAAAACACCTGCTGCCATTAAGTCAATTAAGGAGCTCTGGTTGCATAGTGGGAGTTCTGGTGGTATAGTGCCTAAGGTGTTTGACTACTAACCAGAAGGTTGGAGGTTCAAACTCACCACCCAGTCTGTGGAAGGAAGACTGGACAATCTACTTCCATAAAGATTTACCCTCGGATACCCAAAGTCACTATGAGTCGGAATCAACTCGATGGCAGTGAGTTTGGTTTTTCTGGTCTTGAGTCAATTCAATCCCTTATATTACGGAGTGGAAATGCTCACTAGGATTTCAAGGCTGTAATCTTTAGGAAAGTAGAATGCCAAGCTTTTCTTTTATGATGGCGAACTGGGTGGGTCTGCACTACTAACTTTTAGATTACTAATCATAGTGTAGCATAGTGGCTAAGGCACTTGACTGCTAACCAGAAGGCTGGCGGTTCAAACCCACCAGCCACTCCTCGGAAGGAAGGTTGGGCAATCCTACTTCCATAGTGATACTGCCTCGGAAACCCAAGGAGGGGTCGCTATGAGTCAGGGCTGACTCGACGGCACATAACAACAACAATCATAGTGCCTAAGGCATTTGACTGCTAACCAGAAGACTGGCGGTTCAAACCCACCAGCCACTCCACGGAAGGAAGACTGGGCAATCTACTTCCATAGAGACACTCCTTGGAAACCCAAAGAGGGCTCGCTATGAGTCAGATTAAACTCCATGGCAGTGAGTTTGGTTTTGAGTTTAATCGAGATCAAACTCAGTTTGAGCCACCCAGATATCCGCTCATATGTATTTAGACTCATAATTAAACAAGGGTCTTTTTGTCATGTTAAAAAATGGTGGGGAAGGGAGTCATGGGATCTCTGTTACATTTACTAGAAAATTTGTATCATTCTATTATCTGTCCCTCCAACAATGACATGCAATGTGTCTCCATGATATTCTTTTATAGTGCCTAACCACTTGACTGCTAACCAGAAGGCTGGCAGTTCAAACCTACCAGCCACTCCTCAGAAGGAAGGTTGGGCAATCTACTTCCCTAGTGATACCGCCTCAGAAACCCAAGGAGGGGTCGCTATGAGTTGGGTCCGACTCCATGGCACATAACAACAGCAACTACATTGGGTTGATTGCTTTGTATTTCATTTTCTTCATACAGGTTCTATATATTCTTGTTACATTTATTCTTAGCATTCTTCGTATTGGGGCCTGACTTTGCAGGTGAAGATACGATGCCCTGCAGTGCTAGTTTGAGTCTGAAATTTAGCCCACCTTCTCTGGCCTAGCTTGTTTCTAAAAACATCATCCTTGAAGAACTTCGATAAGCTTCCGATTTTGTTCTTGGGAGCTCTGTAGCTCAAAATACAGAACCCGAAATCTTGAAACCAGAGGCTTCTTGCATCTCTACATCCACCTTGTTGCTGACTCTCAACAGCTGCAAACATGACCTGAGAATGCGGACTTGCAAAGAATTGGTTGCTTAGCAACAAAAGGGACTAGTTCCTCCCCTCCTCATTCTTCCAGAAATAAAGACTTAAGCCTCAGGGCCCTGAAGGGAAACATCAGTTTGAACTAGCAGCAAAGGACCTTGCCTCCCCTGATCTGCCTTTGCTTATACCCCTGCTGCATTCTGACCTTGGTCACAGGATGAGTTAATAAAGGGAAGTCTCATCTCGCTTTGAATTATTATTATTATTTCCTTTGAATTACGGTGTTGGCAAAGAATACTAAAAATACCATGGACTGCCTGCCAGAAGAACTAACAAATCTGTCCTGGAGGAAGTGCAGGCGGAATGCTTCTTGGAAGCAAGAATGGCCAGACTCCATCTCACTTACTTTGGCCATGTGGTCAGAAGGGACCATTCCCTGGAGAAGGATATCATGATTGGTAAAGTGGAGGGCCAATGAAAAATGAAAGACCCTCAACAAGATGGATTGACATAATGGCTGCAACCATGGGCTCAAGTATAGCAAGGATTGTGAGGCTGGCACACGACTGGGCAGAGTTTCATTCTGTTACACATAGGGTGGCTATTTATCAGAGCCCACTCCACCACATCTAACAGGTCATCACACTTGTAGAGGAATTGATCCAGAAAGTGTAGTTGAGTGCTCTCCTGCTGTCCTTCATGGTCTCAGAGCAGAAACCAGGGCAGACACCACTTCCTACAACAGAGATATACAAAGTTCATGCCTTTTCCTGTTCCCCACCTGGCAACCCAGGACAAACGTAGTTCCCTGTATCACTTCTCCTGCTGTATTCCATTAAGACTACAAGAAGTCACAATTCATTCCAAATTCAGCTCATTTACATAGTTCTCCAACTCTAAATTTCTGGAAAATGAATCTGACCCACTCCAAAGCCTTTTCAACCAGGACACCCAGCAGAGGACACTAGCCAGTCCATCCCTGGTCCAATCAGCTGTAGCCAAGGGCAGGCCAGAAATAAACAATAGAGGGTTAAAGAATATGGCCCTTATCCTGTACTTGGGATGTACATTATAAAAAGTCAGATTATGGCTGGAAAAAAGTGATTAACTTTGTAGTTATCTTGCCCTTTTGTTTTAACTTTTGAGTCATTTTGTTTCAGTTGTCTGTGTTTTACACACTATGCAGACCGTTTTTGACAGAATTTGAGAGTTCATTTTTTAAATAAATTGTTTACTCCTATTTAATTTAGATTTAATTATAGTGATTGTTTAACATAATAGTTTAAATTAGATGTATTTAGTTATTTAATTTAATTAAACAATTAGCATTTATTGAACACTAGGTGCTGTCATAAGGCTCTCTGGTGGCATAGTGGATAAGGCATTTGGCAGCTAACCAGAAGGTCAGTGGTTCAAACCCATCAGCCACTCTGCAGAAGAGGGGGCTATCTATTTCATAAAGATTCACAGCCTCAGAAACCCAGTGGGGGTCACTATGAGTCGGAATCGACTCAGTGGCAATGAGTTTGGTTTGGTTTGATAGGTGCTGTCATACTCTCTTTTATATAAATGGCAAACATCACCAAAATTCCAGATAGATATTGTGTATTATTTCTATTTTATAGATGATGAAACTGAGGCAGAGACAGGTTAAGGAATGTGCTCAGTAGTACACACATAAAAGTCTCCACAGTGAACCAGGTTTGAACCTGGGTGTGCTCAGTAGCACACACATAAAAGTCTACAGAGTGAACCGGGTTTGAACCTGGGTTACCTGAATACAGAGCACAACCTTTTTTCTGTCACCTTATTTTTCATTTTCTGGGTTTTGTGCTGTTTCTCTATTTTCAGTTTTTGGCATATTTTCCTCTCTACCTCTTCTTGTCTCCTTATTTCTGTTCCTTACCACTCCAGACCTCCTCCCTTCATAGCAGGGGATTCCCTCCCTTTATTTGAGGAAACTTGAGCAATTATCAAAAGAGCCAGATCCTGAGAAACAAAGTGCGGAGGGGCTGGGTGCTCACTTTACATTCCAGGGATGCCAGCACAGCCTTGGAATGTGGTTGAACTATGGTGGAGAGAGGCTCAAAGGCCCCATTATTTCTCAGAGCCTGCCTGCAGCTCCAACCTTTGTCCCTTTCCTGTTAGTACAATTTGCCACATTCCCTCTACTCTCCTTAGACTGCACTATTCCCTAGAGAAATGGCGTTGTCCTTTTATTTGGTTCTAAACTCTACTATATTTGAAAGAAATGCTTTGACATTTGTGGTCTGTGTTTGATGTCATTCCCAAAATTCCACATCCCCTCCCCGCCACACCCCCCCCCCCCCCACACACAAACTCCATCTCACGCTCATTGTCACTTTTCTTTGATCAAGCAGATGCTTTTTTGGTTGGAGCTAGAATATATACCTTTAGGCTGTCATCATTCTGAAAGTGTTAACTTCCTTCTGATTCATTCTACTTTAAGAAATCTTTAATTCATTTTCTTACACATGAGAAAGATATCTCAGGTACCCAATACAACCATTAAAACTATGTCTAAATATTTTAGGAATGAACAACCAGCAAAAATTTGTCTCTGTACATAGACTTCATCGAACTTGGTTGCCTAAAAAGTAATTTTTAAAAAAATAACAATTATAATAATAAATAGTAATGTTAATATTTTATACAACAAAATCATTAAATATATATACATTTATATGTGTGTGTGTGTATATATATATCTATATATCTATATCTATATAATTAATACTTATCTACCAAGAATCTAAATATCATTATAACCATTACATATTTATAAAAAATCCCATTAAAGCCAGCAAAAACATTAAAGAACATTAACCTGCCACATGGGACAAAGGTCACCAGTTTCTCATTTGTAGTTTATATTCTGGGATGTAGCAAAGAATTAGACTCTGGATGTCTGACAAAATTTCACCAACTCCAATAAAAGTCAATGGAAATTTTGCATGAGTCAGATCATGTTCCTTAAGTTATTTAAACACTAAGTATGAATTTAAACTAGTAGATAGAAGAGAAATTAATTAAGGGTAAGCATTTTATAATTAATGTGTTATGCCACTAAGCATTGCAGAAATTATAATCCAAAATTATGCCAAAGCAAGACAAAATCATTTTAAAATTAACTGAGAGATTCACTATTGAATCTTCCACTTTTTTAAACAAGGTAAACAGAATGGTGCAAAGATGTCCCCGTTTGAAGGTATGATAATGTAATAGCTGAAAATACTCATATTTCAGGTGGAATTATTCACCACAGAGTATATTCCTGGTTATATATGATTTATTTTCATTAATTCTTCACCCTCTAGTACAAGAAAATCATTAAGTCTTCTTTCTGCTATGGAAATATAACAGTAAGAAAAAAGTCTAAATATGATACTATTAAACCTCATAAAACACAGAATTATTTCTCACCACTGAAGTCTTATAAGGAAGGACATGCAACATGGTCAGAATTATTTCTGGTTTTGAAAACATCATTATGAAAACCATTAGGATTGTGTTGTTACCAGCATCTGCTCACCACATATCTGGGAATTTGGTATAATTTCCACAAATGAGGTAACTAATGCAGTTTCATGCTATAACTTACCTCAAAATAGTACCATACCTCTCAAGGAGCATTATGACAGGGAAACATCTAGTGCCACACAGGAAATTTTATCTATGTGCTGCAAGAAAAAGAAAAATATCACAAGCCATGTAAACTCATGAAAGGAAAATAGGTGAAGCAGCATCTCAGAGAATAAAGAGAACAGAAAGAGGAATAAAAACTAAAAAGAAGAGAAATTTATGACTGCTATTTGGCTATAAAATAATGATTCTGGTTTTAATGAGAAACATTTTCCATTGCTTTTTAGTTATACTTCATATATCTTCCAAAAAAAGAAGAAAAAACTGCTTTAAAAATTATAACATATGGTTGAAAGCCAACCTTATGGTCTCAGCTAGAGGACTATTAATGAAGACAGTGTTCAGCATTCAATTGTAATCTTGTGATCCCTATATTCACCTGCTGATAAATCTGGTTGATGCCATGAAGTATATGATTTTTTCTGCACTGAATCATTTCTATAACATATTGTTTTTTGTGGCTCTTTTCTTTTATCAGAAAGTATTGGTTACTTTAAAAATTTAAGGTCAAATTTATCTTCTCACCATATTTCAGAAGGATTTTTAAAAATCTCTTTTGCCCTATTGGTCTCAAATTTGTAGACTAATCAGAGCTAATCCATTGAGATTCCTTATTTGCCATTACTGGCATACTGAAGATACGCAAAGAGTATACATTATTTTTCAAGGCAACTTGATAATTTCCTTTTTTAAGAAAAATTTTATTGTGATTTGAGTGAAAGTTTACAGAGAAAATTCATTTTCCATACAACAGTTCATACACAGTTTGTCTCATGACATTGATGGCAATTCCCCACAGTGTAACAGCTCTCTTTCCCCTTTCTCCCTGTAGTTAGCTCTTCCCTATGTCCTTCCCTCCCATGTATTCCTGCCCCCTGTGCAAACACTGCCCTTCTGTTCTCCCACAATTGATTGCTCCAAGGAATATATCTACCTCATATATATGTTCACCCCATAGCCTGTCTATTCTTTGGCTGGAAGCCACAGGAATGAGTACAGTTCCAGATGTGAAGGGTAGGTAGGGGTTGTTGCCTCAGAGATCTCACCAGGCTCTATCAGGCCAACAAACCTGATCTTTTTGTATGATTTTGAGTTTTGTTCCACATTGTTCTCCCAATCTACCCAGGATCTCCTGCACCGATCCCCCTCTTAGTGGTTGACAGTGGTAGCTGGGCACCATCTAGTTCTTCTGGTCTCATGGTCATATAAGCTAAGCTACTAGTCCCTTGGACTAATTTTTTCCATGAGTCTTTGCTTTTCTTCATTCTTTGCTCTGGATGAGGAAAGACCCATTGTTGCATCTAAATGGCTGCTTGCAAGCTTTTAAGAGTGCAGTTGCTACTCACCAAAGTAGGATATGAGAGCTCTGGTAGTGAAGTGCCTAAGGCACTTGACTACTAACCAGAAGGTTGCTGGTTCAAACTCACCAGCCAGTCCTTGGAAGGAAGGTTGGGCAATATACTTCCATAGTGATACCACCTTGGAAACCCAAGGAGGGGTCACTATGAGTCAGGTCAGACACAGGCACATAACAACAACAACAAAGTAGGATGTATAAAAATTTTTTGTGTTAAGCAAATTGAGCTTGAAGTCCCCTGCAACCATGGTCCTGAGCCCACAGGTCCAACTACTCACTCTATCCGGGTAGCCGGCTGAGGCCAAGAAGCCTTGCCCCTTTTCAGCTCTACTATACACCCAGACATTCTTACAGCACATATAAATATTCATGTAGAAACATTGTCTGTTAACCCTATACATGCTAATGAGCATACTACCCCACTTAGACATACCTGATTATTCAGCCTGTCCACCCATCTTTCCACCTGTAAATCAATGTTTGGCATTAATGACAATGCAGTATTGTTTATACAAAAGAGTTCATCTTTGTTGTCTGCACCTCCCATGTATCGCTCTATGTTACCTACTCCTACCTCGAGGAACCACAGGCAGTATACCAGTGTCATAGTTCAACAAGAAGAAACTAAAGAATTTCTAGTTGATGAAGAATAACCTTTACCTGCATTGAGAAATATATTTAGAAAGTACACTATTTCTAGTTTGTTTCTTCACTGTCATAACAAACACTAGCCTGGAAATAAAAAAGTTGACACCAACAATGCATGATTTGACCAGGGATATGGCATTTGAGACAAATAGCAAGGAATACAACATAGAGAAAATAAAGGAAGTGGAAGGACCCAGAAAGAGGACTACTGTTGGTTAACAAACACCAAGTGTCAAAAGGATCAGGCAGGTAATATAGATGAGAGAATGGGGCCCATGTAAGTACATATGCAGATGTGGAGGGCAGGTCCTGGCTAAAAGGGTAGACTAATCAATCAGCTGTAATATATACATTAATACCATACATGTGTGTGTAAACTACATGTAGATATGCCCACATACTTTCATGGAGAGCTGGTTATTAAACCTTTGCTAACACACCCTTAATCTATACTTGTTTCTGAGTGCCCTCATTCAGTTTCATGGTTTTAAAACCATTTTATGCAAATGATAGCCAATGCTATATCCCAGCTCACCCCACTTATCTGAACTCCATACTATGATATCCAACTACCCACTTGGCAGCTTCACTCAGATGAGTACAGACATCTCAAATAACAGACTCTTGGTTCCTTATTGTCCCCTTTGAAATGCAAACAGCATCCTTTCTTATTCTTCCCAGTCTCAATGAATGACTACATTTAATCAGGCCCCAAACTGGAAGTCATTCTTGACTCTTTTCCTTGCCCTATCTGTATAGAAAATCATCAGCAAATACTGTGGTCTCTACTTTTGAAATATGTTCAGAATCAGACTACTCCTCACGACCACCACCATTGCAATTCTAGTACAAACCAGTTTATAGCTACCCTAGAGGACCACTGCTGTAACTTCCTAGCACTGTTCCTTACTTTACTCTTGGCTCCTCTGTCTCTTTTCCATACGGCAGCTAGAGATTATATTTTAGATAATACAGTAAATTAAATTTGTAAACATCAAGTACCCCAGAAACATTTAGCGCCAAAATGATCCTCCTTAGGGGCAAGGGGAGGAAATACCAAATAGTCCTCTACTTTGGAGAATTGCATTCTTTTTTCCATCTTTCTGAATGACACTAAACATGCACATCAGTCTCTTATAACTACTGCCCTAGAGAATTTAATCATCATCTATTGTTATTGTTTTTAGGTAGCGTTGAGTCAGCTCCGACTCATAGCCATCCTATGTACAACAGAACAAAACACTGCCTGTTCCTGTGCCACCTTCAAAATCCTGGCTGTACCTGAATCCACTGCAGCTACTGTGTCAATCCATCTTGTTGAGGGCTTTCCCCATTTCTGTTGAACCTCTACTTTACCAAGCATGATATCCTTTTCCAGGGAATGGTCCCTTCTTACCACATGACCAAAGTGGGTGAGACAAAGTGTGGGCATTCTCACTTCCAAGGAGCATTCTGGTTGCACTTCTTCCAGGACAGATCTGTTAGCTTTTTTGGCAGTTCATGGTACTTTCCGTATTCTTCACCAAGACCACAACTCAAAAGCATCAACTCTTCTTCTGTCTTCCGTGTTCATTGTCCAGATCTCACATGTATATGAGGCTATCGAAAATACCATAACTTGGGTTAGGAGCACCTTAGTCTTCAAGGAGACATCTTTGCTCTGGAACACCTTAAGGAACTCTTTTGCAGCAGATTTTCCCAGTGCAATACATTGTCTGATGTCTTGACTGCTGCTTCCATTGATGTTGATTGTAGAACCAAGTAATATGAAATCTTTAACAACTTCAATCTTTTTTTTTTTTTTCATTTATTATGATGCTGCTTATTGGTCAAGTTGTGAGGATTTTCATGTTCTGTATGCTGAGATGTAATCCATACTGCAGACTGTAGTCTTTAATCTTCATCAGTAAGTGCTCCAAGTCATCCTCACTTTCACCAAGCAAAGTTGTGTCACTGGCATATCTCAGGTTGTTAATGAGTTCTCATTCTTCTCAATGTTATCCATAATTTGTTATGATCCACAAAAGGAATGGGAATTCCAGAACACTTAATTGAGCTCATGAGGAACCTGTACATAAACAGTACATAGGCTGTCATTTAAACAGAACAAGGGGACACTGCATGGTTTAAAATCAGGAAGTGAGTGCATCAGGGTTGTATCCTTTCACCATACTTAATCAGTCTGTATGCTGAGCAAATATTCTGAGAAACTGGACTATGTGAAGAACATGGCATCGGCATTGGAGGAAGACTCATTAACATCCTGTGATATGCAGATGACACACTTTTCTTGCTGAAAGTGAGGATGACTTGAGGCACTTACTGATGAAGATTGAAGACTACAGTCTGCAGTATGGATTATGCCTCAATATGAAGAAAACAAAAATCCTCACAACTGGACCAATAAGCAGCATCATGATAAATGAAGAAAAGATTGAGGTTGTCAAAGACTTCATATTACTTGGTTCTACAATCAACACCAATGGAAGCAGCAGTCAAAACATCAGAAGACTTATTGCATTGGGAAAATCTGCTGCAAAAGACCTCTTTCAAGCACTGAAGAGAAAAGATGTCTCCTTGAAGACTAAAGTCTATCTAACTCAGGCCATGGTATTTTCAATCACCTCATATGTATGTAGGAGCTCTGGTGGTGTAATGCCTAAGGCATCTGTCTGCTAACCAGAAGGCTGGCAATTCAAGCCCACTAGCCACTCCTCAGAAGGAAGATTGGGCAATCTACTTCCATAGTGATACGGTCTCGGAAACCCAAAGAGGGGTCACTGTGAGTCACATCTGACTTGAAGGCAGTAAGTCATATGTATGTGAGAGCTGGACAATGAAAAGAGAAGACCAAAGAAGAGTTGGTGCTTTTGATTGGTGGTGTTGGTGAAGAATGGATTGCTAAAAGAACTAACAGATCTGTCCTGGAGGAAGTGCAGCCAGAATGCTCTTTGGAAGCAAGAATGACCAGGCCTTGTCTCACCTACTTCAGTCATGTGGTCAGAAGGGACCATTCCCTGGAGAAGGATATCATGCTTGGTAAAGTGGAGGGTCAACAAAAAAGGGGAAGGCCCTCAATAAGATGGATTGACACAGTGGCTGCAATGATGGGCACAAGTATAGCAAGGATTTTGAGGTAGCAAAGGATCAGGCAGTGCTTTGTTCTGTTGTACATATGTCACTATGACTCAATTGCACTTAACACCAACTTATTAATTGCATGTCTCATGAATATAGAATGAAAGCTCCAGAAAAGCAGGCTTTATCTGTGTTCTTCACTACTGTATTCACACTGCTAGTTACTGTGTTTGACACACAGTGGTTCCTCAAGAATAAATGAATGGTTAAGATTTACATCCAGGCATTTAATCTCAAAGTTTAAGCTTTCACCACTAAACTAGTTGACACCAAGCATGGTTCCTGGTCACAAAGGGCCTTAGGAGTCAAAACAAAGAATTTTAATTTTATTCTCAAGGCAATAAGTTATTGACAGGTTTTAAATAAGAGAGGACACAATTAGATTTACATTTAAGAAAGATTGCTTTGACTGCCTCCCTGAGAATGTTTCAAATGGACGGAAACCACGTAGGAGAATTTGCAATAATCTAAGCAAGAGAGGCCAGTGGAATGTGGTTGTGACAATGAAGATAGGAAAAAAGGACAAATCAGAAAATTATTTTTAACATGAGTTGATCAGGAACTAGTGACTGATTAACTGTGGTTCACCAGACCTGTGTGTTAAGGATGACTCACAGGTTCATGAATGTCATTTTTTGAGATAGATACTAAGAGATTTGACAAGTAGAGATGATTAGTTCAGTGTGGACCTGCTGAATATAGATATCAGTAAGACATCCACATGGAGTTCTGTGGCCATTTAGATAAAAAGGTTGAATTTTGGAACTTTTCAGCATATAGGCTTCCATAAAGATTTACATTCTTAGGAACCCCATGGGGATGGCTATGAGTCAGAAATGGACTCAATTGCAGTGATTTTGAGTTTTAGCATATAGAATTATTCAGCTATTGGAGCTATTGAAGAAAATATCACCTAAGGATATGATAATGATTTGTAGTTGAAGAGAACCTAGGGTAGAATATTGAAGAACAACATGTAAGAGATAGGCAAAGGAATAAAGTTGTAAAGGAGAATAAGAAAGAGTAATCTAAAGGTGGAAGCAAAACCTACTGTTGTTTGCACAGAAAGAACTATAGCAATCTGAAGTATCTATATATCCTCAAGAAGTAGTATGCACCAGGAGACTTTGAATCAAGTTACAACATCACTCCAAAGGGCTAATGTGTAAAACCATCAGAACAGAGTAGACAGACAAGCTGGAAAGACATAATGGGTTGATCAATACAATGTCATGCTTGGTATTAAATGTGGTGTTTGATAAATAAGCAATAATGATAGCAATGTGCTGGGAAATGTTGAGTATAGAAATGATGGTAGAGGAAATAAAAGGGAAACACACATTAGCCTATGTAGACATTTTACCTCAGTCTTCCCTCTACACTCAGTATTTAATAGTAAAATTTTGCAAACCTTTGAAATATCTGGGTACTGCTCCTCATAAGTGTATGTGAAGGGAGAAAAAATTGTACCAAATTTGATGTGGGTTTCATAGTAATTCTATTGTGTACAGCCCGTTGTTCATTGTTAACTCTGTGATAAACAAGTACTTATTTAATGGCAAAATCAGCTACTTTTCAATGATCGTTTCAGAGTATTATTGCAGGACCACACAGGATTCAAAATGGAGTCTTGTCAGTAATCACCATGCTATTTCCCTCTAGCATCTTAGTGCTTGAAAAACTAGGTACAGCAGTTTGAATTAGGGATTCTGGTGGTCAGCTCACTAAGTCAGAATGCACCAAACTCAGAGGAGTAGAATTAGAAAGGAGAAAGAGACAGGGAATAAATAACAAGATCAGAAGATCTATTCTGGGAGTGCCGACAGGCAGCCAAGAAACGCCATTGGAGACTTCCTTGGGGGAGCACTGACAGGCAGGTGAGAACAGCCTTCCAAGACCACCCTGGGTAAAGGAAGAAGACACACTACACCAGCATACCAGCAACCACACCAGCATATCAACAATCACCCCAAGGATCTACCTTCAGCACCTGATTTTATCAGTAACTTGGGTCGCTAGGTGCAAACAGGCACATCCAATGCCACGGAAACCTGAGCAGAGAGTCCATTGGTTCTGCAGGAGGGCGGGCCCAGGGAGGTGTCCCTGCAGCAGGTTACCAAGTAGGCTTGGGTCAGTTTAGTGGCACTGAGAGGCCTGTGCTTGACTTTATCAGTAATATTGGGACCACAGATTAATAGCTAGCACTCTCCTGACTCCAGCACCACTGAAACAGAGTGGATCTTTGGTGTCGTGTGTGGGCAGACCCACAGAGGAACTCCTGAGGCAGATCGCGGACTGGGCCTGTTGGGCCAGTGCCACGGGCAGATGGGCACAGAGAGAGAAACCCCCACGGTGGATTGTGAAACCAGGAAGTTGGGTTAGCTTTTTGGTGCCAAGGGGCCTCTGGAGCGAGTTTTTTGCATGTGTCTGAGCCTGGCAGAATTTGGCTACCTCCTAACAACTGGAGTCTTTGCTGAAACTGAGCTGCAGCCCTGTGAATAAAATACAATGTTGTCAGTAGCAGCCAGCCCAAAGCCCTAGAAACCGCCTCTAGCAACAGCGAGCTTTCCTTCTTCTACTCCCACCTTCTTTGCCAATAACTTCACTCATCCAATAGAAAAAATCACATTCAGCAACCATAAAACCTCCAGGTTTGAACTCTAAACCCTCTTTATGACAAACAGAAACCCACATCCACATTCCACACAGTGATTCCACCAACACAAAGAAAACTGCAGAGCAACCAGCATACCTCAATTAATAACTAAAAAAATAAAATACATCAGTTTCACCTTTTCAAAATATTAAACCATAAAACCAAGACAAAACAAACCAATACACAACCAACAGTTAAAGACAACCTCAAAAAGTCTAGGAAACAACAGGCAACCTCAAATCAAACAAAGCAATAGGACAAGGCATTAGAAGCAAAACCACAACAAAGGTCTAATTAAACATAGAGGAAGAGGAGGCAATAGAATTATCTTAGAAGAAATTTAGAAGATATGTTTATAGAGCTTTACAAGAGCCTAAGGAAACCTCAAACAGAAACAACAAGAATGCAGACAGTTCCCTGGACCTAAGGAAACCCCAAACAGAAACAAGGAGAACACAAATAGTTCCATGGAAGAACTCAGGAAAATCATTCAAGAACAAAATAATAAGATTAATGCACAATCAGAACTCATACAAAAACAGCAGTTAGAAACCCAGAAGATGAATACCAAAATTACAGAATTACACAACATAGTAGAGGAACAAAAGAGCAGGTTAGAACTGACTGAAGAATCCATATCCCAATTAGAACACATTAAATCCCTAGACACCAGCCTGTATGAAGAAAATCAGAACAAAGATTTAAGAGAAATGAAGAGAACCTAAGAATTATATGGGATGACATGAGAAGAAACCACAAAAGACTCTTTGGAATTCCAGAACAAGAGGTGAAAAAAGCCATCGAGAAAATTGTGGAAGACCTGCTAACAGAAAACTTCCCCCACATCATGAAGGAAGTAAAGATATTTGTCCAAGAAGATCATAGAACCCCATATAAGATAGATCCCAAGAGAAAAACACCAAGGCATATTATAATGAAAGTATTCAAAACCAATGACAAATAATTTTGTGAGCTGCCCAGGACAAAATAAATATTATTTATAATAATCAAACAGTTATGCTGAGCTCCGGTTACTTAGCAGAAACCATACAGGCAAGAAGGCAATGGGACGGCATATATAAAACACTGAAGGAAAAGAACTTCCAACCAAGAATCCAATATCCAGCCAAATTATTCATCAAATATGAGGATGAAATCAAGGCATTCTCAGACAAATGGAAATTAAGGGATTTTTTTAAAAACCAGACCAACCCTATAAGAAATACTTAAGGAATTTCTTCCAATAGAGAACCCACAACAGGATCAACAAAATCAGGATACATGGCATCAACACTAAAACCAAATCAGAAATAGATCATATTTTAGGACATAAAACAACACTCAATAAATTAAAAAGCATTGAGATACTACAAAGCATCTTCTTGGACCACTATGCTATAAAATTAAAAATTCATAATAGGAAGAGTAAGGAAAAAGCATTAAATATATGGCAGCTGAACAACTCACTGCTCAGAAACTACTGAGTAATAGAACAGATAAAAACCGAAATAAAAAAATTCCTAGAAACAAATGAGAATGAAGATACATAATACCAAAACCTATGGAACATAGCAAAAGCAGTACTCAGAGGACAATATAGCAATACATGCATACACCAAAAAAGAGGAAAGAAACAAAATCAACACTCTTAACTGATCAACTCCAACAACTAGAAATAGAACAAAGAAAGAATCCTACAGTATCGAGAAACAAGGAAATAATAGAGATCAGAGCAGAAATAAATGAAACAGAAAACAAACAAACAAACAAAAAACAGAGAAAATCAACAAAACAAAAAGCTGGTTCTTCGAAAAGATTAATAAAATCGATAAACCACTGGGAGATCTAACAAAAGAAAAGAAACAGATCATGAGAATTGTAAACGAAAAGGGTGTCATCACAACAGAACCAACTGAAATAAAAAAGATACTGACAGAATATTACAAAAAACTGTACTCCAACAGATTTGAGAACCTAGAAGAGATGGACAAGTTTCTAGAATCACAAGACCTACCTAAACTATCCCACTCAGAGATAGAAAACTTGACAGACCTATAACAAAGGAAAAAATTGAATAGGTCATTAAAAAAAAAAAAAAAAACAAACTTCCCACAAAGAAAAGCCCTGGTCCTGATGGCTTCACTGGAGAATTCTATCAAAT
>NW_006921589.1:17881988-17883219 GCF_000298275.1 Orycteropus afer afer
GAGTCCTCTGATAAAGAAATAAGGGAAACAATACCATTTACTATAGCTACAAAAAAGATAAAATATCTAGGAATAAACCTCACCAGAGACACAAAAGACCTGTACAAAGAAAACTATAAAACACTGCTACAAGAGACAACAAGGGACTACATAAATGGAAGAACCTACCTTGTCCATGGATAGGTAGACTAAATATTGTCAAAATGTCAATACTACCCAAAGCAATCTACAAATTTAACACAATCCCAATTCAGATTTCAACAAAATTTTTTAAGGACATAGAAAAACTAATTACTAATTTCATATGGAAGCGAAAGAGACCTCAGATAAGCAGAGCATTTCTCAAGAAGAAAAACAAAGTGGGGGGTCTCATACTCTCAGATCTTAAGAATTATTATATAGCCACAGTAGTCAAAACAGCATGGTATTGGTACAATGATAGACAGATAGAGCAATGGAACAGAATTGAAAGGCCAGATAAAGACCCATCCAACTATGGACAACTGATCTTTGACAAAGGTCCAAAACCCATTAAATGGGGAAGAGACAGCCTCTTTAACAAATGGTGCTGGCAAAACTGGATATCCACCTGCAGAAAAATGAAACAAGACCCATACCTCACCACATACACAAAAACAAATTTAAGCTGGATCAAAGACTTAAATGTAAAACCCAAAACTATAAAATCCATCAAAGATAAAATAGGGGCAAATCTGGGAGCCCTGATTTATGGCATAAATAGGCTATCAAGCATAACCTAGGATGTGCAGGAGATAGAAGAGAAACTAGATGACTGGGACCTTCTAAAATTTAAATTCTTATGCACATCGAAAGACTTCATCAAAAGGGTAAAAAGAGAACCTACAGATTGGGAGAAAATATTTGCCTATGATATATCTAATAAAGGACTTATCTCCAAAATCTATAGAAAACTTCAATACCTCAACATCAAAAAGATAAATAACCCAATTCACAAATGGGCAAAAGACTTGAACAGACACTTCACCAAAGAAGATACACAGGCAGCCAACAAACACATGAGAAATTGCTTGAGATCATTAATCATTAGAGAGAGGCAAATCAAAACAACACTGAGATATCATCTCACTCCAGCCATAACAGCAAAGTTCAACATGTCAAAAAATAACAAATGCTGGTGAGGTTGCAGAGAGATTGGAACTCTTGTGCACTGCTGGTGGGATTTTAAAATGGTACAACTATTGTGGCAAAA
>NW_006921589.1:17885479-17888916 GCF_000298275.1 Orycteropus afer afer
TACATATAAACATCCCTACACTATATGTACTTTATTATTATTACTGTTTTACAAATGAAGAAGTTAAGCACAAAAAGTTTGGATGTTTTGCTAGGTCAGTGACAGAGCCAAACCCACGTGATCTGATCTGATCTCAGTGCCCCATTTTTTCACCATTATGCAATTTTCCTCTCAGTGATATTGCCTCCAACCCTGCATTGTGTTGGTCATTCACTTGATAGCATTTATTTTGTGGCTAGAGCTAAATCTCACACACTACAATTCAAAAACCAAAACAGAGAGTCATCTCTGTTGTTTTATAGGATGCGGTATTAATTTTTTTATGTTTACAGTAGAAGCAAAGTCTATTATGTTGCTTTGTGGACTGAACAATTATACTGAAACTGGGCTCAATAACGAAGCACTTACATATAGATTTTAATATGAAATAAATGTAAAATTGTTATCAATATTTAATCTCTTACAAATAATGGGTTTATTTCCATTTCCTGGTGAGAAATCCTCGAGAGACCTGCTCAGCTGACAAAGCCCATGGCTGGGAAGGGAACACAGCCAGATCAAGTATTCTCCAAAGTAGTTCCTACTGCCTAGTCTCTTGCCCTGAAATGATTTAAAGGTTCACTGCATACCTTCTGAAATCTTCTTACTATCTTTCCCCTTTGCTCCCATAAATTTAAATTTTTCTGTAATTTCTCATACCTTTATTCATGTATTTACTGACTAATAGGCATATCTGACTATAATTTTACTCTTGGAGGAGATGGATAATATAGATATAATTTTTATTTGAACATTTTATGTTTTATTTCATATTGTATTGTTAAAATACCTAGAACTCTCTGTTATATTTAAAATAAAAATAAAGTATATTATGTATTTATAATTAATTTTCCTATAAACATAATTTAATATCCTATATGTCTGACAAGTATGGGTAAAATGCTGTATATAAAAGCTGAAGTTAGAGATTGGAGTGATTAAGCCAGATAGCAAAGTCATTGGTTTTATTGTAATAATAATGAATAAGAAGAATTTAAAACAAAAACAAAACAGTTGCTTTCAAGTTGATTCTGCCTCATGGTGACCCAATGTGTCAGAGCAGAACTGAGCTCTACAGGGTTTCCAAGGGCTGGTTTTTCAGAAGAAGATCACCAGGCCTTTCTTCTGAGGTGCCTTGGGGTGACTCAAACCTCTAACCTTTCATTTAGCAGCTGAGTGAGTTAACTACACTACTTACACACATCAATAATGAATGCTTTTGTTGTTAGGTGACGTGCAGTTGACTTCACCTCATACTGACCCCATATGACAGAGTAGAACTGCCTTGTAGGATTTTCTAGGCTGTAATCTTCATGGGAGCAGATTACCAGGTCTTTCTGCCACGAGCAGTGGATTGGGTTCTAACCACCAACCTTACATTAAAAGCTGAGTGCTTACAGTTACACAGTCAGGATCCTTCAATAATGAATATCGTGGTGCTGGTGTGCCATGGAGGTTATTTCAAATCACAGCCACATGATATGTTACCAAATAGAACTGTCTCATAGTGTTTTCTAGGCTCTAAGAATTGATGCATTTGAATGACGATGCTGGCAAAGAATACTGACTGCACGATGGACTGCCAAAAAAATGAACAAATCTGCCTTCGAATAAGTACAGCCAGAATGCTCCTTAGAAGTGAGAAAGGCAAGACTTCGTGGGAGGACCAGTCCCTGGAGAAGAACATCATGGTTGATAATATAGAGGGTCTGCAGAAAAGAGGCAGACCCTCAACAATCACAACAATCTTCACCGGAGCAGATCACCAGGTCTTTTTGCCCCAAACAGTTCTGGAAGGATTCAAATCAACAACCTTTCAGTTTGCAGCTGAGTGCTTAACCATTGTGCCAACAGGGCTCGTTTTAATACTGAATAAGCCCCAGTAGTTCAAATAAATGACAATTACCTGTGGAATACATAAAGGTTCTTGCATTTTCAATTCTATTGTAAACAGATCAATATATGTAGGTAGGCTAGAAAAATATATATATCTTCACAAAGAAGACAAACTCAGATGTGCCTGTTCATGAGTGGCCCAGAGAGATCTCCATCTGAGTTTCATGGTCAGAAGGGCATAACAATTTACAAATAAATCTGGGCCTTTATAAGGTGGTAGCATAACTGCAATGTGGTAGGGTGCTTGATTCATAAGGTTTTATTTGTATATTTTGTGGGTTTTGAATTTTTTTTTTTACTTATTTTTAGTCCAAAAAATAAGTATTGAGAGGGTGGCAGAGAAGTGAGTGGATGTGATGATACAACTATTCAGTTTCTTGATTGTGGTGAATGCAGGAACAAACAGATGTTAAAATTATGTAGAACTTAACATATACATTACTGTTGTTGTTAGGTGCTGTTCAGTAGGCTCCGACTGATAGTGACCCTATGTTGTTGTTATTGTTATGTGCCGTCGAGTCGGACCCAACTCATAGTGACCCCTCCTTGGGTTTCCGAGGCAGTATCACTACGGAAGTAGATTGCCCCATCTTCCTTCCGAGGAGTGGCTGGTAGGTTTGAACCTCCAGTCTTCTGGTTAGCAGTCAAATGCCTTACTCACTGCACCACCAGAGCTCCTATAGAGTGACCCTATGTACAACAGAACAAAACACTGCCCTGTCTTGTGCCAGCTTCACAATCCTTGCTATACCTGAGCCCATCTTTGCAGCCACTATGTCATTCCTTCTTGTTGAGAGCCTTCCTCTTTTCTGTTGACCTTCCACTTTATCGAACATGCTATCTTTCTCCAGGGAATGGTCCCTTCTGACAACGTGACCAAAGTAGGTGAGATGAAGTCTGGCCATTCACACTTCCAAGGAGAATTCTGGCTGCACATCTTCGAGAACAGATTTTTTTGTTCTTCTGGCTGGCCATATTACTTTCAATATAAACACCAGAACCTGAAAGCATCAACTTTTCTTTGGTCTTCCTTATTCACTGTCCACTTTTCCTATGCATATGAAGCTATTGAAAACATTGGTCAGGTGCACCCTAGTCTTCAAATAAATGTCTTTGCACTTCAGCACTTTAAAGAGTTATACACACATAATAAGTTCAAGTAAAGTGGAGGAAATCTAAATAAGATTGTTGATATATTATGAATACCAATATCCTGGATGTGATATTACATTACAGTTTTGAAAAATGTTACCATTAGAGGAAACACAGCAAACTGTACAAGGGATCTCGCTGTATTAGTTCTTGCAAATACACATGCATACAATTACCTAATACAATTTCAAATTAAGAAGTAATTATATAATTTTTAAATTAACATTATTAAATAGTGAATTAAAATAAAATTAAATTTATTTTTTAAAAACCTACTTTCTCTGAATGAAAAAAAGTTTTCATTTATTAAATTCATTTTAAAGACCACTGTTTATATTATAAGGAGCTCT
>NW_006921589.1:17889076-17892784 GCF_000298275.1 Orycteropus afer afer
TTTGGGTTTGTATTTTATTTTTATTTTCATTGTATTTTATTTAAAAGTAACATATTAATATAATTTGTTTTATAACTTTGCAACTTTCTTCAAAGGCAAGTCTCATTTGTTAGTGTTTACGTATGTATGCATATTTATTGCATGAGTATATGTCAGGAAAAACAAAGACAGATTTTATCTACTGCAGGTACATGGAAAGATTATTTTTTAGTGTGTAGCACCAAACACAATTTTCAATTGCATCTCAAAGTAAAAAAAAATTAATTATTAGATGGGGAAAAAAAACTTATTTTGTTTTCTAAAATGGATGATATTAACAACAATAGCAGGAGCAGCAAATATAGAACAATAATAAAAAGAAAAACATAACACACCTATTAAATATTTAATACATTCAACATTGATCTTGCTTTCATTAACTCATTTAATGATTTTAACAATTGTATAAGTTTGACACTATAATTACCCCTATTTTATGGATGAGAAAACTGAACCAAGAAAAATGAAATAACTCCACCAAGGTCAATCATTTAGTAATTGTCAAGGGTTGAATGAAAAGCAAGGTAGATTTATGTTGGTCTTTGGCTATCTCCAGTATATCCATACTTTAATGCAAATCTCCCTTTTACACAAGATAAGGCTTTATTATTAGCTCAATTAAGTGTCAACATACTCAACTTTTGGCTAGACTTACATCAGCAGAACTCATAACACTGGTCATTTCTTTATAATCAGAACTTTATAGGAACTTTCATGACATATTAGGAATTGTTGTGGTCCTGCTACAGGAAAAAAAGCAAGTAAACAAAGAAACAAAAATCAAATAATAAACCAATAATGCTTTCATATTCATTTTATTCAACAGTTTTATGACTATTAATGTGTTAATTACAGCATGGTGCTAATAAGATCAAAAAGCATAAGTTTACACATTTGATTTATCCATTTTACAAATATTTATGAAGCACTACTATATGCAAAGCAGTATTCTGAAAGCCAAGAGAAATAAGGAAATTGTAGTCCTTGCCCTCAAGGAACTCAAAATATGTGTGGAAAGATAAGAAATGTAGACAAAAAGATTCAGTAGAAGGTAGCATGTGCTGAGATTCAAATAGATAGTAAGATATAAATATTTTAGGAGATGAGTAGAAATGTAATTCTGAAAGTTGTCTCAGTTATGATACTTAATTGGCTTTGATAATGAAGAGAATTTACTGGCTTACAAAGCTCAAGAAGTTATAATAGAAGAAACTTCAAGCTAAGTTTGACCCAGTAGTTTTATGGTGTTCCACCAAGAAGCAGTATTTTCTCTCTCTCCAATCTTTTTTCTAGGGTGAAAAGTTCATCCTAAGGCTGGTTATCCTTGAGATTATTAAATAATGATCAATAACCACAATAAGAGGTTAGGAGAGAGAGAAGGAGACAGTAAGAGAACAATTGACTAATTAACTTTCTTACCCCAAAATGCAAAATTTGAAAACAAAGAAAAGTCACCAGTAGTTAGAAAATATGGCCTTGGAGATAGAAGTAATGCTGGAGATTGCATGATAGAATTTTGCAAGACCAATGACTTATTCATTGCAAATACCTTTTCTCAACAACAAAAATGGCAGCTATACATGTGGACTTCACCAGACGGAATACCCAGGAATCAGACTGACTACATCTGTGCCAAGAGGCAATGGAGAAGTTCAATATCTTTAGCCAAAACAAGTTCAGGAGCTGATTGTGGAACAGACCATCAACTACTCATACACACATTCACGTTGAAGTTGAAGACAATTAAAACAACTCCACGAGAGCCGAAATAGGGCCTTGATAATATACCTCCTGAATTTAGAGACCATTTAAAGAATAGATTTGATCAAATGCACTGAACACCAATGCCTGGAAACCAGAATTGTGGGATGACATCAAGAACATCATCAATGAAGAAAGCAAGAGGTCACTAAAAAGACAAGAAAAGAAGAGAAGAACCAAAATGGATGATAGAAGAGACTCTGATACTTGCTCTTGAGCAGAGAGTAGCTAAAGCAAATGGAAGAAATGACAAGATAAAAGAGCTGAACAGGAGATTTCAAAAAGCAACTCGAGCAGACAAAGCCAATTACTATAATGAAATTTGCAAAGACCTGGAGTTAGAAAACCAAAAGGAAAGAACACACTGGCATTTCTCAAGCTGAAAGAACTGAGGAAAAAATTTAAGCCTCGCGTTTCAATATTGAAAGATTTTATGGGCAAAATATTGAATGATGCAGGAAACATCAGAAGAAGATGAAAGGAATACATAGAGTCACAGTACCAAAAAGAATTGGTCATTTCAGGAGGTGGTATATGATCAAGAACCAATGGTATTGAAGGAAGAAGTTGAAGCTGCACTGAAGGAATTGGCAGAGAATAAGGCTCAAGGGATTGACAGAATACCCATTCAGATATTTCAACAAATGGATGCTCCACTGGAGGCACTCGCTCAGCTATGCCAAGAGATTTGGAAGACAGCTACCTGGCCAACTGACTGGAAGAGAACCATATTTGTACCCATTCCAAAGAATGGTGATCCCACAGAATGTGGAAATTATCAAACAATGTCATTAATATTGCATGCAAGTAAAATCTTACTGAAGATAATTCAAATACTGTTGCAGCAGTATATTGACAGAGAACTTCCAGAAATTCAAGCTGGGTTCAGAAGGGGACATGAAATGAGGGATAGCATTGTTGATGTCACATGGATCTTGACTGAGAGCAAAGAATACCAGAAAGATGTTTCCTCATGTTTTATTGACTATGCAAAAGCATTCGATTTTGTGGATCATAACAAATTATGGCTAACATTGAAAAGAATGGGAATTCCAGAACACTTGATTGTATTCGTGTGGAACCTGTACATAGGACAGGAGGCTGTCATTTGAACAGAAAAGAGGATATTGCATGGTTCAGAATCAAGAAGGGAGTGCATCGAGGTTGTATCCTTTCACCATACTTACTCAACTTGTACACTAAGCAAACAATCCAAGAAGCTGGACAATACGAAGAAGAATGTGACATCAGGATTGAAGGAAGACTCATTAACAACCTGCGATACACAGATGACACAACTTTGCTTGCTGAAAGTGAGGATGACTTGAAGCACTTACTGATGAAGATTAAAGACTACAGTCTGCAGTATGGATTACTCCTCAATATACAGAAAACAAAAATCCTCACAACTGGACCAATGAGCAGCATCACAATAAATGGAGAGAAGATTGTCAAGGAATTCATATTACTTGGCTCTACAATCAACAGCAATAGAAGCAGCAGTCAAGACATCAGATGATGTATTGCACTGGGCAAATCTACTGCAAAGAACTTCTTTCAAGTGATGAGGAACAAGGATCTCTCCTTAAAGATTAAGGTTCTCCTGACCCAAGTCATGTTATTTTCAATCACCTCATATGCATGTGAGAGCTAGACCATGAGTAAGGAAGATCAAAGAAGAGTTGATGCTTTTGAGTTGTGGTAGTGGAGAAGAATGCTAAGAGTACCATGGACTTCTGAAAGGACTGACAGATTTGTCCTGTAAGAAGTGCAGCCAGAATCCTCCTTGTAAGCGAGAATGGCCAAACTTCATCCCACATCTTTTGGTCATGTTGTCAGAAGGAACTATTACCAGGAGAAGGATATCATTCTTGGTAAAGTGGAGGGTCAATGAAGAAGGGGAAGGCC
>NW_006921589.1:17897434-17905571 GCF_000298275.1 Orycteropus afer afer
TCCTAAATTTAGAGATCATCTAAAGAATAGATTTGATGCATTGAACACTGATGACTGAAAATCAGAAGAATTGTGGGAGGATATCAAGAACATTATCCATGAAGAAAGCAAGAGATCACTAAAAAGACGAGAAAAGAAGAGAAGACTAAAATGGTTGACAGAAGTGAGTCTGAAACTTGCCCTTGAGCAAAGAGTAGCTAAAGCAAATGGAAGAAATGACAAGATAAAGGAGCTGACCATGCACTTACTACCCTGAAAAAACAATATAATGCCACTAATTCAAGTATCTTAGACAGTCATTCAGTGTCAGACCAAGAAAGCTGTTTCTAAAGGTAGAATTGTTTTGATTCCTACATCTTATAAAATGTATCTACTCCCAGTTCCCTTAGAAGTAATTACTAAAAGTCAAGTTTTTCAAAGCTGGAAGCTGATCAGTTCCAGAGACATGATGGTTAAGACACCATGAGACATTCTACTGAAACTGGCCCTGGTTTTCTCATGTGTGTGAAGCAGCTTGTTTCTCTTGATGTACTCTGCAGGGAAACGTCTTTGATATTCTTTAGCTACCTCTGTACCAACTTCTTCTTTTATTCCTGTCACTCATACTAGCTATTAGAGGTTCAAAACTTTCCCTGCTACTATACTCCAACTCTGAAATTTGACTCTACCCTTCTTTGTTTCCATTTCCACACAATGAGTCTGTTCTTGCCACTGTGTTTTGTAAAACTTCTAATTCACTGTAATTAAACTCCCTTTATATACTTCGTTGCTTATAATTGTTACAAAATAAATGTAAAATAGATTAGGCTTCTGTGTTAGACTGGGTTCTCTAGAGAAACAAAAACCAGCAAAGCTTATATATATATATATATATATATAAATTTATCTTAGGAAAATGGCTCACACATGTGTAAAAGCCGGCAAGTCCAAAGTTCCTGGATCAAACGTCAAGCTGGAGGCTTTTCCTGGCTCCTGTAATCACAGGGGCCAAGGAGCTCAAGGCTGGCAGGCAGTACACTGGCTGTTGACTCCAACGAATGACGAATCCAAGATCTCCAGGCCGAACACTGAACTGCTCACTCATAGACAGTTGTAGGCAGCACAACAGAATCCCGATCCACAGAAGAATGTCTCTCTTCCCAGGATATCCCTGAATATACTGGAAGCAGGCCACACCCCTAGGGAAACTCCCCTTCAACCAATTGGCCACTCAGAACACAGTCATCAGATCCCATCATGGGAACAACCATACAGAACTGGGGTCCAGCCAAGATGACACACAGCTCCAACTATCACAGCTTCTCACCTTATTTCACTACCTAATCCCCTTAAGTGAGATTAGATTTCTTCAGAAAATATTGCAGGCCATATTTAGTCTCTTAGGGAGATTACTCCTTTGCTTGCCCTTCTCACTATTAGATGTGTGAGGTTGTGTAGGTTTCTTAACTTATCGCTAAAACTCAATTCCTTATCTTCATCATGGAGATTGTAATAATACCAACCATATGAGGTATTTTTTTAAGATAAGAGCAAATTACCTAGCACTCTGCTGAGCAGTTAGTAAATATTCAAAAATATTAAATATTATTATTGTCAGATATCCATAGTTTAAAGGGACCATACTACTCTAAAGGATTATTATGTGGCTAGATGGCTACCGAGAAACCAAAATATATTTTCCCTTGGTACACACTGACCCTAATGCATCCAAAATATCATTACATGAAATATCAACAGGTATGTTTTGTAACAGGTAGCTTGCAAAGAACTAAAATCCCAAGATGTCTGAAAGTGAGAATTCTCCAATGTCAAGCAACATTTTACATCAAGATGCATCTCCCAGTAAAATTAGCTGCCAAAGTCTTCCTAGGTAATAAGAATTCTCTGTGATGGTGACTGCTCACTGGTGTGTTCATGTATGACCAACATCATCACTTTTCTACTGTGAATCTCCCCTTAGCCAATGGCCATTCTCATATACACAGTACACCCCATCATTTGGATGCTCTATATTTCAATCAGAATGTTTTCCCTTTGTTCAAGGCAGGGACTATTGATATTTAGTCTACTTATTTATGTGTGTATTTTCCCTGTATAATCCATAGGGTAAAAAAGTAGGGTGCTACACCATTAATCTCCTCCTCCTAAGGCTTCTCAAAGGAGCTCTGATAGTGCAGCAGCTAAAGCATTTGGCTGCTAACCACAAGGTCAGTGTTAAACTACCAGGTGCTTCATGGGAGACAGATGAGGCAGTCTACTTCCATAAAATTTTACAGCCTTGGAAACCCTGGAGCAGTTCTTCTCTGTCCCATAAGGTGGCTATGAGTCAGAATTGACTCACTGGCAGTGGGTTGGTTGGTTAGTTAAGGCTTCTCTTCTCTGTTGGCAGTTCAGTAGTCCTTTCTTACTCCTTATACAGAACAGGAATCACCAAGTTTCTTAATAGTCAGTCAGTCAACAAATATTTACAGAGTACCAACTAAGTTTCTAAGTAGAATCTTAGAGTCTCTTTCTTCAAGGAGCTTATATTCTACAGAAATGGGGTTCAGGTGGCAAAGGGTTATTTGTACTCTCTCACTTCAAGTTCACTCTGCTTGTTGGGCTTTAGGACAGTAAGCTTTTAAGCCATTCCACACTCATCCCGAGCTTTGTGACCTTCTTAGCCTTCCGAAGATTGGTCTGCACATCAAGATGCATCTCTTTTCTTGTCCTGGGCCTTCCAAGGAACTCCCTTGAACTCCGGGCCCATTTTCATCAAGCAATAAACAAAAATTATCAGTCACTTGGGTGTATTGATGACAAGCTGTATCTTAAATGAAACTGAATGCTCATCAGCCCCTAAAATATTTGCCCAGAGGGACAGCTTTAAACTGTCCTATATTTACTTAAGGAGGCCAAAGGTCATGGCTCTGAATTTTTATTCTAACTAACCAGGATGTTTTCATTATCCTAAGTCCCTGGAATATGACAGTGGTTACTCCTTACACAAATCTTGGAATTATTGCCTTGACCTGCTGAAGTGGCCTTAAATGCACATGATTTCAAAAAATAAAAGACAACCAAACTGACCAAATAAACAAAAAGCAATTTAAAAAATGGTTTCTGATCTGAGTGCTTGCTAAACAGGGCACTATTTATACTACTTTGTAACTTTCTTGTAAAATAAAGAACTTATTAAAAATTGTTTTCTGGCAAAAAAGATGGAAGCATAGACATCTTTTGTCTCCTATGTTAGTCTTTCTGTTGCTTCACATCCTGGTCTTACCATGCAGCCATTCAGTAGGGACATAAAATTAAATTGGTTGTGTACATTCATTATAAAATATTACCTTAAAAAAAAAAACAAACTCTTCCTTGATTTGCTGAGGGATAATCATTTAAAAAATAAGTCATTCTAACCTTCAAAGCACATAAAGAAAAGACTTAAGTGCATTGACATAATGTGTTGTTCTTCATATAGAATCATAAGGCTGACATCCTGTCAATAGCACTCAGCTTCGAGCTGAGCAGTGGTGACAGGCTGATGCTGGGCTGTCCACAAAGAGCGGGAGAATATGTTTCATTGTTCTGAAGATTGGCTGGAAGCAGGACTGGTGCTAAACCTGGTTCTGGTATACTTAGATGAAAGTTAGAATAGGAATAGAGTCAGAGTTTACATAAAATATGAAATTCTCCCTGTTTTGGTAAAGATGTTTTTCCAGAAACTGAGCTAGGACCAAGCTTGTCAATGGTGGGCTTGTAAATGGAAAATCTCCAACTGAAGACATTCATGTCAGACATAAGAATGATGCATTCCCAGGAAACAGAAGGTCAGCATGTAAACAATTTTGAGAGAATGTGTTAAAATATAAACAATTTGTTCCCATAAAAACAAAATGTGTTCATGAGTACAATCATGTATAACTGACTAAAATCATCTATCACTGACTTCTAATTAAATATAAAGGAACCAGCTGTCACTACTCACCTAGGTGGTAACTTACTTCTTCCCAGCCAAGTGGCCAGCCTTTACATTTCAAAGGACTTCAAGCTAAAATTGATCTCATCTATAATCAATCATTAATCCCCTACCTTTCCTTTGTCTTCAGACCACTCCTTCCATTTAAAAAACAGAGGATTTGTATTTTTACCTGGTGTTGGCCAACTCAAGCTGTATTATTCCTTAATAGAACTCCACTTCTTTCACTTCTTATACAGTATGAGATTTTCTTCTTTGACATTTATGGTGTCAGAATTGGAATTTTGAAAATGTATTATCTTTTACAATCTTTAGGGCACTAAAGACATGAGCCTGGTACCTACTGGGCCACGTTGGGCTCCCCACTTCCACAATTTCTCAGGAATCCTTAAAAGGAAAGAAACCTCAAATATGAGCCCTACTCCCTTGCATTGATAGCTCATCTATCTTCTTTTTTTTTGTTCTTGCAAGTGAAAATTTGTTTGTTGTAGCTGTCACTATAAAATGAAGAATGCTGTGTCTAAAGAAGATTTGGGGCTACCTCCTGGGACTTCAGTTCACTTCATGATTCCCTATTGTGCATGTTCTTGTCTGTCTGGCATAATCTCACTCAAGACAGTTTGGAAAACTGGAGGCCATTTTGGAGGTCTTTTGTTCTAAGTTAAATTTTCTGAACGTATGTAGAGAAACAAGGCTCCTAGATTAAACAATCTCAGTAGGATGCTTATTTTGATTGGCATATTGAGGCCTCTAAAAAGCATCAAGACAATAAAATTGCTTCCTTGCAAGACACTTTCTCTAAATTAATTAGGCAGAATGAAGAATTACAATATGAAATTTCAGCTCCCATTCCTTCCACTCCCATGCCAGCTGCTACCTGTTCATACTCTTCTTTGCCTTCCTATGCCCCTGATAACACTTGATCTGAACTTCTCTTTATCCCATAAAAAGAAAAAATAAAAATAAACCCAGAAAATAAGCCCCTTCCTGAAATGCTTTTTAAAATCTGCCCTGGTAGTGATGAGGAAGATTCCCCTCCTATAATTCTTGCCCTGTGGACTTACTTAGAATTATGTAGCATTGGGAAAGATTTTCCTAAACCCCATGGGGACCCCTACAGATTTTCTAAAGAATTGAAAATCATCATTAACGCATACAAGCCTGGGCTCTGATTTATATCAACTTGTTCACATGATTACTAGCTGTGGTACAGTTAATTCCTTGATATGACTGTTCTAACCATGGTCTTTGTGACTCCCACCAGATAACTATGTTGAACTATGCAAATAAAAGGTGTTTGGGACACATCAAGGGGAATGGATAGTTTGCTAATAAGGCAAATAAGATACATGGTGTCCTTATGGGGGTTGTTAGCTGCTGTTAGATGCCATTGAGTTGCCTCTAACTCATAGCAACCCTGTGTACAATAGAATGAAATATTGCCTGGTCCTTTGCTGTCTTCACAATCCTTGCCATGTGTGAGCCCATCATTGCAGGCACTGTGTCAATCCATCTCATTGAGGGTTTTCTCCTTTTTCACTAATCCTCTACATTACCAAGCATGATATACTTCTCCAGGGAATGATGCCTTCTGACAACATGATCAAAGTAGGTAAGAAGAAGTCTGGCCATTCTTGCTTCTAAGGGGCATTCCAGCTGCACTTCTTCCAGGACAAATTTGGTTATTCTTCTGGCAGCCCATGATATTTTCTGTATACTTTGCCAACACCACAATTCAAAAACAATTATTTTAAGTCTTCCTTATTCATTGTCCAGATTTCATATGCATATAAGGTGATTGAAATATCATGGCTTGGGTCAGGCACACCTTAGTCTTTAAATTGACATCTTTGCTTTTTAACACTTTATAGAGGCTTTTTGTAGCAGATATGTCCAGTGCAATATGATATCTGATTTCTTGACTGCTGCTTCCATGGGTTAGATTGTGGATCCAAATAAAATGAAATCTTACAAATTCAATCTTTCTTCGATTTATTGTGATGCTGCTTATTGATCTAGTTGTGATTATTTTGATTATTGTGATTATTTTTTTCTTTGTGCTGAAGTAATCAATACTGTAGATTGTAGTCTTTGATCTTCATCAGTAAGTGCTTCAAGTCATCTTCACTTTCAGCAAGGAAGAGTGTGTTGTTGGCATATCACAGATTTTTAAGGAGTCTTCCTCTAATTCTGATGCTGCATTCAGCATAAGTAAACATCTTTCTGGTATTCTTTGCTTTCAGCTGAGATCCATCTGACGTCAGCAATGATATCCCTCGTTCCAAGTTCTCTTCTGAATCCAGCTTGCAGTTCTGGAGGTTCCCTGTCAATATACTGCCGCAACACACAAGATTTTACTTGTGTGCGATATTAATGATATTGTATCATAATTTCCACATTCTGTTGAACCGCCTTTTTTTGGAATGGGTACAAATATGGATCTCATCCAGTCAGTTGGCCAGGTAGTAGTCTTCCAAATTTTTGGCATAGATGAGTAAGTTCCTCCAGTGTGACATCTGTTTGTTGAAACACCTCAATTAGTATTCTGTCAACTACTGGAGTCTTGTTTTTCACCAATTCCTTCCCTGCAGTAGCAGCTTGGACTTCTTCCTGCAGTACCATTGGTTCTCAATAAGATACTACTTCCTGAAATGGTTGAATGCTGACCAACTCTTTTTGGTCCAGTCACTCTGTGTATTACTTCTGTTTTCTTTTGATGCTTCCTTTTGATTATTCAATATTTTGCCCATACAATCCTTAAATATGGCAATTTGAGACTTGAATTTTTTCTTCAGTTCTTTCAGCTTGAGAAATGCTGAGTGTGTTCTTCCCTTTTGGTTTTCTAACTCCAAGTCTTTTCATGTTTCACTGTAGTACTTTACTTTGACTTCTTGAGCCCTTTTTTTTTTCATGATTTCTTCCATTTGTTTTAGCTACTCTCCATTTAAAAGTAAGTTTCATAGTGTCTTTTGACATCCCTTTTGGTCTTTTCTTCCTTTCCTGTCTTTTTAATGACCTTTTGCTTTCTTCCTGTATGATGTTCTTGATGTCATCCCACAAGTTGTCTGGTCTTTGGTAATTGTTCAGTGCATCAGATCAGCTTAGCTTCTAGACTGAGACAGACTTGCAAGAAGGATAGTGCTATCCTATCCACTTTGAAAAAAATCATTCACTGAAAATCTTATGAATAGCAGTGGAACACTGTCTGATATATTACTTGTGGGGGTGGAACTGTGCAAATAAGATATATGGAACATTAACATGTGGATTGGGAGCTCTGGTAGTGTAATGCCTAAGGCACTTGACTGCTAACCAGAAGGCTGGTGGTTCAAATCCACAAGCCACTCCTTGGAAGGAAGATGGGGCAATCTACTTCCATAGTAACACTGCCTCGGAAACCCAAGGAGGGGTCGCTATGAGCTGGATCCGACTCGATGGCACATAACAACAACAACATGTGGATTGATCAGTTTTGCCATCCTGCTAGGGTTAAGGTGAGCCATCCAAAAGGTGGAAGGGGGGATATCACTACCAGAAAGACAGAGAAGAGCCTGGAGTGGAGGGCATACTTGGACTCAAGATTTTTGCACTTAACTTCCTTGACAAAGAGATAGCAGAGGTTGCTGAAGCAAGAGGCCATCATAAGACTGAGCAGTGGCTTGCCAGCCCACTGAGCAAGAAAGCTAAGTACTTTTGGAAAGGAGGCTTGCTGGGGGAGAAGGAAGTGCCTATACGCAGAGCTATAAGGGCTTTGTAACACTTGCCCAAGCAGAGCAGAGGCCAGGCTAAGAGACCAAGGGCCAAAGAGAGGTGTGCCAGAGGGTATGGCCAAAGGGAGCCTGTATTAATTGAAGAATTATATACTGGCATTCCTGAACCTGAACTGTAATCTCTTACTTCCCTAATCCATAATTATGAGTATTGGAGGTAAGTTCTGTGTGGAACTCATTGGAACGCATTATTGAACTCAGCAGAGTAGTTAGTGTTGTGGGAGAGGCAGTTGGTGTTAGAATTAGTAAAAAAAGGTTGGAGGGTGGCCATGTTTGACTTTTGCTTCATAGGAATCAACTTTGAGCTATTGATGCTTGTGATAGTTGGAGCTGTGTGTCAACTTGGCTGGACCACAATTCTGTGTGGTTTAAGCTGTTGTGATGTGGTTATTCCCATGATGGGATCAGA
>NW_006921589.1:17906341-17922058 GCF_000298275.1 Orycteropus afer afer
GAAGGAAGGTTGGGCAATCCTACTTCTGTAGTGATACTGCCTTGGAAACCCAAGAAGGGGTTGCTATGAGTCGGATTTGACTCGACGGCACATAACAACGACAACAACAATGACCATCCCAAAGACATTTCTTCTGCTACTTGATTAGACTAAAATCCGCTTTTGTAAACAAAATTAAGATGAAATTGTTTATGATTATCATACTTAGCTTCCCCAGACATTTTCTGAACACTCTGGATTTAGTGTGACTACACCTGGTGCCTCCAAGACTTTCAATGCTGTTTTCACATCTGATCTTAAACTTGAGATCTCAGCCTTAGGAAAATGACATTGATTAGTCTAGGAAACAGCTCATATTGTTGAGCTAACCAAGATAGCTTACAAACTTGTCAAGACTCTTGAAGCTGAAAGAATTTCTTAGGCTAATAAAGTAATAGCCCTTCAGCTGCAACAATTAAAATCTCTCAGTCAAATGAAAAATATCAAAGCTTCCAATGGCACAAAGGCAGATATTTGTCTTTATTATAAAAAACCTGACTATTAGAATGATATAAGTTAAAAAATAAATGAAAGATTGACATAGAACTCTGAAAAATCCTACAAGCTGATTCAGAATAAAGGAACTCTCAGGACAAAACAGAGATTTTTATTGTGATGACCCTCAATCCACATTTAATATTCTTTATTTATTAATAGTGGGAGCTCTAGTAGTGCAGAGCCTAAGGCACTTGACAGCTAACCAGAAGGCTGGAGGTCCAAACCCACCAGCCGCTCCTTGGAAGGAAGGTTGGGCAATCTACTTCTGTAGTGATACTGCCTCAGAAACCCAAGGAGGGGTCACTATGAGTTGGGTCTGACTCAATGGCCCATAAAAACAACAACAACAACATTTATTAATGGAGACACTTGCCAAATTTTAATTGACATTGGTATCACCCAGTCTGTTATTAACCCCAAGTGTTTATAAAAGCTAATTCTCTAGAGTATTAAAACCTCAATAGTAGTGGGGGATCACCAATAAAGAACAAATGTTGATTTCTTCCCAACCTATTTCAAAATCTCTTATTCCTATTGAAGTTTCACACCATTTCTTTTTTTTTTCAGTTTTTATACACCTATTGATCCATTGAGAAGAGATCTTTCATCTAAATGGAACTGCCATTTACAATTTAATTAAAAAGTCTGTCTGATATCCCTAAGACAGGCTCTGAATTAGACAAAATTCAGGAGGAAGAAGCCATTTGAAATAGGCAAGCACTTGTCATGTGTTTCCAAAATTCAACTCAGCCTAGTCCTCTTTCTTCTGACATATGTTTCATAGTTCTTAAAACCTTATGGACTACCACAATCACAGATGTAGGTTAATTTTTGTCAGTTGAGTCAAATAAAATTTGAATAGATTTATCTTAATCTCTGTCAAAATTTTCCCAGTGTCCACTCAAACAAGAAGCAAAAAAAGGATCATTCCAATCATACAAGACTCCTTTCTAAAGGCTTAACTGTCCCTTATACTAGCCCTTGTAATACTACTGTTTTTCCAGTTAAAATACCAAATCATAGGAGCTAGAGATTTACAAAAGATTATGTGCAATCAATCATATTGCTACTGCTAGATTCTCAGTTGTCCCCGATCCTCATTTATTAATTGCCAATGTCCCTTCAGTTGCAACTCATATTATGGTTGTGGATCTCTGCATGCCTTTTTCATTATTCTTGTGTATTTTGAAAGTCAATATTTATTTGCTTTTACCTGGGAAAATCAACAATTTACCTGAACTCTAATGCTCCAAGGATTTAATGAATCTCCCAGATATTTTTCTCATTCTGAATGCATATTTGCAGCCTTTACAGTTTATAAACAAATCCATATTGTTGTAATATGTTGATGATTGCTAGTTCACTCAACCTCCCAAGAAGCTCCTTGACAGCAGTGTAGATTTATTTAAACATCTGGCTGCAGTGGATATATTTTCCAAAGAAAAATTACAATTAGCTCATACTTCTGTTAAATATTTGGGCCACCTGACTTCTTCAGAAGGCATCTCTATTGATCCTAAATGGAAATAAGTTATTCTTGATTTTCCTATTCCCTGAAGGAAGGTGGGGCAGTCTACTTTGGTAGTGATACTGCCTCAGAAACCCAAGGAAGGGTTGCTATGAGTTGGGTCTGACTTGACGGCACATAACAACAACAACACAGGGGTTTCTAGGATTTTGAGGTAATAGTTGAACCTGGATTCCCAATTTTTCCTCTGTGACTCAAATTTTATACAAATATTTAAAAGTCTCTGAGTCAGATTTATTCTTATTTTTAGCAGAAGACCAAGAGGTCATAGTTCAGTTAAAAGGGGCTTTAATTAACATGCTTGCTCTAGGTTCTATGACTTACAAACAAGATTTTTCCTTACTTGTACATGAAGTATCTGGAAATGCTTTAGGTGTGCTGGTCAAAAGCATGGAGTATAATTAAGACCTATAGTTTATTATAATCTACAGCTTGACCCTGTGGCCAGAGGATACTCCTCCTGCCTTAGGGCTGTGGCCATTAAAAACTAGAGGAAACCACAGCAGACATGGTGCTGGGGAATTTTAAAATGTCTATGTGCCCCATACTGTGTCTGCCTCACTTAGTTCTGCCTCAACACGTCCTTCTGCCAGCAGGCTCACCTCCTGTGAAGTTCTCCTCCTGGCTGCATGTGATATTAGACTAAATTCTACGGCTTGTTTAAATCAAGTTACTCTTCTCTTCACAACTAATGAGAACCACTATCCTATACATGATTGTCTAGACATGACTAAGCAACTTTTAGCCCTTTGGATAGACTTAAAAAGAGACTCTTTTTAACTAATCTAAATTTAGTTTTCTTTGTGGATGTTTTCTATTTATAATCTAATCCTACTAGTCTTCACTATCAAGCTAGGTATGCTGCTATGATTTCTACTGAAGTGCTTATTAATCAGAATCTCCCTGAAGCCACTTCAACCCAACAAGTATAATTAATTGCCCTCACCAGAGCTTGTAAATTGCTTCAGAAAAATCTGTTCATATTTTTATAAGTAGTAGATGTTGTTTTGAAATTGTACATGATTTTAGCATGCTATGGAAACAAAGCAGAAGGAAGACTGGCAATCTATGTCCATAAGGTACCTCTTCTGGAAATGCCATGAAAAAATTGAGCTTTAGTAGTAGTAGACTTTCTAAACGCACTATTTCTCCCTTCTGAAATTATTGAATAAAAATATAAGCTCACCACCAACAACAACAAAAAAAAAATACCACAAAGTGATAAAGTTAGAAGAAATAATTTTCAATTATTCAACTGCTATGGTAGTGCAATTGCTTGTCAACTTGGCTGGGCCTGGTTTTGAGTGGCTAGGGAGCTGAATGTAGTTATTTCCCATGATGAGACTGGTAATCAACTCCACGGTGAAATCTACTGGAGCAGCTGAGTAGCTGTCTTAGGAATGGGGTCTGCTTCCAGTATATAATAAATTTTGAGAAAGGTCTCTGTAGCTTTTGGTACACTTGAATCCTGCATGTAGCTGAGTTGATGTTCAGCAGCCTGTAAGGTTATTTGCCAATTTTGGGACTGCTAACAGACTTGAATCGGTAACCTGCTGTATGGTTTTATGATTTGGGGAATTTGCCATTTTATTTGTCCACCTTGGGTTTGTCAGCCTCAGCAATCATCAGCTGCCTGAGTGAAGAGAAGCCTCCAGCTCCAGTGGGCCAGGAGCAAGTGTCAGAGCTGAAGCCCAAGGTTGAGTGGCCTTCACCCAGCACCTAGAGCTGGCATTTAGAACTCGGACTTCTAGCCTCCTAAACTGTAAGAGGATAAACTCCTGTTTGTTAAAGCCATCCCATTTGTGATATCTCCTGTTAGAGCAGCACTGTTGTTGTTGTTATGTATCGTCGAGTTGGACCTGACTCATAGTGACCCCTCCTTGGGTTTCCAAGGCAGTATCACTATGGAAGTAGATTGCCCTGTCTTCCTTCCGAGGAGTGGCTGGTGGGTTTGAACCGCCAGCCTTCTGCTTAACAGCCAAGTGCCTTAGGCACTATGCTACCAGAGCAGCACTAGAGAACTAAAACACTTGCTGATAAAGCAGCCAAACAAACTGCCTCTCCAGTTATTTTTGCTTTTATGATAATGGGACTCCTTAATTTGTCTATTGACAACTCCAAATTTCATTAATTAACTTTAGAAAAACTCTTAAAACACTATTAATTAGCCCAAACAGATGTAATTAAGGCATGGAAAAAGGCAAACTTTTATCAAGATGCTGCTACTAAATTATAGACTGGGTCTAATAAGAAAATTTCTTACCCAGTTTCCTGCATGTTCCTATGATACAAACAAGGTTTACATGAAGTTTCCCATATGGGGCAAGATAAAATGATTGAGGGCTTAAAAAAATACTGGTGAGAAAATCTTTTAAAGGCTGCCAGACATTTTGCCAATCATTGCCCTATGCCCTTTGCTACAATCTCAGAAAACATGTTAGAGTCCTACCTGAATAACACCCTTTACTTTCTGGGCATATGCTTGAATGACTGCTAGATTTTATTCACCTTCCACCCTCAAATGGTTATAAATATGTATTAGTAATAATTTGTAGATTTCACATTGAGTAGAAGCCTTTCCCTGCCATCATGCTAGTGTAGTCTTTGTAGCAAAGAAACTTTTTGAAAATATTATTCCCATCTGAGGAACACCAAAAACTCTTTGTAGTGACTGGGGGACTCATTTCACTGGTCTCCTTAATGCAAGGACTGTGTCCATTTTTTTTTTCCCCCATTTATCAAAGGCTACATTGTTCTCATCATCCTCAGTCTTCTGGGCTAGTAGGGAGAACTAATGGAATAATAAATACTCAAATAGCAAAGCTTTGTGAAACTTTAAATTTATCCTGGATATTTTTTTCTTAAGATCCTTCCCTTAGTTCTTTTAAATCTGAGGTCTATACCATTCGGATCTCACAGACCCTATGAAATAATTACTGGGAAACCCATGACCCTTCCTTATGTTGCCTTCACTAACCCTTACGTTCAACCCAAATTACTGAAGTATTGCCAGTCTTTAATTTTATACTCTAAAGAATCTTTCACAGGTTAGAGAATACTGGTGAAGAGAAACTAGACTCCTGAAGTCTGTGTTACATTCCCCTTGGAGAATATATACATTGGAAGGGACATTAAATAAAAGAATCTCATTGGATGGGACTATACTTAGTCCTCCTTATTAATCCATATGCAGATGAATTAGAGGTAATAAAACTTTGGGTCCATTTGTTATAATTAATGAAAGCCAAGACTTCTTTTTGGATTAGCCAACTCACTGGAGAACTGGAGGTTACATTTAACCATCTGGAAAGAAGCAGACAATGTCTGAGACAGACAGCTGAGCCAAGACCCTGGACTAGGTCTGATAATACACCTCTTTATCTTTTATTATTCTTTTTACCTTTGCTACAGTCATACCTTTACTAATGTTTTCCTACATAGGGCAGATGCTTATGCTTGCCATTTAAAAAGATTTAACTATTGTATATATGGCACCCTCCCAGCCCCAAGTCAGTCTGGCAGACCCTGGTAGGTTTCTTCACTATAGGGATGTGACTGATTTATGGATACAAGAACAACAGAAAAATTGTTCGTTACTGGAGGAAATCACTATTACTAGATTTTCCATCGATAAGTGGCCTCTTTTCAGATCTGGAAGAAACCCAGACCTTAGACTTAACACAACCCTTACTTTACTAAGTAAAGTCAACCAAGAATTAACTACAGAATCTCCCAAACCCACAAAGAGCACTCTTTATCTTGTAGGTCCATATCCACAATTGTGGGACAGATTCATCTGGTTATCCCTCCAAGTGGGGAGTTTAAGTCAGGTTGTTCCTCTTTGCTGGAAGCAATGTAACTACATTTATATGAATAACCCAGCCATCACCAGACCTAAGAGATGGCTTCCAATGTCTGAATGTGCCTCAGATTTAACCTTACAAGCTATCGATTCGTTTGCCACTGATAGGCTATGATGCTTAGGTGTCTATTGGGTAGCCCCTAATTGCACCTTTTGGCTAGGTGGAACCAATCTTTGGCCCTGGTTTCTACTAGGTTGAACTGGAAGAGGCACTCTGTGCCTGAGCTACATTCAAGGACATATTCAATGGGACTACCTTTATCAGCTAATGTATCCATGTGAAGAGCCTGATGGTCTTAATCAGTGTTCCATGCCTTGATCGTTATGGCAGCAGTATTTGCACTTCAGATAAGACTTGAAGATGTTATAAATATGTAGTAATATTAATGAAATATGTGCAAATTGCTCTAAATGACAGTGTCCATGATTTCAAGAGATCAATACCAAAATAACAATGATGAAAAAAGTAGAACTCCAAAATATAATGGTCCTTGGCATTCTCACTGCAGCCAAAGAGGGTACCTGTGCCATAATAAAATCTGATTGTGTTGTCTATATCCTTGACAGTAGTGCTAATATTACACTTTATGTTAATAATGTGCAGTGTGTAGTATCTCAGCTTAATGATCTTATTCCTTTCTTAACTGAAATTATAAGTAATTGGTTCTCCTCTTGGGGTGGATGGTGGAAAAATTTGCTATTTTATTTTGGAATCTTCAGATTCCTCCTCACTTGTATTATTGTAATTATAAAATACTGTTTTGCTTTAGTTCAACACATTTTATTCATGAAATGCTGTACTTCAAAAGCATTTGATTCTTGACATAAAGTCATGCTGGTTTCACAGGCTTTCACCAGTGATTGTGTTGTTTAATCACCTCTGTAGTCTCTTTGGATATGTTTCATTTTGATTTCTATAATTCTGACCTGAGAAATGTTCCTCAAATGTGCCCTTGTCCACTAAGATGTTCCCCATATAACCTACTCACCTGAAGTTGAGGCCTAGTAGCTCAGTAAGGTGAGCTCAAGCTTTGTTTTCTCCTCAAGTAAACAAAGTCCTCTCAAAACAAAGGTTAATCTATTTTGGGTGATCATTGCTCCCTAGCAGAGGCTTGTTCAAAAGTGGGAAATGTGAACAGAAAAGTTTCAAACTGAAGGCATTCATGTCATATATAAGGATAATTAGGTCTACATTCATTTCCAAGAAACAAAAGAGCAGGATGTAAACCATTCAGAAAGAATGTGTCAAGACATAAATAATTTATTCCCATAAAAAAAATGTGTTCATGACTACAATAATATATAAATGATTACATATACATAATCATGTATAATCTACTATAATCATGTATAAATGAACCAGATGACACCACTCACCTAGGTGGTAACTTATTCTTCCTAGCCAGGTGCCTGACCTTTCAAAAGACTTTGAACTGTAGCTGATCTTATCTACAATCAGTCATTAACCCTGAATCTTTCCTCTATTCTCATGTATATAGACCCCTATCTCTGCTTGAACAATGGAGTGATTTGTATTTTTACTCACCACTGTCCAGCTTAAGCTGCCTTATTTCTCAATAAACTCCTTTCTTTCACTCTAAATACAAGATTTTCTTCTTTGACAGTCCAATAATGCAGCTTCATCCTATTGCTTTCCAAAGCAGTGTATGTGAACTCTAAGAGGTCTCCAAGGCAATCTCTTGCAGCTAAGGGAATAAAATATTTTAACTTGTCTTTATATTTATTTTTACCTAAAATAAATAAACTTTGTGTTGTTGTTATTATATAGACTGATCCTGGGATCCCCGCTAGATGTGTTTGTCCATTATCTTCTGTCAAACGTATATTAGATTCCTAGGGGTACAGTAAGAAATTACCACAAATGTGGTGGATTAAAACAACACAAATTTATTCTTTACAGTTATTAAGGGTATAAACATGACTTTGAAGTGTCAAGTGGGTCATGTTCCTTCTGAAGTCTCTAAGGGGTGTTTCATCCTTGCTTCTCCCTGTCTCAGTATCAAAGTGACTCCAATTTCTGCCTTCATCTTCACATAGCTGTTTGCTTTTTGTATATGTTTCTCTAGAACTCTTCCTCTTAAGTGAGCACCAGTCATATTCGATTAATGCCTACTCTTTCCACTATGACTTCATGCTAACTTCACCAAATATATCTGCAAAAACGGTATTTCCAAATAAGATCACATTCCCAGGGGATAGGGCAGGGATAGGACTTTAGCAGAGGGGAACATTATTTTCTCATAGCTTGTTTCTATTAGATAGAACTTTCCTAGGCAAACTCCTGCCCTCTCTCTGCCCCACTTCCACTCTATGTTGTCAGTCTTACTCAGGCAGGCTTCTATTTTGGGGTGGTTTGATGAAGTATAGCAAGGCTAGACTGCATGGATAAGTCTACTAAATCTGGGCCCCATTACCAGGCCCATATCAAGCCATATTCTCCAACCTACTTTCTTATTAATAAAAATAATTTGCCTTCATATGACACATTTTGTTCTCAATTTGTTTAGTCTCCAGGTGAAAAGCAGTCCCCATCAGGGATCTCAACAATGTTTCATCACATATAATATTTGAGATTTCTTCAAGAGGTTCCACAACTGAAAGGCTTAACAGTGGTATTCTCATTTATTTGTTAACTTCTAGTTATTTATCTTTTATATATTACATGTGTGTGATTAAGTGACTTTTATGGCTTGCCAGATATCTTTTATTGGCCCTTCTGGCTCCATTCTTCACCCTTCTTCATCCTCCCCTGTGCCTTAGAAGGTTGACATCAATGGCCTACATCCAAGGGCTCCCTTGACCTTTAGTTTCTCCATAATGACATTATTTATGATGACCAGTGGCTATACTGCTTAGAAGACAACTGCAAAAAATATATATGTTTTAACAATGAGTGCCATAGTAATATTTTGACAATGAATGGCATAGTATTAATTTTTAAAAAGAAAATTATCCTATGGAGTGTATTTTGAAAAGGGATTTTTAGAATGTTTTGAATATAATATGCTTTTGTGTCTGAAACAATGTAAAACAGTCTGACATCTTTAAAATATTTCTTATATATCCTGATACATAGAACATTTTAAAACAATTTTCTGACATGCTTAAAAAGATTTCAATGGATTTGAAATGCAGTTGTCAAAAACAAAATAGTCAATCCTTTGATTAGTTTGTAAGAACTACTAACTGAGGAGCAAATTTTAAACACAAGCAAAATTTTAACACAGTCTTTGCATTAATTGATGATCAAGATTGAAAACTGAGTATCATGATTTTTTTTTAGTGCAGACAAATATGTACTTCTTGCATATGGTTCTACTTCTGATTCTGGGAGATTTTTTTTTTTTTTAGCTGTGGTAACCATCAAATCTAAGTATCAAAATAAATTTAACTCCTAAGCAGACCTTTTAATTGCATCAACAAAAAGCTTTAAGCCAAGATTTTTCAAATATATAACTTTTGGTAATACAAAATAAAATAATTTAAGATGGAAGGACCCTGGTTCTTTCAATCACTGAGTGGTATGTCACTCATTAAAAATCTACAATAATCTGTTACGGGAAAATAAATAAACTTTTAGTAAATTAAGGCAGTGAAATTGTAGTGTTTTGTTATAGCAGCTACACTGCTTTATCAAGTACAGAAAGTGGTACTTGACATGTGGTGTAGGCTGGCAGAAGGTGAGGACACAATATGACAAGCTGGATACCTGAAGAATCATGTTATATCTCAGAAAAATTTCAGTAAAACTGTCAGGGGACAACTTGGAAGGCAGATCACATACCTACTGAGCCTGTATGTAGGGAAAATATTTGAAACTGTCAGAGTTACAGTGTGTTGACCACTACTTCAGCAAGAAAGAGATGCATTTGGTGAATTTGGGTTGATTTTCAGACATAGATTGACCAATGAAGAAAGTTCTGGGATCAAGGACCTTACATGATTGAAAAGTTGATAGCTTCTGGATTCCAAATAAAAATGGCACAGAATGACAAAGGGCCAGTGAGGTTTTCAAACACCTTAGTGCTTCAGTAAACATCAGATTGAGCAAGGCACTTTTCCCACAATAGCCTGTTATTTCAGATAGCCTCAAGCTACTTAACATTAAATTGAAGGAGAAACATGAATAGTAGGAAGCAAAGAAATAAGGCAAGTTTAATAACTGTGTCTAGGAGAAAAAAGATGCTTTGGCACATGGAACTAACATGAAGCAAATAGATCAGAAGCTTACTAAAAACATTTTTAAAGAAATTGTATTATTAAGTGAATCATGAACCAGGGCTGAGAAAGACCTTAGAATGACTACTGGGAAGGAAGAGAAATATTCAAGTTTGACAGATGTCAATGAAAGCATATTCTTCAACAACCACTTTGCATGTTGACCTAGAGAATAATGATGGTTAAGAATGAAACTCTAAGAGAGTTGAGCCACAGAAAGAAAAGTCAGGGACAGAACAAGAAACTTCTCCACATGTTGAGCTGTCACCTAAAGAGATTAAACAAGCAAACAGAGGAGAGGTAGGGTAAGGTAGACACCAAGATACATGGAGATCTTCAAGGAAGCAGAAGCTAGAGACAAAGAATGAAGGTTGCCCAGTAACAGAAGCTCAAAAGAGACAAGGACCTTCCTGGGCCCCATTACCAGGCCCATATCAAGCCATATTCTCCAACCTACTTTCTTATTAATAAAAATAATTTGCCTTCATATGACACATTTTGTTCTCAATTTGTTTAGTCCCCAGGTGAAAAGCAGTCCCCATCAGGGATCTCAACAATGTTTCATCACATATAATATTTGAGATTTCTTCAAGAAGTTCCACAACTGAAAGGCTTAACAGTGGTGTTCTCATTTATTTGTTAACTTCTAGCTATTTGTCTTTTATATATTACATGTGTGTGATTAAGTGACTTTTATGGCTTGCCAGATATCTTTTATTGGCCCTTCTGGCTCCATTCTTCATCCTTCTTCAGAGAGAAATTCTTCCCCAAGAGATGACACTCTGAATTAGGACTTCTAGGCTCCTAAACTATGACAAAATAAATTTCTGTTTGTTAAAGTCACCTATTTTTGGTATTCTCGTTATAGCTCAAAACTCAAAACCTAACTCACGGCCAATGAGTCTATTTCAACTCATAGCAACCCCTCCTTGTGTTTCCGAGGCAGTATACCTACAGAAGTAGATTGCCCAATCATCCTTCCGATCTTGTTATGGCAGCACTAGATAGCTAAGACCATGTGCATAAAGTATATTTACTCTTTGGGACATTTAATAGTTTAGATCTTTCTTAATTCATTCCTGCTTTTCCCCCTAATATCATAGTGAATGGATATCTTCTGAGTTCAGTCTTGACTTCCTCTCTGATTCATGAGTTGGATATCTGTAACACTGCCCATCCCACTACTTAGACCTCTAACATTTGCCTGCCATCTTGACTAGCCAATTACCTGTCCCACCACCTCTGCTTACATAGATCCCCTTAGCTTTTTTTCCTTGACTTAGACTCTTTATCCTTGGTACTCATGCCCATCCTTTAATTCCTGACCTATCCTCATTCACAAGTCTGTGTTTGCCACCTGTATGACCAGCACTGGCTTCACATCCACATCCAGGACTGTATATCCTCACACTGCCTTTCTGAATCCAAGTGTGCCAGTCAGCAGCTGCCCCTGAGCCCTCTTTCTCCAAATTCCCTTAGTATTCAGCTTAAAACCTCTTACTTGGGCTTTGCTAACCAACTCTCCTGAGCTAACTGTGGTTCATATCCAACACATACACTTTTTTAGATAGAATATTATGAATGTTATGTATTGAATTATGTTCCCCAAAAAAGATACACTGAAGTTTTAATCCTACTCCTGTGAATGTGACCCTGTTTGGAAATAAGGTCTTTGAAGATGTTAATGGTTAGGTTAACACATCACATCATACTGAAGTAGGATAGGTCTGAATCCTACAAGACTGGCTTCTTTTTAAAAGCGTAGAAGTTACAGATGGACAGAGACCACCATTTGATGCTGCAGCTGCAATCAAAGAATGCTTGGAGCTACCAGAAGCTACAGGAGCTCTGGTAGCATAGTGCCTAAGGCACTTGACTGCTAACCAGAAGGCTGGCGGTTCAAACCCACCAGCCACTCCTTGGAAGGAAAGTTGGACATTCCTACTTCTGTAGTGATACTGCCTCGGAAACCCAAGGAGGGGTCGTTATGAGTCGGGGCCGACTTGATGGCAAACAACAACAACAACAACACCAGAAGCTACAAGAGAGGCATGGAACAGGTTCTGTCTTAGATCACCAATATTCTGATTTGGACTTCTAGCCTCCAGAACTGAGACAATAGATTTCTATTCTTACAAGCCACCCAACCAGTGGTATTTCATTATGGCAGGCCTATGAAATAAATATAATGAACAAAAGGGAAATGGGTCTAATTAAAAATACTTCTATAATGCTCACTTTAAAAAAAAGTGATACTAATAATAAATTAGACATTAATCTCAACAAAGAGTTTAGGAGCTGAGAGATTGTGTCTGTACTGTTTTATACCACACATGATCCCCAATGCAGTGCTTTGCAATAGTAAATACTCAATAAGTATTTCTTTATGGATTATTTCATTATTGTGACTAAAACTTCATAATTTTGATAAATATTGATGTAGTAGAACATGCCACACAGTCCCTTCCTAGTTCCCGTCTTCTTCAGCAGCCTTGGTTTGCCATCCAAATGATTATGTTCTGAGGTCTCTCATAGCCACACTTCATCATAGTAGTGACAGCACTGAAGCAGCTGAGTGAATAGAGAGCCTGTTCATAAAATCATTTCAAGTAAAGGACTTTGAAACCTTTCCAGCTATTATTCAAATCAATACCATTATTTACTCCAGGGCACAAAACACCAAGGTATTATATATTTTCTGTCTTATTTACCTAACACCAGGCAAGACATGTGACAGAGCACTGAGGTACAATAGAGTTGGTCACCTCAGAATCTGTTTTCTTAAACATTCTATTCTTTCTCTAAATTACGGTTGATTGGAATTGACAGTCATGTGGACTTTAAGGGAATTAAACACAACAGGCTGAAGCTTTGGTGCTTTGGTATGAATAGACCACTTGCAGTGGGTATAGAACACTGGAAAGTTGTTATGCTTTATGTATCTGTTTTGAGATAAACACTTTGCTGTTGCTGACATTCTGTAACTTTTATATTTTTAAAAAAGTAAGCCAAACTGGTTGCCATGGAAATGATTATGATGTCACACAGGATGATGACTTCTTGTAATCTATAAGCAGCAAGAGCAGATGTGCTGGTAAGAAATAAAGATCTTGTTTCCATACAAATGTTCTCAAAATAAAACACAAAAGAAGAAAAATACCCAGAGCACATCATGCAAAGACAAAGAATTGCTTCTAAATAGAATGTTTTACAAAGTTTTCCATAAAGCCTCAGCTGCTCCTCAAAGCACAACTAGCTTGAACACGGATAGCAGACGTGAAATTACAGTATTCACAAAATTAGTATTCAGGTTGAACAATCTTTCCTTTCAAAGGTTTCAAGCATACTTTATGCAAGCACAATTATAGAAGTAGGTAATGAGAGATTCTGATTTTCCCCTATTGTTGTTATTGTACTTAGCTAGGTAAGTCTTGATAAAATTTCCTTTGTTAAAAACAAATCCAAGCAATAATTTATTAATGCCACTGAAAATATCTTTTCACTCCTATTCTAAGATACACTTGATAATTTTTCTAAAACACACATTCTGTCCATGGATGGTTAGCAACATGTCAACTTTCAGGAAAGAATCAAAGCTCAATAACAATGGTCTGCAAGCCACAGTAATTTTTACAATTTTATTATTTCACACCACAATTAACTTCACTTCAATTATTAGAGATTTTTTAAAAGGATATTCAAAGTTTATGAGTATGACCTGCTGAAACGCACAGATATGATAAACAATATATCAAACGAATGGGCTGTGTCAGAATATATTACAATGCTTTCATTTCCTCCCTTTGGATTTAAATCTCTATCTTAACGATCACTGATACCTGCCTTCGTTAATTCATCAGCTCCTCAAGTATCTCCCACAGTAACCTCAAATATTTATTAGAATTAATCAAAGAATAATGAAAGTGAGAGAATTATTATAAAATTTTCACTCCTTGCAGTAAAAACAACCAAAAAAAAAAAAAACTCCATGCAGCTTGCAACATGGATTTGTCAATAAAATTTTTAAAGTTCTTTTGTAACCAAGTGAGAGATATGAGCTCGAGTGGAAAGGAGATAAACTAGACAATTTTGAAATCTGACGATTTCTAAGATATACTGCTCCTAAAGAAAGCTACCATAGAATAGAATATTTTAAATGAAAATATAAAGATTAAGACTGCAATACACTGAGCTGGAAATCTGCATTACTGTTAAGCGATGGTGTGTAAATTCAACTTTACTTTAAATTTAATCCCCACATTATTTTTTCATTGTTAATTGATAAATGCAAAGTACTGCAAAAATGACAGAACAGAAAACAAAAATAGGCAAAGGAAAAAAAGTAAAAGCTGATCATGTTCTCTTGTCTGAGTTAAAAGAAACTGAGAATAAGGAACAGGGAGTTCTAAAAGGTAGCCTTTTACCCTACTTTTAGGTCCATGACCATAGCAAAGTCATATATTATTTTGAGATATAACCTAGCTTTTTAAAAGTACGTATCATGAATACCAAACCAAAAACCCCCTGCCATCGGGTCAATGCCTTCTCAGAATGACCCTGTATGACAGAACGGAACTGCCCTGTAGGGTTTCTAAGTGTGTAAATCTTTACAAAGTTGCCTGCCTCATCTTTCTCCTGTGGAGCAGCTGATGGGTTCAAACCGCCAACCTTTTAGTTAGCAGCTGAATGGTTTCTCCATTGCATCATCAGAGCTCCCTATATAACATGAATATAGTTCTCTAAACGGACACCAATGTTTGAGGTGTATAGTGAAAATTGAAAGACCATTATAACTCCCAAAAAAGAGGTCTAAAGACATTTAAAAGGCTGACTTTTTATAAATAATGAAAAGATTTAGGGTAAACCAAAGAGATATTTGTTTAATAACTGTAAAGGGTAATAATAGCTTGGTTGATTTAGCCAAAATGCAAAGACATAAATAAATAGATAAATAGATAAATAAATAAATAAAGCACAGATACTTGAATATAGAAAAAGAGAAAGGAAATTGCATTTGAAGTGCTTTTTAATGAATGGATGAGTAGACAGCATTGGAATCTTGTAAAGTACTTTATTGATGAAGGGTTCCATCTCTATGATAATTCTCATTAAGAAATGTAGCACCAAATCTGTGTGATTCACTATATTAAGTAATCGGAACATTATAAAAAAAGAATGACCCACTCCTTTCTCTAAAATTGCTTTAATATGGGGTGTGGGAGAGATAAGATATACATGAATGAAAATACACATTTTATTGTGAGTTAAGTTATAATATTATTGATGTAGATGGTAGATGTTAAATAAGTTAAGCTAAATAGAATTACTGAGTACGCATTTAAAATATATGGCATCTGCACAGTTCAGGGACAAAAACAGAATGTATGGAGTAGTGATTCAACATAATGAAAGCTGCTTATAAATAAGTGATAGAATGTTTTGTTTTTTTCATATATATACATATATCCCACTGCCATCAAGTCATATCTGACTCATAATGACCCCTTCTTGAGTTTCCAAGGTGATATCACTATGGAAGTAGATTGCCCAA
>NW_006921589.1:17922978-17924112 GCF_000298275.1 Orycteropus afer afer
TCCTACTTCCGTAGTGATACTGCCTCGGAAACCCAAGGAGGGGTCGCTATGAGTCGGGGCTGACTCGACGGCACATAACAACAACAACAACATGAATCTGATATATTTTGAGGAACACACTTTGAAGAGCAAGCATGACAAATGGATACTCTGAACCACATGGTATTTTTATTTATTTTTTAATATGTCAGATATTTGGAAAAAGATAAAAATATTGAGAAGGGAATCAGTATAAAAATAAGGAACAAAGCAACATTCAGCTCTTATGTCACTATCAACTGTGCAATCATACTAGTACAAGAATGTGTTTTGCAAAGCTACTATTAAGAATATATGTTGCTTTATTTGTTAAAGAAACATGGATGTATTTCTTACCAGCAATCAGGCATTGTTCTCAGCCTTGCTTGGATTAGTTACAAATATTAATTCATTTCCTATATAGAAAAACAAAAATGAGGTATGAATTATTACTACCACCACCTTCTGATAGGTATGGAAACCGAAGCACAGAGAAATTAAGTAATTTGTCCAACTATTATGTAACACACTGTGATAGTTGGAGCTGTTTGTCAACTTGGCTGGACCACAACTCTGTGTGGTTTAAGCAGTTGTGGTGTGGATTGTTCCCATGATGGGATCTGATGTATATGTTTTGAGCAGCCAATCTGTTGAAAAGGAGTTTCTCTAGGGGTGTGGCCTGCTTCCAGTATATATTTATGGACATCCTGGGAAAAGAGACACTCTTCTGTGGACTGGGATTCTGTTGTGCTGCCTACAACTGTCCATGAGTGGACAATCCACCATTCAGCCTGGAGATCTTGGATTCATCATTCATTGGAGTCAACAGCCAGTATACTGCCTGCCAACCTTGAGCTTCTCAGCCCCTGCAGCTGTGTGAGTCAGGAAAAGCCTCCATTTTGACTTTTGATCCAAGAACTTGGGGATTGCCAGCTTCTATAAGTGTGTGAGCCATTTTCCTGAGATAAATTTCTCTTTCTCTCTCTATATATAGCTTTACTATGTATATATAAGCTTTTGCAGCAGTATATTGATAGAGAACTTCCAGAGGTTCAAGCCGGATTCAGAAGAGGATGTGGAACAAGGGATATCATAGCTGTTGTCAGATGGATCTTG
>NW_006921589.1:17925112-17993775 GCF_000298275.1 Orycteropus afer afer
GAAGGGACCATTCCCTGGAGAAGGATGTCATGCTTGGTAGGGTGGAGGGTCGACGAAAGAGGGAGTGGCCTTCAAGGAGATGGATTGATACGGTGGCTGCGATGATGGGCTCAGGTATAGCAGGGATTGTGGGGCTGGTGTGGGATTGGGCAGTGTTTCGTTCTGCTGTGCACGGGTTCACGATGAGTCGGAAATGACTCGACGGCACTTAACAACAACAACAACATATAAGCTTTACTGGTTTTGCTTCTCTAGAGAACCCAGTGTAACACATTTGGTATCAGGAGTGGTCCCAGAGAGACAAAATCGTAAGGATGGGCTTCCTAAATTGGTTTTCCAATTTGATTAAAGGCACTGGTGACTCTGCCTCCATTAGTAAAGAGGGCCCTGCTAATCTGTGATGTGAGGTGGCAACATTAATATGCAAAATAGCACCACCAATAGATCAAGTACTTTTGAGAAGTGAGGCTCCGGGTGATTGCATATTTGATCCTTTTTTGCAATTTTGTCAGTATGAGGAGTATAAGGAAGCTCGTTGGTTGGCCCTACTTATACTAGACAAAGTGGTGAAAGAGTGAGATGAGTTCAGGGCTGCTGAGTCACAGCTTAGTGCCGCACAAATGACCTCAATGTTTCCAGTTGTGCTCTGAAAGAAAGCCTTATTTCTTCTAGTAACAGAGCTGATATTGCCAAAAACCAAACCCAGAGTCTCATTGTAAGGGTGGCTGAATTACAACGCCAATTAAATTGCCCACCCAGAATGGTGTCTTAAGTTAAAGCGAGGGCATTGATTGGGAAAAAATGGGATCCTGGAACCTGGAATGGGGACATATGAGCAGATAGTCAGGAATATCAGGATATGGAGCCTGTAAATTCTGTTGAATCCCTCCCATCTGAAAGGATTACTGTAAAACCATTATCCCTTATACCTCTGTTTGATGGGATTAACTCAACTGTTCCTGCTGGGTCATTGCCTGAGGTAGAGGCCATGTAAGACATTGCTGATTGTTCTCAGGAACTGCTCCAACCATCCATTGTTGCTGCTAGACCTATAACTAAAGTTAAGTCCAAGTGAGCCCCAAAAGGTGAAATACAAAGTGTGACTGAGGAGATGGCATGCTACTTGATTTTGCTAACATGTACAGACAGAAACCTGGAGAATATGCATGGGAATGGCAACTGAGGGTGTGGGATAATGGTGCAGGGAATGTAACATTGGATCAGTCTGAGTTTATTGATTTAGGCCCACTAAGTACAGATTCTTCATTCAACCTTTCAGCTTGAGAGGTTAGGAAAGGATCTAATAGTTTGTTTGGTTGGCTTACTGAGGCATGGATTATGTGGTGGCCTACATTAAGTCAAGTTGAAATATCAGACTTGCCTTGATATAATGTAGAAGAAGGTATCCAGAGGCTTAGGGAAATTGGCCTGTTAGAATGGATTTATCAGATTAGACCTGTAGAGCCAGAAATGGAGAGTCCAGAAGACACGCCTTTCACCAGTACAGTCAGGAATAAAATTCATGAAGGGAGCTCCAGTATCCTTGAAGAGTGCTGTGACTGCTATTTTATGTAAGCCAGATTTGACAGTGGGAATTGCCCTAATTGAACCAAGAGACTTAACTACAATGGAGCTGATTGGATCCTGTGGTAGGAGGAGCCAAGTGGCAGCAGTTAATAGACAAAGGCAAGGTGGGTGTGGTTAACATAATGGACAGCAGAGTCAGAACAGTAATCAGAATATTCTGACTTGTGTGGAATTATGGCATTGGCTACTTGTGCATGGTCCTTGTAGTGAAATACATGGCAAACCTACTAAATATTTACTTGATCTGTATAGACAGAAGAATTCTAGGTCATGTGAACAGCAGCCTAGATTGAATCACCAGAATACAGTCATGGCCTCCCAATCAATTCCCAGACTTGAGTCAGTTTACAGACCCATAACCCCTTGAATGAAGGGGAGACTGGGTCCCTTTGAGGGAGGACCCCACTACATTGCTAAAAATTTATAATGTCAATCTTTCTCCAAGCCTTTCCCAAAGGTATCTGAGGCCTTTTATGAGAGTGACTGTTCTTTGGGGAAAAGGAAATAATCAGATTTTTGGGGGATTACTGGACACTGGCACTGAACTGACACTAATTCCAGGAGACCCAAAGCATCATTGTGGCCCACTGGTCAGAGTGGGACCATATGGAGGTCAAATTATTGATGGAGTTTTAGCTAAGGTGCATCTCACAGTGGGTCCAGTGGGTCCCCAAACCCATCCTGTAGTGATTTCCTCAGTTCCAGAATGCATAATTAGAATAGATCTGCCAAGAAATTGGCACAATTCCCACATTGGATCCCTGACATGTGGAGTAAAGACTATTATGGTAGGAAAAGCCAAGTGGAAGCCTTTAGAACTGCCTCTACCTACAAAAATTGTAAACCAAAAGCAATACTACATCCCTGGAGGGGTTGCAGAGATTACTGCCACCATCAAGGACTTGAAAAATGCAGGGGTGGTGTCCCACAACATCCCCATTTAATTCACCTATTTGGTCTGTGCAAAAAGCAGATGGATCTTGGAGAATGACAGTAGATTATCGTAAACTTAATCAGGTGGTGACTCCAATTGTAGCTGCTGTTCCTGATGTGGTTTCATTGCTTGAGCAAATTAGTACTTCTCCTGGTACTTGGTATGCAGCTATTGATCTGGCCAATGCCTTTTTCTTGATACCAATTTCAAAAGACCATCAGAAGCAGTTTGCCTTCAGCTGGCAAGGCCAACAGTTTACTTTTATAATCCTTCCTCAGGGGTATATCAACTCCCTGGCACTATGTCATAATTTAGTCCATAGGGATCTTGATTGCCTTTCCCTTCCACAAGACATCACCCTGGTCATTATATTGATGGCATTATGCTGATTGGACCTAATAAGGAAGACATATCAATGACTCTAGACTTACTGGTGAGATATATGTGTGTTAGAGGTTGGGAAATTAACCCAATGAAAATTCAGGCACCCTCAATCTCAGTGAAATTTCTAGGGGTCCAATGGAGTGGGGCATGTTGAGATATTCCTACTAAAGTGAAGGATAAGTTATTTATCTGGCTTCTCCCACAACTAAAAAGGAGGCACAACATCTGGTGGGTCTCTTTGGATTTTGGAGGCAACATATCCCTTATTTGGGTGTGTTGCTGTGGCCTATTTATCAAGTGAACTCGGAAAGCTGCTAGTTTTGAGTGCAGCCCAGGACAACAGAGGGCTCTGCAACAGGTTCAGGCTGCCGTGCAGGCTGCTCTGCCACTTGGGCCATATGATCTGGCTGACTAATGGTGCTTGAAGTGTATGTAGTAGATAGAAATGCTGTTTGGAGTCTTTGGCAGGTCCCTATTGGTGAATTGCAATGTAGACCTTTAGAATTTTGGAACAAAGCCCTGCCATCTTCTGCAGGTAACTACTCTCCTTTTGAGAAACAGCTTTTGGCTTGTTACTGGGCTTTGGTAGAGACTGAATGCCTAACCATGGCCACCAAGTCACCATGAGGCCTGAGCTGCCCATCATAAACTGGGTGTTGTCTGACCCACAGAGTCATAAAGTTGGACGTGCACAGTGGCACTCCGTCATTAAATGTAAGTGGTATATCAGAGATCGGGCTTGAGCAGGACCTGAAGGCACAAGTTGCATGAGGAAGTGCCCCAAATGCCTATCATCTCTACTCTAGTCATATTACCTTCCCTCTCCCAGTCTGCACCTATGACCTCATAGGGAGTTCCTTATGATCAGTTGACTGAGGAAGAGAAAACTCGTGTCTGGTTTACAGATGGTTCTGTGCGATATGCAGGCACCACTCAAAAGTGGGCATCAGTGGCACTGCAGCCCCTTTCTGGGACTTCCTTGAAGGACAGTGGTGAAGGGAAATCCTCCCAATGGGCAGAACTTCAAACCGTGCATATGGCTGTTCACTTTGCATGGAATAAGAAATGGCCAGATGTGTGATTGTATATGGATTCATGGGCTGTGGCTAACAGCTTGGCTGGATGTTCTGGGACTTGGAAGGTGCATGATTGGAAAATTGGTGACAAGGATGTATGGGGAAGAGGTATGTGGATAGATCTCTCTGACTGGGCCAAAGGAGTAAAGATATTTGTGTCTCATGTAAATGCCCACCAAAGGTGACCTTGGCAGAGGAGAACTTTAACAATCAGGTGGATAGGATGACACGTTCTGTGGAAATTAGCCATCCTTTTTCCCCAGCTACTCTTGTCATTGCTCAATGGTCTCATGAACAAAGTGGCCACCGTGGCAGGGATAGAGATTATGCATGGGCTCAGCAACATGGACTTTCACTTACTAAGGCTGATTTGGCTACCACTACAGCTGAGTGCCCAATGTGTCAGCAGCAGAAACCAACACTGAGTCCACAATATGGAACCATTCCTTGGGGTATCAGCCAGCAACCTAGTGGCAGGTTGATTACATTGGACCACTTCCATCATGGAAAGGACAATATTTTGTTCTTACTGGAATAGATACTTATTCTGGATATGGATTCACCTTTCCTGCACACAATGCTTCTGCCAAAACTACCATCCGTGGACTTACAGAATGCCTTATCCACCATCATGGTATCCCACACAGCATTGCTTCAGATCAAGGGACTCATTTCACAGCAAATGAAGTCCAGCAATGGGCCTGTGCTCATGGAATTCACTGGCCTTACCATGTTCCCCATCATCCTGAAGCAGCTGGCTGGACAGAATGATGGAATGGTCTATTGGAAACACAATTACAGCACCAGGTAGGTTACAATACCTTGAAGGGTTGGGGCAATGTTCTCCAGGCAGCTGTATAAGCTCTAAACCAGCATCCAGTGTACGGTGCTGTTTCTCCAATAGCCAGGATTCACGGGTTCAGGAACCAATGGGTGGAAAGAGGAGTGGTACCACTATTACCACTAGTGACCCACTCAAAAAATTTTTGCTTCCTGTCCCTGCTACCATATGCTCTGTGGGTCTGGAGATCTTAGTCCTAAAGGGAGGAACACTCCCACCTGGAGACAAAATACAGATTGCATTGAACTGGAAATTAAGAACGCCACCTGGCCATTTTGGCTTCCTCATGCCACTGGGGGAGCTCTGGTAGCATAGTTCCTAAAGCACTTCTGCTAACCAGAAGGCTGGTTGTTCAAATCCACCAGCCACTCCTCAGAAGGAAGGTTGGGCAATCTACTTCCATAGTGATACTGCCTTGGCAACCCAAAGAGGGGTCGCTATGAGTCAGGGCTGACTCGATGGCACACAACAACATGCCTCTGGATCAACAGACAAAGAAAGAGTGTTACTCTACTATCTGGTGTGATAGATCCTGATTACCAAGAGGAAACTGGATTGATATTACGTAATAGAGGTAAAGAATATGTCTGGAATACAGGAGATTCTTTAGGATGTCTCTTAGTACTGTCATGCCCTATGTTTAAAGTCAATGGAAAATTACAGCAACTCAATTCTGATATGACTACTAATGGCCCAGACCCTTCAGGAATGAAGGTTTGGGTCACCCCACCAGGCAAAGAACCACGACCAGCTGAGGTGCTTGCTGAGGGCAAGGGAAATACAGAATGGGTGGTGGGAGAAGGTAGTTCTGAATACGAGCTATGATCATGTGACCAGTTGCAGAAACAAGATCTATGATTATTATATTTTTTCATTGAGTATGTGCACTAAATATTTTTGTTTCCTTCTGTTATGACCTGTGAAATGTAAATAAGCTTAATGTGTTTGTTGTACACATGGTAGTGTATTATGTTGGTGCAAATATGACTTTATAATTGTCCTTATTTAGAGATTATATATGGTTAAGAAGATGTGTACAACTGCCAAGTTGACAAGGGGTGGACTTGATAGTTGGAGCTGTGTGTGAACTTGGCTGGACCACCATTGTGTAGTTTAAGCAGTTGCGGCATGGGTTGTTCCAATGACAGGATCCGATGTATATGCTTTGAGCAGCCAATCCATTGAAAAGGAGTTTCCCTAGGGGTGTGGCCTGCTTCCAATATATTCATGGACAGTCTGGGAAAAGAGACATTCTTCTGTGTCTTGGGATTCTGTTGTGTTGCCTACAACTCTCTGTGAGTGAACAATCCACCATTCAGCCTGGAGATCTTGGATTCTTCATTCATTGGAGTCAACAGCTGGTATTCTGCCTGCCAACCTTGAGAGCTCAGCAGCCCCTGCAGCTGCGTGAGCTGGGAAAAACCTCCAGCTTGATGTTTGATCCAAGAACTTGGGACTTGCCAACTTCTGAAAGTGTGTGAGCTATTTCCCTAAGATAACTTTCTCTTTCCCTCTCACTCTCTACATAAGCTTTACTGGATTTGCTTCTCTAGAGAACCCAGTCTAACACACACAGGAAATGGTAAGAGTTGTAACTTGACCTTGGGCCTTTTGGAATCAAAACTCTTGATTACTGCACCAGCAATGTCAACTCATAGTGACCCTATCATATAGAGGAGAACTGCCTCACGTTCTAATTTTCCAGGGCTATAAATCTTTACAGAAGTAGACTGCCACATTTTCCTCCTGCAGAATGGCTAATGGGTTCCAGTTAGCAGCTAAGAGTAGTGCCATCTTTTAATCTTCAGTGTCCTGGTTTTGATGTTAAATTATATGCTAGTTTAGAGAGAAAGTAGTGGCCTCAAGAAGACCTGATTACCAAGGGAAAATTGGATTGACATTACATGATAGAGGTAAAGAAGAATATGTGTGGAATACAGGAGATTATCTCCATAGTATCCAAATTCATCTCATTTTCTCCCTCTCACTCCAGGTACTGGTATTCTGAAAGGGTTATCTTTTTTTCCCCCCTCTCATTTCATTAAACATTTACATATATCAACATAGTATCCCCTGGATACTGACAAATTATTGGAGTTCTGAGTTGGGAAAACTTTGGGTTGATGATTACAAAGGTTTCCTAGACAGCTAGAGCTGTGTAACCTATCCTGTGTTGCCTCCTTTGCCTGGTGGCAAAGAAATTAGAAGTAAGCTTTGTGTTTAACTGTGATGTTCTCATAATCAAGATTTCTTTTTTCCCTTTCCCTGTTGCTTCTTTAATACATACATACATATTCACATACATATATACATATATATATATGTACACACACACATATATTACACACATATATTTATTTCATTGTTCTTTGAATGTGATATGAGTTCAAACAAATTTAGGAAGAATTAGGAAATCAATCAGTTAGCTTTAAACAGCAGCCCCAAATCAGCCTTGAATAGAATTCCTTCCCATTTTCAAATCTATACACCTAAGAACTAGAGGAGACCAGATATAGCTACTATCAAAAACTAAACTAAAAGGAGCACTGAGACCAGTCATCTCAACTTATTTTAATGACACAAATTTAATTAAACTTGGGTTTTTGAAACTTTCATTCTCTCCTTCAGTAGCATGAGAACTATTGGTCACTAGGGAAGGTGCCTTAATGGTGATCTCTTGACTTTATTATCCTAGATAAAGTGATGTCATGTTCTTTTAACTTTCACCAAAGATAGACTGACATGGCACAGAGAATAAAAGTATGTGATTTTAGACGACCTGCCTCTACCCGGCCTGAGGCATGCCACTAACTAAACAGCTGGTTCACACTGAGAAATTATTTAAATTTTATGGGTTGCTTAATACATGATGAGAACACAATTTCAGCTTTCCTTCCTTCTTGACACTTTGATTACTCTGTGGTATAATTGCTTACTTCACATATGAAGAGACAAGGACCAGAGAAGTGAAGTGAACCAATCAGAATAAAACAATCAGTTAATTGTTGAATTAATGGCAGAGTCAGAACTAGAACAAAAGCCTCCTGACTTCTAGAATCTTGTTTATCAAAAAATTAAACACGGCAGGTACATTTGAATCTCCTTAGTATCCAATTCATCTCAGTTTCCTCCCTCTCACTCTAGATACTGGTATTCTGAAAGGGTTATCTTTTTCCCCCCTCTCATTTCATTATACATTTGCATCTGTCAACAATTTACAATACTGTTGTCAACATTTTTAATAGTTATAGTAATGAATAATATAAGAATTCTTCTACAACTGGCTTGTTTCACTCAACATAATACTTGCAGATTTATGTATGTATATTGATGTATGTGGTAGTATAGAACTGTTGTATAGTATTCAAATGAATGGACTAATAAGCAACATCAAAATAACTGGAGAAAAAGACTGAGGTTGTCAAAGACTTCCTTTTACTTGGATTCACAATCAACAACCATGGAAGCAGCAGCCATGGTACTACGTGTTGTATTGCACAAGGCAAATCTGCTGCAAAAGACCTCCTTGAAGTGTTAAGCAGCAAAGATGTCACTTAGAAGAATAAGTTGTGCTGATCCAACCCATGGTATTTTCAATCTCCTCATATGCGTGTGAAAGCTGGAACGAATAGGAAAGACCAAAGAAGAGTTGATGACTTTGAGTTGTGATATTGGCAAACAATACTGAAAATATCAGGCACTGCTAGAAGGATTTGTCTTGGAAGTGCAGCTGGAATGGTCCTTAGAAACAAGAACGGACAGACTCGTCTCACCTACTTTGGTCGTGTCATCACAAGGGACCATTCCCTGGAGAAGGATATCATGCAGGGTCAGAGAAAAGAGGGAAGACCCTCAATGCAATGGACTGACAAGTGACTAGTGATGGACTCAGGTATAGCAAGGATTGTGAGGATGGTGCAGCAATTCATTCTGTTGTACACAGGGTCACTATGAGTTAGAATCAATTCAATGGCACATAACAGCATTCGAACGAAGGGACATATCTCAATGTGTTTATCCATTCACTTAAACAGATTTCAAATGTTTTTGACCTTGCAATCCATAAAGAAACAAACATTTTTCATAGTGACCCAATACAGAAATATGTCACTGAAATAAGTTTTTTATTTATTCTTATTACATGTGGTGCAACTCTACTTCATTTTTTTTTTTAAATACTAGCTATGACTTACTAAATTAAACATCCATCCCATTTATGAGTTACAATCTGATATTTGAAAAACACGATTTCAGGGGTGTTATTTTTTAAAAAACTGCTACATACTGCCTCAGAAACCCAAGGAGGGGTCACTATGAGTCAGGTCTGACTCAACAGTACATAACAACAACAACATACTTCCAAGATTCCCATTCCTCTAGGTTGGGAGGCTGTGGGTAGGGAATGAGTCCAACTTAGAAGATGTAACTAATAGAAATGTATGAAACATGTGGACTGCGTAAGGGCAGAAGACATGTTGGTGAACCCTAGTTTTAGGTTGTTGTTGTTGTTATGTGCCATTGAGTCGGCCCCAACTCATAGTGACCCCTCCTTGGGTTTCCAAGGCAGTATCACTAAGGAAGTAGATTGCCCCATCTTCCTTTTGAGGAGTGGCTGGTGGGTTTGAACCACCAGCCTTCTGGTTAGCAGTCAAGTGCCTTAGCCACTATGCTACCAGCCTAGTTTTAGTTAGTGAGACTAATTTTTCTCATTACGAGGTATTCCTGAAAAACTGTATACTAATAGATTTTTTAAAATAAACTGAGTCCTATTTTAAATTGATGCTATAAGCTTACAACCTTAAGGATTCCTATGGATAGTATATTTGCAAATTGAAATGTTTAGAAAGTGAATAATCAACCATTTTAACTTATATGATTATTATAATTTGAAGAATACTCAAAGCTCAGGAGAATGGCTTTGCCTATATTTCCATAAGTTACACTGATAAACTTTATGCCTCAGTGGCATTCCAGTATATTATTTGCAGACTAAAATCAAATAGCATCATTGCCTTAAAGGTCTCATATGAAAATGATGTAATGGGGATTTCTGTGTTTAGTGGAAGTGGGGTCATTATTATTTTAACAATTCCAATATGGTGATATATTATGTTGCTCTTTAATGACACATTTTAGCTTATGGCTGTTACTAGAGACCAAAGAATATTTTGCTTTCAGCAAGGCTGATCATTTCTATTTGCTTTTCTGGCATTGTCAAGAATTCTAATCTTTTCGTCATCAGTTCTCAGTGTACAATGCTTGGCAAAATATAGTGACTTCGATGAATAAACCAAAGTCTTCATATGATCTAGAGGCCTTGAGTTGCCTTGTTTTCTTACCCTAATTTTGAAGGAAGTAATAGAATTGAGTTGGCAGAAAGCTAGCTGAATCTGCCAAGGTTCAGAAGAATTCAAAACAAAAACGCAAGGGGAAACAAATGTTAGAAGGCTATCATCTCAGTTAGGAACTACTGTATGACAATGATCTGCAGAAACTTGGACTCTGGTAAATGTTTATAAAAACTTCTTACCTGAATCGTTCACCTTTCATTCATTGCTGCAAATTGGCCACAATTAAAGTTATCAATAAGAGGTATATTTAACCTATGAAGGCTTGGCTGGCCATCTGACTCCAGCATGATGGAATCAGAAAGCTGGGATGGAGACAGAAATGGAAGATGGTAGCCTCAGCTGAGGCCAACCCGTTTTCTACATTGTTAGTTTCAACACTAGTTGGTACCTCCTCCCCTGATTCCACCGTTTTATTGCCTCCCAAACCCTTCTTACTATGCCCCCTAGTACTCCCACCTCAGCAAAACATACATACAAGCAAGCAAATCCATCATATATCTTCCTTAAAAACAAACAAACAAACAAACAAACACCAAAGCAACAGCATAATTTTATTTACTAAATAAAATGGGTCTTCTTGAAGCTACTACTTTCTCTCTAAGCTAGGGTGACCATATAATTTAACATAGAAACCACGACACTGAAGATTAAAAGATGGCCCTACATTTATCTGTTAACTGGAAGGCAGTGGTTTCAACCCACTAGCCATTCTGCAGGAGAAAGATGTGGTAGTCTACTTCTGTAAAGATTTATAGCCTTAGAAAATTAGAATATGGGGCAGTTTTCCTCTGTCCTATAGGGTCACTATGAGTCGGAATCAACTCAAGAACATGGATGTTGATTAACTACTTCAGTATTATACATGTAAATTGGAACTTTTCTGCACAAACAGCCTCATATGTTCACCATACCTATAGTCCTTTGAAGTGAAGACCATTCACATTATATGACTCACCTAGCTCAGGGTTAAGGAGCTCTGGTGGCACAGTGCCTAAGGCATTTGATTGCTAATCGCAAGGCTGACAGTTCAAACCCACCAGGCACTCCATGGAAGGAAGATGGGGCAATCTCCTTCGATAAAGATTTACTGCCTCGGAAACCCAACGAGGGTCACTGTGAGTCGGAATCGACTCTGGTAGTGGGTTAATGGGTTAGCTCAGGTTAGAAGATGGAGTCAGAATCTCCCATAAAATCCAAGCCACGTTCAGAACAACATGCTGTCACTTATGGGTAAAATACCAGCTCCTAGGAAGCTCATGCTTTCCTGCTACTTCTGCACTGTCCTTCCTCCTTGCTGTTATTTTTCAGCCTCCAGGGACACTCTCTTATTCTCTGACGACTTCAACACCTAGTTCAAAAATTCCTTCTCTTCCCCAATACCTATCACCTCCTAATTACCCTGTCACTTTTCTGAAAATCCAACCAACCTCTAACGCCCATGACTTGTCAACCCTCATTCTGGATCTTGGTAATTTGCTTTCCCTCAGAAATTCCAAATGTCTGTTTACAATCTTTTATACTTTCATATATCTCAGTACTCCCTCTTAAATTTTTGTTTTCAATCCCACTGATTCACAGTTTCAACATCTTTTTCTTCCTGTCAGTACCCTTCTCTACATACCTTACTCAAAGAACCACTACTTCAATATGTCTCTTGGCATTAAAATCAACTTGTTTGATTCACTCTCTTCTACCTCCCCACTCAACAAAATCTCCACCATTGGATCAATAAGGTGACTGATTCTTTTTAGGATTATATCTGTCTGAGCTGTTAGCTCAGCTACAGTTAATAGCACTCAGCATGATAATGGCCTTATTTGAGGCCACCAGCCTCAACTGTGTCCTCTATTCTGCTTAATTTTTCCATATATATTTTAGTTAGCCTCTCCTATATTCTTCATAGCAACAATTTCAAGCTTATTCACTCTTAAACTTTCAATTCCATCACTTTCCCCTTCACTCTCAGTAAACCACTGACATCTTTTTCAAACTGTTCAATTTTCCATTATATCAACAAAGAAACTTACTTGTATCTGTGCCCATCCTTCTTTTTTTTTTTTTTTCTTTTTTTACTTAAGTACAAGAGTTGTCTCTTTCTGAAGCTAATGCCCCAGATAGCTTTAGAACCTATACTTGCTCCCTCGGAGGCCTCACTTCACCAATTTTTTGCAAATTCAGTCTCTTGTTATTGACACCTTCCCCATCAGCACTGAGACAAGCTGAAGTCATAATTAAAAAACAAAAAAACCCAAATCAACATTTCCTCACCTCCATATCACCTTCTGGCTACTGGTCTCTGCCTTACTTTTTATAGCTTAACTTTTTGAAATGATTGTCTATACTCAGTTTCAGCTCCCTCACTTCCGATTCTCTCCTCAGAAACTGTTTTGTCATCTGCTATCATGGAACCAGGTAGCATTTGATGCTGTTAATCTTTCCTTTTGCCTTAGGTTTCCTGGTTTTCTTAGACTTCTGTACCACACCACTTAAACAGCCTGCCTGAAGAAAGGCTGCTGTCCCTCATGAATGGCCTTAAGTAGGCTGGCTTGACTGAGGCCGAATGATCCATCAGAAATCGAAAGAAAGCAAAAGGGTAAGTCTACGATATTTTGGAGAGTCAGGAGATAAGTCTGGCCAGATGACAAGGTCATATTAGTTGGTTCACTGTTCAGAGTTTGGTCTTTAGCCTTTTGGGGTTACAGAAATTCAAGTTCATAGGTGTGTTATGGTTCTTCAGAAGGACAAATAAGTATGTCGAAAGTCTTGAGAGATGGCTGTATAAAACCCAAATGTTATTTACAAAGAGGAGTAACCTGTCAAGTACAGTCTCACAGTAAAGGAAAATGACACAGAAAGTGAAAATATCAATTAAATCATCATTTTAAAGTGCTACAGATTCTGCACATGGATTTATCTCTCCATAATGGTATACTTCAAAAACATAGTATTTCCGACATAGTGATTTCTGAAATATATTTTAAGGGACTTTTGATGATACACTTAATCTACCGAGTGGGACTTTCCCAGGTGTCCAGTTGCTCATCTGATGTCATTTTTAAAGTATACTTTTGAAGAAGGAATGTAACTGCTAGCAGAGAAACACTCATGGTGTTAGTCTCTTCATCTATCACGTCTGGAAAAGTTCAGAATGCCACACTAACCTTTATGTTAAGCTAACCTTTCTCTAAACCACAAGTCATGAGAATTGTTGGGGGGGAGGTGATGGGATGACATTTGACTTTACTACCTGTAAATGACCTTTCTTTGATCCTTTTCCCTCTATAGCACACACCCTCTTTTGGAATTATTAAACAAGAATTGACTCCTCAGTTCTGTTGCTATAAGGCTTTTAATTCCCTAGGTTGCTATCATCTGGCTGTAAAAAGGGGGAAGGGTGAGCTCCTGAATTTTTTCCTTCACTCTCTGTTGGTAATGTTTTCCTCTGTTTTGTTCAGTACATACAGAGTTGATTAGATTGTGCTGTATTGTGGAAGGATTTTGGCTTACCAAGAGTTAAAGATTCTCACAAACACTAGGTAAGTAATTCCCTGAGTTTTTGACAGAAAAAAAAAAAAAAACCACAGGACCACATTGCTATTGGCAAGCATTTAGTTACCAAATGCTTCCCCTGAGATGCAGAGCTTGTTATAATTTTGCTTTAGACTATGGGTCCTTCTACTAGGATGCGGCCTTTGTTTTTATATATCTTTAGGCTAGTCTGCCCTAATTTCACCTCCCAATTCTCAAGTCAAATGATCATTTTTAGTTTTTTCCCTTATCCCTAGCAAAATGTTTCTTTTCAAACATTTGCATTTAACTGCTGAAAAATATTCCAGATTATAGAAGGTATTGTTTATTTTGTATCCAAATGCTCACTAGATGATGTCTTCTCCTTTGATTGATACCTTCTATTAGTCTTTACTAAATTGGAACATGACTTTTCCTTTCTCTTGTATTAACACTTTATTGGGTACTCCAATAATCTTACTGTATTTTTAATACTATAAGTTTTAGTGTTTCTTAGAAGAACCTTCTTCCTACAATCATCTACACTTGATCCAACTCAAAAGTTCCTTCACTTTTTGCATTAATGGAACTTATTTCCTAAAATTCAGAACATACCATTTTCAAAGCAACTATGATGGATTTTAATGCCATCTTTAAAAAAGATGTGTGTTTTCATCTTTATTCCACCACAATTTGTAATTCTCATTTGTGATAGAAAAAGCTTATCATCTGCTCCACATCAAAATGTGCTCCCTAAAAGAAATCTGATATTGTTTTATCAAAGTATGAATTTAAGTCATAATATTACCTTTTCTAGAGGAATGGGTGTTTGCACAAAAGTCTTATCTTTAATTGTAAAGTAAAAGAAACTTTTAAAATATTGTTCAAGATGGATGGAATAAGAAGACCCTTACCATGTAAGACTCACATGCCAGGAGGTCAGACCCCAAACTATTAATGTTCTCAAGGAGGCAAACTTGAGACATATTAATTATCTCTTACGATTTGGATTTGGTATCTTAAGAATTTTTTTTTTTTTTTGAAACCCTGGCTCCATTTCTGGTTTCCACACTTCTGTGTAGCAGCAATCCAAGTAGACAGGAGAAAGTGAGCCCATTTTTACACGTTGCTTGAAAAGAGAACACCACTTCAAAGAGAGACCAGCACCTTAAACAAAAAGAAAACAAGTGATCAGTTTTAAATCATTGTGCCTGTATGTACTTGTTAATCTCAACTTTTTTAGGGATTTAAGGTATTTAAGGTACTGACTCTGGAAAATTATTTCCTTTATTTAACATGTTGTTGTTATGTGCCATGGAGTCGACCTGACTCATAGCGGCCCCTCCTTGGGTTTCTGAGGCGATATCACTATGGAAGTAGATTGCTCCATCTTCCTTCCGAGGAGTGGGTGGTAGGTTTGAACCGCCAGCCTTCTGGTTAACAGTCAAGTCCCTTAGGCACTATGCTACCACAGCTCCCCATTTAACACATACAGCCATCTAAATAAAACAATCTGTAGTTTAAAAAATTCTTTTACATTAGGAAAGCATTACAATTTTCCAATTTGTTGCCTTCCTCCTGCAAAAAACAAAAATAATTTAGAAATGTGAAGTTTAATTCCTTGAACAAATAAAAATGAGCTTTTATCCAAATTCTTTCAAAGGTTACTTAAGGACTTTACCATCAAGAACAGATAAAACAAGCCATTCAACAAACAAAAAAACAAAACCAAGAATCTATAATGCTCCTTTTAGCTACACTGTCTTTTAAAATTTTTCTCTTGCTAATCACAATTAAAAAGATAGTGTAGAAAAAAGGTACATTACAGATTATTGGTTTTCTTTTGTGCTTGTTTGCTGAACGGTTTATCTGTTTAATTGCATTCCTTGATAGTCAACCTTATTCATGAATTAGTTAGGTATTACATGAGATACTCTGTTTATGAAAGGAGTGATGGAAGTGCATTTTACTCAAAATTATACTTTATATACAATTTTAATCACTTTTATTATTTATATTTGTACAACTAATTTTATAAACGCTATCAAGAGGCTCATTCATACCTTTCACATGGACCATAAGCCAGAGGGGATCAGTTAAGAATATTTATAATAAAACTTATGAACCAAGATCTGATCATTTTATAGAATCAGAATTATTTTTTATATCCTGCCCTTTTTGTCCCTTGAAAACAGAATTCAACATATAGATGCTATATGAGTATTGGATTCTTCCACATTTATGCAATCGCATGTTTCTTACATACCAACTCAGACCAGTCACTGTGCTAGTTCTGAGATGACTAACAGGACGGTCTTTGCCCTGAGCTTAAGTTAGTAGAAGGACAATAATTTGGAAAAGGACAGCGAAAACGGCTACACAACTTGAAGCATGTAATCAATGTCACTGAATTGCACACATACAAACTGTTGAAATAGTGTCTCTTTTCCTGTATATATTTTTAACAAAAACAAAAACAGTATTACATTCTAGTGTATTAAAAACAAACAAACAAAAAAACTCAATACATGAATAAAATATTTACAAATTGAGTTACGAAGAAAATGTGCAAGGTTCTAAGATGGAGAGATGACAGGGGTTGGAGCTGCAAAGTGGTTTTGTTATGGTGGTCAGCAAAAGGCCTCTCTGGGGTAATACTAAACCTGGGACAGAAAGAATGACAGAAAGAAGCAGTGATATGAAAAATCATGAGGTGGGGCATGTGTTCCTCCCATCTTCCCACAGTGAAAATTTAACTATCCAATTGGACGCAGTGGCTGAAACATACTCCCTTGGGGTATGTTTTTAGGGATAGTTTAAATATATATGCCTTTTTAAAATGTGTACAATGTAGTTATGACAAATTCAAAAAACTTATTGCCATCAAGTCAGATTCAATTCACAGCGATTCCTCCTTGGGTTTCTGAGGCATTATCACTGTGGAAGTAGATTGCCCAACCTTCCTTCCAAGGAGGAAAGATATAAATGCATCCTTTAATCGTTATAGGAGTTCTGGTAGTGCAGCACCTAAGGCATCTGACTGCTGACCATAAGGCTGGCAGTTCAAACCCACCAGCCAGACCTTGGAGGAAGACTGGCAATCTACTTTCATAGAGATATCTCCTCATACACCCAAGGAAGGATTGCTATGAGTCGGGATCAATTTGATGGCAGTGAGTTTTTTTTTTTTTTTCTAATCACTATAAAAATACTGTCAAGATAATTTATAAACAAAGTGAATCACAACAGTTTACACAGGGATCCTTTCCACAGGGAATTCATTGTAAGTCTCAGAACCAGGATTATTAGACAATACTCTGTTGCTCTCCAGTGGATTCTGACACATAGGGTCTTTACAGAACAGAGTAGAACTGTTCCATAGGGTATCCATGGCTACAATCTTTACAGAACCAGACTGCCACATCTTCCTCCATGAGACTGTTGCTTGGTACCAACCACTGACCTTTCGGTTCGCAACTGAGAGGCTTAACCATTATGCCACCAGGGCTCCTTCTTAAACTACAGAGGCACGAAATACATCCCCCTGTCCTAGTATGAAGGAGCTCTGGTGGCACAGTGCCTAAGGCATTTGACTGCTAACCAGAAGGTTGGTGATTCAAACCCACCTGCCACTCCGCAGAAAGAAGAGTGGGCAATCTACTTCCATAAAGATTTACCACCTTGGAAATCCAAAGGGGGTCACTATTAGTTGGAACCAACTTGATGGCATTGAGTTTGATTTTTTTTGGTCCCAATATGTAACCATAGTCTGGACTTCCTTAAGGTGAGTCGATCTGTAAATGAAAAAAGAAACATGGTTTATTAAAAAGGTAAATTTCCCAAATGGTAATTCTCGTAGGAGATCACCAGGTCTTTGCCATTCTAAAATCTGGGATCCATCTCCCTCTGTCCAATCTTCCCATTCTTGAGGAGACAAGGAGACAGAATCTAAAGTGTCTGAATGCTTAGCCACTAGGGGGAGGAAGTGTGCCTCTGGCGACCCAGGAGCCAATGAAACACTGGAAAAGGATAGACTTTCAAGGGAGCTAAATTAAGCACTAATCAGCCAGGGGCAAGAACTCAAATCAAAGTGGTGGCTCTGGGGAACTAGAGGATGAATACTTAAGACTTCACCATAGATCTTTTTCTCCTGAAGGATTAAATTGCTTAAACCACCAGATATTTCATGTCAATTTTGAATATATTTTAATCCATCTTTTCTAAGGACCTTCATATCTTCGTAGATTCTTAAACACTTAGAATTACCTTTTATGAAGAGTTTATGTCAATTTAGAGAAGTCATGTTACTCTTTATAACTGACATTTATTCATGAAAACACATTCTAATTTTCCGAGATAATTTAGGATTAAAGTCTTTGCTATCTATTGGGATGACTAGAATGTTTGTGGAATTCTCTGTTCAGTCTTCCAAAATATGATTTTAGGCAAATTACTTTCATTTAGACAAATGGCTACTAGGTTCAAGTATCTGCTTTACCGATACGAAATTCACACTAAATGCAATTTTTCTTGATATCACCATAAAGTTCTTGTAAACTGGAGACCAAATGATTTGCTCTCTTATGCAAACTGGCTAATCTTGTTTGCAGTGTGGTACCACATACAATTTGTTCGTAATTAGAAATTGAGTGCATGGTAGGTACTATCATTTAGTAAATACCATGTATGGAACAAATATTTACAAAGTGATTCATTATGAAATTTAAGTACTGCACAGAACTAAACAAGTCATAGGGTATCCATTATGCGGTATCATTGTCAATGAATTCCTCCTCCTCCTCCCCAAAATCTGAATAAAAGACATTCTTGAAAATTCCCCAGACACAGTATGGCTGTTTAAGATATAGTTGATGATTTTATTTTCAATGTATCAGCTTTTTCCTCAGCAGTAAAGAAAAAAAACACAACTATTTCTGGGATTCGTGAAATGAGTAGGTATATGGTGCCTGGTCCTCTTTCAACATTGATTTTCTTCACAATCTGTAATATGGTTTCTCAGAAATGCTGCTTGGAGGTCCTGATAATTTCACGTGTTTTCAAATTTAAGCCACCCAGACTACACAGTTCAGAATTTTCAATTCTTTTCATTTTCTTTTTCCCTTTAATGAGAGAAGTCTCTATTTCTTCTTTTTACACATGTGGTCAAAAAAGATACTACATGCTACTACTATTTGTAGAAAAAAACAGGCATTTGCTTTTCTCGTGATAAAAAGTTTATTCCCGAACAGAAAAGAAAAAGAAGAAAGGCGTGCCATATCTAATCGATGATTCTGATGGCCAACACTTTACACTCCGGCTACAACTATTTGGACACTGATACTTTTCTTAGACTTCTGTGGATGTGGCCTATGCCTAGGGTGAAAAAGTACACACTAATTTTAAACTTGCACTGTAAAGCACTTTTAAAATAGTAAGTGTCGAGCTTCATTTCAAACCTGAATTTCCTTCCCGGTCCATTCCTGAGGACCCCTTTATCCTGATTCGTATCCTGGTCTATGGGGTGCTGGTTTCTGAAACTGTATCGCACAGTTCATTGCGAAGCCCGAGTGGGTGGGTCCACGCGCACACCCAGCCTTGGGCCAGGACGCCGATCCCGGAGCTCCGCGCCGGGCGCCAGGATCGCCGTCCCGCTCCCTTCGCCCGGCCTCAGCACAAATCCCAGCGGGAAAGAAAACTTCACGCGGCCGAAATGAGCCTCCCTCCGCCCTTCCAGTCCTTAGTTCGCAGCCGGCAGAAAACGTGAGCTACCTTATGACTCGGAGGAGTGGGCGGGGGTGGCCGAGGTACGCTCGTTAGCGGGTTACCTGGTTCTCTTTGGGGGGCGGGGTCCGTGGTCCGGGTTAGCCGGGAGGGGGCGACGCGGCCGGGCTCGCGGGTGGGCGCGAGAGAGTGCGCGCGTCGCGGAGCCGCCGGGGCAGCACTTGTCCTGTAATCGATTGCCGAGCGCGCCGAGCAGCCGGGCGCGCAGACACGCGCACACGCGCCCGTCCGCGCGCCCACACGCGCGAACATACACACACAGACACACACGCACACACACACGCACACACATACATACACACGCAAGGCGCCCAGGCCCCGCACACACGCACGCAGGCGTGCGCGCACGCACGCCTACCCACCCGCACCCCTAGCCCCGCCGCCCGCCCGACCTCCGCCCGTGGGCGTCTGCGCGAGCCCGGCCGGCGGGGGAGATGTGCTCGGGCTCCGCCGGATCGGTTTCTCGGGGTTTGACCAGCTGTCCCGGGCTAACCCTGCTCCTCGCTGAAGATGGAGGAAGTAAAAACAGGATTACCCTTAGCTACAGATCCACTGCCTTAGTTTCCACCACCAACTGCAGTGCACAAACACACGTTAGGCACAGGAAAGAAAGAAAGAGAGAGGACACACTAACAGTAAACACAAACAAAAGGGTGATGGGATTATTTTACTGCATGCACTGCTGAGGTAAATCTCCGCTTGGCTTTTGCGTGGGGAAGAACAGCTCTTGTTTTATTTGTCTTCTGATTCATAGCTTATATATAAATATGTGTATCTGATTTGCAAAAGGGGGGAGTGTTTTCAAAGTTAAGTGTAATTATATAGCATCTCGTTTTGCAATGTGATGTGATCAAATGACTTGTTGCTGTTAGCCAGTAATAATAATAATATAGATATTTTTCTCTAGGAGAGATGGATTGTGGTTATGATTTAAGATAATGATTTCTGTAAAGGGCGCTCAGGGAATTGGGTTGAAGATGATGTCCTCTGTCTTAATTTCTTGTCCCCTCCTTGTGTTCTGTTTCTGGGATGTTAATCGATTAATCAGTTCTCATCTCTATAGCTGTCATGGATTTGGGCTTGTTTTGCTTTGTTTTAACTTGAATTCCAAGGAGATTGGGTAGTCTGGAATAAATTGCAGCTGTCCAGATAGAAGGTAATATTCAGATCCTGTAGGAAAAAAAAAATTAAAATAACCCCAAAACCTCAACACTGGTATGTCACATGTGAAAAAGCATCAGTTAAATCACTTTTGACAGGTTCTAGTATGGGCAAAAGAGATGGAATTAATATGATTATCATTATTATATTTGCCAAGGGCCAAAAACAGTTTTGTGAAGTTGGCCTAGGCTCCTTGCAGGGTTCTGCCGACTGCCCCTCCCCTTTTTACTCCCCCCACCCCCCTTTTCTTTCAGTTTTCTTGTCTTAGCTTTTGGTCGATTCTTAAGGAACCGGTGGATCAAGTTTTTTCTCTTCTTGTTAATCTCATTGCTGTAGCACTGACTGACCTCTCTTTTTTTTCCTCTTTCCTGAAAGTACGTGGTGCCATTCCTGAGTGACTTTTCCTACTAGACCATCCCAAAGGGACGAGGGGGAGGGGTGAAAGGAGGAGGTGGAGGAGAAGGGGGGTGTTCCTTCTCATTTCTTGGTTTTGTTTATCGGCCGATCTGTTTGCTGGATTTGGGCTCCGAATGACCCACCTGTAAAGTGCTTTTCCTTCCTCCTTGCCTTGAACTCTGCAGGGGGCTTGGCTAGGAGGGGGCAAGGGAGGGAGAGAGAAGGGGAGACACAAAAAACTTCTTTCTTTCTCTCTCCGTTTATCTTCAGCCCGACATTGTCACCTCCTCTTTGAGGGGTTAGAAGAAGCTGAGATCTCCCGACAGAGCTGGAAATGGTGATGAATCTTTTTTAATCAAAGGACAATTTCTTTTGTATGTACATTTCGTTTCTCTTTCTCCTTTTCTTTTTCTTTCTTTCCTTCTTTGAGGGTTAATAACCCTTTCATTGATGGGGCAGACTTCTTTCGTTTCTCCCTGACGTTTCTTTCTTTTGAATATGTATGTGTTAAATGTGTACATTTTTAAAGAGGTAAACTCATTTGTAAAATATCCGAAGAATCTGCTCCCCTTTTAAACTTTGCAGATCCCTTTTTTTAAAGCCTTATGTAATCATAATTTGAAAGAGTATGATAACATACAGCAGGTTGAAATTTTAAGTGCTATGTAGTGACTGAGTTGGGAATTTGATCTGATTATTCCATAAAGAAAGAAAGAAAAGTTTTTTTGGGGGGGCGGAGGGTGGTGGTGAAGAAGGGGAAGGGAGGGAGAAGGGAAGTGGTTTTGGAGACAAGAAGTGAAGCTGCCTGTTTTCCAGTAAGTAATGGAGAAATTCCAGGAGCCAGGGCTAAATATACTTGGCGATCAATACAGAAATGGCTCATTGTGAATAATTTAGCTGCTGGTGCAGTGAGAGTTTTGAAACTAAAGGCAAAAAGGACCAGGGCCAAAGGAAAAAAAAAAAATAATAAGTTAAAAAAATCTCCTCAGGACATGTCAGTTCTTTAAACTTTTTCTTTCAAAGAATACAGTTAGATTACAGATTTTTTCATTATGTAAAATCAAAGCTAGGGGGTGTCATCTCATGCAATTTACTTTTGTTTCTGAGAATTAAGTTCTTGTTTTTGTGTCATTGGGACATAAAAATAGTTCCCCAAACTTAAAAAAATAAAAAATAAAAAAGTGATTCCGCCTCCCCCACTGCACAAAAGTTTATGAAATTTTCAAAATCAGAATGTATTAAGCAGGCTTGGCATCCATACCCATCCGCGATCTGCCAGGAAATTAAGGTTACATTGAACAGGTGCTTAAACAGAGCTTGGGGTAGGCTAAAATGTCAGTACAAGTCAGGGAGTTGGGTAACTGCTTCAGAAATCTTAGAGACACACTTGGGCACTAAGTTTTTTGTTTTATTTTGTTTTTGTATGTTTGTTTGCACACCCCCCCCCCCCATTTAGAACATGATGAACCAACTTGCAACAATTGTGAATAGAGCTATCTGTATACTGGGGAAGTCTTCAAACTGCAGTGTGATTGTGGGAACTGGTGAATGGTAAAATACTTCAGTCCCAGCTAAAGCTGGCACATTTGAGGTGTGATACCCTTCTCCCCAGTACTTTTTCTTTAAACCAAGTAAATTGTGATTAAGAGAGTCATTCCTTTCTTGCTACAGCCCATCTCGAAGCACACTTATCTTTCCTGTCCTATCTCCAGCAGGAATCAGATCATTTGCAGAAAGAGTTCAGTGACTTGCAAATGAGCACATACAGTACACTGTAGTATGTTTCTTGGGCACAGGTTGCAGCAGCAGCAACATGGGCTAATTGCTTTGAGCTTCAAATAAGTTAAGCATGTAATGGTAGATACTGAAAGGAATCATTGTTTTAAGGGTATAATCTTTTATTTTGCAGCACTGCACTTTGACTATGGAAACAGAGGCTATTGATGGCTATATTACATGTAAGTATTCATTTTCATTAATTTGTTATTGGTAATAAAATTACCTTTGTTTGCCCTGTATTTTAGTACATGGATTACAAGATTTTATCAAGAATTCTAGACTCTTACTTTCTGTCTGTTCCAAATTTCACCTTTAACTGGGTTTAAGGAAATAGCACAGAAACAAGAAAGAAAGAGAGAAATATGCTGCCTTCGTACTGTATTATGAATAATATTTCCATCACTGGTAACCTAGCACATCACCATTTTCCTGCTTGCTCTTTTCATGTACTTTACTGTAAGTTTAGAATAGGTCAGTTACATATAAGTGTACTAAATATTTACTGCTCTGTAACCCAGTTTTTCGGTCACAAAATGTGAAAGAATTAGCTTCCTTAAGTTGACATTTTCTTAGCCAAGTCTCCCTTCTAATATGCAACTCTGATACCCAGCATTTTGGAAAATGTTCCTTATAAATACTGTATGCCTAATAATTAATTAGATGTTAAAAGAAAACATTTTTTTTTCAATTAAGAGATAATCTAGAAATTAGCTACTTCATTTCCCTTTACTTTACAGATAAGAGTATTGCAATAATGCATTTTGTTTATTTTTATTGTAGTATGACTTGAAGCTTTTAGTAATTTCATTCATTTACTATTTCATTTCTAAATGATCCTTTTTTGATAGCTTCTTTTAAGGGAAAATGTATTCCATTAAAATGTCAAGCCTATGACTGACATTGCATGTATGGAACAAAGTTAAATAATTAGATTTTATGTGACTATGGACAGATTCCAAAAGATTTTATTTTGTGAAAGCAGGTGACAATGAGCTTTCACCTGAAAGGGAACACTCCAATATGGCAATTGACCTCACCTCAAGCACACCCAATGGACAGCATGCCTCACCAAGTCACATGACAAGCAGTAAGTCTTCGTTTTATGATTTTCTTTTTTTCCCATTTCTCTAGTGACAGATTTGAATTTCTTAGGTGTGTGGGGTCCTCTCACACTGTGGTATAGCTACTGCTATAGATTTTGCTAAAGGAAGGAAAACAGAGATTTATTCTTTCATTTTAGTATCATAAAACATGAGTCTGCTTACTAGTCTGAACTATCCCAAGGTGGAATTTGGGAGCTGGTGCTTACCTGTATCAGGTAAGAGATGTTAGGATTTGCTGGTTATTGTTTTGACTTGCCAGGTTTTGTGACTTGATTTTTTTGCTGTGGTTGGATAAAAAAAATAGAGAACCCTGTCATTTCCAAAGGACTTTTCACAGTAAAAACTGAAATAGTTTTTTATTGTCTGGTTACAAAGCTAATCCATCAGTGGTAGAATATAGTGTTACCTGCTCTTTCATTCATTTTAAACATGTGAAAACTCCTCCTTCAAAATATTGGAAGTGAAGTGTGATTGCACATTTATGGAACTCATTTACGTCTGTTTCTCTAACAAAGTCAAAGCGTTTTGTTTTAGATTGTCCAGAGAAGAACTGAGAGAATTTGGAAGTATGTTTTGAGTTTGCAGGCATAGACAGTTTGGGCTATTTTTTGATAAAGGGTCATTCATTGATGTAGTAAACATTGTTTTGGTGTATTGAAAGAACAATTTACATACTTAAAGTGACAGAAGAGAAAATAGCTTTATTTTTTAAGAATATGGTTGGCTCTTCTCTTATTATTAGGTTTAATCAGTTTCATTATCAAATGTAAATGCTCTATTACTTGTACTGAAAGTAATTTGAAATCTTGTGTTTCCCTTATACTTTTGGTATGTGTTGTATTTGTATGTGTATGTATGTTATATATGTTATTTATTCTTATATATATAGTTTGTAAATATAATTTTAAAAGTTTTCTATTTGGATGAGATATGAAGGAAAGGCATTTTCTTTGCTTTTATTTTAAAAAAAACAAGGATTTTGTATAGGAAAACCAAATTATCTACACAATTATGTACATATTCTTATACTAATTCTGATTATTTGGTGATAACAACTTTTCCTCCTCCAATCTGGTATTACAGTTCTCAAAACTTAAGGCTATTATTATAAAGTAACAAGCTTTCTAAGTAGTAAAGACTTTAAAATTATAATCAAAGGTATATAGAATACTATTGAAGCCATCATCATGAATACATTTTGCAGTTCATTAAACTCAAGTGATTCAAGCTAGTCTTCAAATTATCAATGAACTATGTACATTTATTTATTTAAAAGTTTTCTTTCTGTTTTTAATCAGAAGCATTCCTAAGAAAATTTCATTCTAGAATCAGTTGTTGAAATATTTTTTACATATAGGAAGAAAAACCAGTTAAAATTAGTGAGTCGGTGTATAATAAGTTAAAATACAGTATTAAGCCTTATAATGGATTTTGTAGCATTAGTTTAGTTTTTTAAATTAATTTGGTAGGTGGTTTGGTAGGAGTTATGCTATCACAATGTAGCTAGTACAATTTTTACATTTGAACATATAGCATTTGTGCTTTGGTAGAAGAGATTTTTATTTCTCAAATAATTTTCACATAGTTTCTTAAAGAATAAAGATAGACTTGTATGCAGTTTCTGTTTGTTAAATATGTAGCAATTGGCTTTAGCTACCTTGGATATATGGGGTACTTACCAAACTAAACCCACTGCTGTCAAGTTGATTCCCACTCATAGCAACTCTGTAAGACAGAGAACTGCTCCACAGGGTTTCTAAGGCTGTAACTCGTTAAGGAAGCAGACTGCTTCATCTTTGTCCTGCACAGCAGCTAGTGGGCTCGAAGCACTGACCTTTCGGCTAGCAGCTGAGTACTTCAACCACTGTGCCACCAGCGCTCCTTTATGGAGTAGATAGTAACTGTTAATCAGAGACTTTTGACTGTTAATCCCTAGCCACCACCAGAATATCAACTGGGAAGTGCTTTTTAATTGGTCAATTGGCTCCTTGTGAATTTGATTTTGTTTTTTCATGTATTCAATTCAAAAAGGCAGTCTCCCCATCTATTTTAAATAAACAGTACAGAGTGTGGACATGATCAGTTTAAACAAATAAGAACTATGTTTTAGACATTTGAGCTTTCTCACCCAGTGACATTAAAATTATGTGTTCATAAAGAGGTTTTTTTTTTTAAACTTATTAGCCCGTGGCGATTCCATGCTAGTACAATTTTTTGTCTAGGCTGCATGTCTTTTTGGGTTCTCTTCCAAAGGATTGCAGTTTAAATATTTTGGCTCTCACTTCAGAGTTGTCTGTTGCATCCTTTATGTAGCCTCTATTTACAGTATCTAGGTTACCCACTTAGGTGTTAGATGGAGAAGATACCCGTTTTTCCTCTCTGTTAGATCTAGGAGAATATCAGCATTTTAGATTGCCAAAGCAAATAGTGGTAGAGATGGACTGTTGTCTATTAATTAGAAGAAGAGATCTCGAATCAGTCAGTCAGGACTTGGAATAATTTTGTGTGTCTGTGACCTGTCAAATCACCTGTTTTCCTAAATCCCTTTATGTGCATTGTTGACTTTATTAAGTGAAAATAGCTTGTTTACTTTTTGCTTTTATATATATTTTTTTCAAACATACTTTAAACTATTAAAGCCAAAAGTAAATGTGAAAACTTTTATGGTAGAAAAATGTAATCTCCAATAGCAGCAAGGAGGGGACAGGAGTAGATAAAAATAAACTGTAAGGGGGAAAAAGTTACTTGAAAACAGTTTGGAAAAAAAAAAAAAAGAATTAAGAACCTTTGGTTTTCATAATAGGTAACATTCTGGCAATAGTGTCAAGCAGCTTTGATAGTTCACTTACCATGGCTTTAGGAAAGTGGTCAGTATTACTGTAAGGTTCTAGTCATTTGTTTAGGTTATTTGGTGACTATTTGAAGATGAAAGGTAACTGTACGACTTGTTGCCAGCTATTGTATAAAAAAATAATGACAGACCTATCATTATTTGACAGTGCTAGAATAGACCACAAGCAACTTGGGAGAAAACTGAAAATGTTACAATGCCTGACAGGTTTTAGTTTTAAAATTCGTCATGTAAGATGATCTTAAAAAGAAGTAAGCGGTATTAGTGATCTTAACATTTTATAATGACTGCCTCCTATGTTTCAGAATGAGTTTTCTGGGAGAATTTCAGACATTATCTTCTGGAATACAGAACTCTTTGATAAGAAGATAGGCATTGTTGCCTGAGATCATTAGTGTACATATTGAGTCGGGTGAGAGTCCTCAGTGTCAAGGATGACAGTATATGCCTTGATGGCTACTGGAAATACACGGAGTTAAGTGATTTTAAAAATAGAATCTGGAAGTTAGAATCTGAGACAGACAACTCAGACAGAACAATATAAAAATAATCCATATTGTATTTTGGCCCATGAGTGGAGAATGACTTTGTGAATCTTTCTGTTTCTGCATTCCGCTCGCTTCCCATTCTTGCAAAGTTGCCTGAGTATCAGTTTCAAATTGTTCTACACCTGCCAGTAAATATTTTGAAAAATATTCCAAGTTCAAACATTATAATTAATTTTATTTTCCTATAATCTGCTCTTAGAATGCCAATAAGTAAATTTTCTTGCAGATAGTTAAGTTGTATGAAAACATATTGTGTCACAAAATTTGTTTCTACTGCTTTGAAACCTGTACATGGATCAAGTGCTCAGTCAATACTATTTATCAGTCAGTTTGGTGACCAGGTGGCACGTTTGGAATTGGGAGAAGTAGTAATTCTAGTTTTACAAGGCTCTGACCAATAATCAGGTCAGGGAATCTAGTTTATTCTTTTCAGAGTGCTTCACATTCATTTCTTTCTTAGCTAGTTTCCATATTTAGAATCTAGTGAAGCAGAAATATATTGTGATTTCTATTTTTCATGTGTGGAAATTGAGGTCTGAAGAAATCAATTGCCTTTAAGGTCATTTAGCAGAAGGATGAAGTTGTCAGGACTGGGGCGTAAAACTGTGATGTTAGTTCACGGGCTAGTGAGATCACTGAAATGCTGTACTTCTGTAATGTCATTAAATCAGGGTGCCCACCATGCCCAATACTGACCTATGTTTTAGTGACAAAAATAGTATTATAGAAGAGTGTTACTTTGAGGGTGAAATTATATCAAGTAATCTTGTTAAGCAAATGTGCTAATACGTTTTTTGGGTCTAGCTTACATTATGGGACTCATCGAGTTTCTGAGTTGTCTTTAGTTTTGTTTGGCAGTCACCCTTGGTCGGATCTCCATAGGACACACCCAAATATAACACCAGATGGGCTTGATGTGAAGTATCACTGTTTTGAACCATAGTACTTAGATTTGTATGTACCCAGTGTATTTTATATTTAACTCTTACTTTATAGAATTTTTTTTAGTAAAGTTTCATTTCTGTACATTTATGGGAAGTACTGAAAGAAAAAAGCAAAAGGAAAGAAAGGGAAGTATGTATGTGCAGGGAATTAAGAACAAACGTGCTATCTTTCTTTGCTCACCCCTTTCTATTTTATAAGACTGCTTAGAACTGAGAGCCCTTCCTCTCCAGGAGCTCACATTCTGGTGGCAAAAACAAATAGCTAAACAGGGCATTATCCTTTGGTAAGCCCAGTGCCCTGAATATTACAGGGAGTGGTGGGTGGTTCTAGTTTGGGAGGACTTCCCGGAAGGAGAGCCTGATTGAGCTGAGAACTATTAAGTGAAAAGAGTTTAAAGGCAGAGTGGCAGGCTTTCTCGGTAAACGTGTACCCATCTTGAGCAGAGCTGAGAGATAACATGAATATTCTGGGAAACAGAAGCGGTTTGGTATTTCTAGAGTATAAAATTGGAGACTAGGAACTTGAGAGCAGAGATGACCTGGAGAGTGAGGCAGGACAAGACGATGGACAATTTTGTATGAGGAGGGGTCTTTGATTTCATTTTCCAAGGAGCCAAGGGTTTTAACAAAGCAGATGACTTCAGTGTTTTGATTGACATGGATCATACTGGCTGTCATGTGGGGAAAAGATCCTACAACACGGGGATTTTAACAGGCTATTGCGATGACTGAGTGAGAGGCTAGGGAAGCTAGTGGTAGTGGGAATCTAACATAACAGAAGGATACAGGCCTTGAATAGGAGGGTTTGGGAGAGGAGGAAGTGAGGGATGATGATGCCTAGATTATTGTGTAAGTGTTGGTAGGTTCTGTCAGCTGAGCTAGGAAATCCTGGAGCAGATTTTCAGGAAAAGATTTAGTTCCATTTAGTTCTAGATACAGAGTTTGAGGCATCTGTAGAATTTGGGAGGGAATAGCAGTCAGGCAGGTGGATAGATTAAGCTGAAGTGTGAATTTTCTTAATTATTGAAACTAATGTGTTTGGGCTATTTTGCTCCTGTATTACTGTAAAAATAGTTTAATAATCCTTAAAAAATTTTCCCCTAAGTAATTGGCAGCATTTGATCAGTGATCTTATTTCCCCCATTGCCCCATTAAATCAAAATTCTATATTGAAATGTATGAGCACAGGCTTCAATGAACTCTCTTTGCTTAATGGTGTCCTTTTATGCTAGTCCAGTTGGATTAATTGATGTGATAGACTCACTGAGTTTTACACAAAATATACCAACCTTTATCTTTAAAACTTTATTAGTATATTTAATAGCATAACTTTAAATTTATATTAAAAACAAACAAATATAAGGCTTATGTATTGCATATACTTTAGTGCCTCTATGATAAAGATTTAAGTCTTTATCCTGTAACCTGTTTCTTTATAAGTAAATACGTAATTTAAAATACACAACAGTGCATTTTTTAGTGAAATATTGCTGAGTTCTGTCATATTTATAGTCAAGAAATGTAATACTCTTATTCAGATCCTTTGTGAAAACTTTAATACATTGTTGTTATATACATATAGATATATATGTCTAGATATGAATAGACTCAATGGCAATGGGTTTGGAGAAAAAAATATCTATATGCTGGTAGTGTAGTGCCTAAGGCACTTGCTTGCTAACCAGAAGGCTGGCAGTTCAAACCCACCAGCCACTCCTTGGAAGGAAGGTTAGGCAATTTACTTCTGTAGTGATACTGTCCCAGAAACCCAAGGAGGGGTCGCTATGAATTGGTTCGACTCGAGGAAACATAACAACAACAACAACAACATGCATATATGTATAATATACAATTTGAAAGTGATTTAATAGATATAATTTTTATTACTAATATTGTGCACCTTGGGGAGCTCTGGTGGCATAGTGCCTAAAGCATTTAACTGCTAACCAGAAGGCTGGTGGTTCAAACCCACGAGCCACTCCTCGGAAGGAAGATTGGGCAATCTACTTCTGTAGTGATACTGCCTCGGAAACCCAAGGAGGGTGTTCCTATGAGTCGGATCCGACTCAACTCAATGGCAGTGACTGGTTATTTTTGGTTGGTCTGGGTTAATTAATCTAGGAGGTAAATGTGTTATAGTTGTTGTTGTTATGTGCTGTTGAGTCTGACCCGACTCATAGCAACCTGTCCTTGGGTTTCTGAGGCAATATCACTACAGCAGTAGATTGCCCAGCCATGCTTCTGAGGAGTGGCTGGTGGGTTTGAACCACCAGCCTTCTGGTTAACCGTCAAGTGCCTTAGGCACTTTGCTGCCAGAGCTCCTAATGTGTTATAGAGCAATCTTAATTTACAAACATATTGTCTTAAAAAGGAGCTCTGGTGGTTCAGGCCTTAAGCCCTTAACTGCTAACCAGAAGGTTGGTGATTCAAACCCACCTGCTGCTCCGTGGGAGAAAGATGTGTCAGTCAGTCTGCAGTTCTACTCTGCCCTGTAGGGTTGCTGTGAGTCAGAATCAACTGGATGGCAAGAGATTTGGTGTTTTTTTTTTTTTTTGGTTTATTTTGTTAAAATAGCTATGATAGCATTCTATGTTAAAATGTAAATTCCGATTACCCAAGATATCACAGAGTTCCCAATGAACTTTAATGATGGAAATACTTTATCTTGAGATTTCCTGTATTTGGGAATTTGAAACTCCTTACAGAGAGATTTTCCATCCTCTAATCATTTAGCCAGTAAACATTTATTAAGCATTTACTTGATGCTGCAGTATAAAAATTTGTGACTTTTTTTTTTTTTTTGTAGAGAAGGAGCTTATCTTTGAGGATCCAAATAAATTACTATTTTATTTGAGATAGTAATAATCCTGATTGCGTTTAGAAGTAAGTAAGTGTGACAGGCTCACCAATGGTTTTTATCAGTTGTAGGTAAATTAATTGTTTCTCACCTTATACCTCCAAAACGTCTTCATAATATACATTTGAAAATGCAGAAGGAAGCAGAGAAGAAAGGGCCACAGCTGCTAAAATAGGTCCTCATAGGGTAACATTTCTCCAGGAACTTTTCTCTAATACAGGGTTTGGCCCTCAGCCTTGCAAGTTCCAAAACTTGACTTGTTGGCGCACTGAAAGTGGATCCATGTCTCAGGATTGACTCATAGTAAACAAGGTTATAAGATTGATGTTTAAAATCACAATACAAACCAACTAACATGTAGGATCTGGGTTACTCTAGTTAGCTTGACCAGATCCTTCTGTTCTTGGGACTGACCTATATGGGTAATCAGTGAAGGTCATTTGGTAAGCAAGGAATCTGAACAAAGGAAGTTAGTAATATAATGCAAATGTCTAAGGGCATCAGTCTAAAGGAGGCTAATATATTCAACATCACAATAGAGATAGCATTGACATTCTGATCATTCTGGTTGAAGTCCTTTGTCCAATTCCTTCTCCCCTGAATGGCCATGGGTTTAGAGTCCCTAGCTAGATCTGGGTTCAGCCAAAATACCTCTGAGAGCCTTTCTCTCTCTTTCTATTTCCTTGACTAAATTCTCCAGATTCAGTCTTTAACTTATATTAATACAAATAATCAGGATACAACCTTTTCTTGCTGGCCTGGGATCCATTCATATTCTTAATGTGAGTTTGGTTTAGATTTGTTAAGTGTTGATTTTTATAGTTTACTTCTCTGAAGACCATCTTATAATTCTTAATAAAAGAATACACCATTGCTATAAATTTAAACTTCCATTCATAGAAATTTTGACAAGTGATCTGGTCAGCAGTTTAAGAGGTCTTAATATCCATTTTATATGAAGATGGAATATAGCATTGCCACCTAAGAAAGACACCTTAAGTTAGGTAGGGATCTAGAGGAGTTTTCAATTCGGAGACAGGTGGGATAAACATCACACCAGTTGCATGAAACCATTAAGGTAGTCTGACCACAGAAATTACGATTTTATAGCAAAATAGTAGTATGTCAGGTTAAGATTAGTTAATAGAGAAAGCTGTCATGATTACTCAGTATGAATTAAATACTATTTTTGAAAGCATGCCACTTTATTTTGTGGCCACACATTGATTACAAAAAAATTAAGTGAAAATTTCCAGATATCAGTCTTTGAGAACAATGTCCATGCCTTATTTATCTATACAACCTCAGTGTGTTGTGTGCTGTCAGGTCAATTAGCCATTCTTCGGAAGGAAGATGAGGCAATCTACTTCCGTAGTGGTACTGCCTAGGAAACCCAAGGAGGGGTCGCTAGGAGTCGGGCCGACTCAACGGCACATAACAACAACAACAACAACATAAGAGAGTAGAACTGCCTCCTAGAGTTTCCTAGGTTATAATCTTTATGGGAGGCCATCACCGAACCGCTGACCTTTAAGTAATTAGCAGCCTAGCACTTGACCTTTGGGACGCCAGGCTGCCATTTTCACCGCTGGGATACTCTCTCATCATGGGACAGTTGTAGGAGCTCAGTAAATATTTGTTGAATGAAGGAACTCTCTTCACTGAGTAGATAAGAATTCTTATGATTAGCATATCCCATTTGTAGATTTAAATAATGTGCTTCTGACCTGTGTGAGGAAATTTAGAATTTAGAATTTCAGAATCGTAATTTGCTTGTGATTTTTGTTTTTAAGCCATGTGCTTATTTTCCTATGTCTTACTCAAAAGCATTTTCTAATCTTCAAAAAAGATGGTCTCTAAGGTTTCAAACAGTTCTTCAATTTTCTGATTCTATACGGTTGTGAGTTCAGTGGAATCCAAATTAACGTAAATGTTTCCAGGAATATTTTATAGTCATCATCATCATCTTCATTACTACTACTACTATCTTTAGATAGCACATATAGAGTTTACAGATTGAATTCCACATACTTGCAATTTTAAAACTAGTTCTCTATCACTTATTTAATACTGCATTTAGTAGCACGTACAAGATGGAATGCTTCAATTAACTTTTCTTATGCACTCCAGATATTTTGAGGAGCATATAATTAATCAGTGTAAAGTCACGTTTTAATAAATTAACATTCTAGATGTCTACACCTTTGACATTTTTGTCATTGCGCTCTTATCATCATGGAAGCTGTAGTTCTCTTTGCACGCGACTATCTGCAGGGCTTGGTCTTATTTTGAAGTGCTGGGGTACCACATTGCACTGTTTCTGCAGTTGACTTAACATTGAGAATTTCTGTCTGTGTTCTAAAGAGGCATGATTTCTTCTACAACTATATAAAACATTTTCTGTTACAGTTTTTATTTTCATAAGGAAGGATTACTGTTTATGATTTTGCTTTTGTTTAAAATATGTATATTTTACCTGGTAATATTACATTTTGAAATACATTTCTTCTATAAGATTTATGTAAAACCAAACCAAATTCACTGCTGTCGAGTCAGCTCTGACTCATAGTGACCTCTCCCTGGTTTCCAAGGCAGTATCTCTATGGAAGTAGATTGCCCAATCTTTCTTCTGAGGAGTGGCTGGTGAGTTTGAACTGCCAGCCTTCTGGTTAGCAGGCAAGTGCCTTAGACACTATGCTACCAGAGCTTCCCTAAGTATTTTAATTAGACTTATGACTGTGTCTTTATTATCCAGATGGTCTGATGTAGATTGCTTTATTTTCAATGCAAGGGCTACTTGGACTAACCAAAAGCAGTATAGCTCTAGTTTTTAGGGCTGATGATATGTGTTTAATTCCTGATTGTAAAAGGTCCATTTATATCTATTAGTAATGACCACTTAAATTATCCATGTATCATGGATTTTGGCTGTTTAAGAACTATCATTTTTAGATAGTGCTTTAAAAATTACAGGAGCTCTGCTGGCTTAGAGCCTAAGGCATTTGACTGCTAACCAGAAGGCTGGTGGTTCAAGCCTACCAGCCACTCCTCGGAAGGAATGTTGGGCAATCTACTTCTGTAGTGATACTGCCTCGGAAACCCAAGGAGGGGTCGCCGACTCGATGGCAGTGAGTTTGGTTTTCTTGGTTTTGGTTAAAAATTACATAACACATCAAAAACACTGATTCTAATATATTTTTTTATTGTAAAATAAAACTTACCGCTCTGCTGGATGCTTGCAAAATATTTGAAAATAGTAAAATATTTTGTTTGCATGTAACTGAGAACTAGAGAAAGAAAAACACAATTTATATGAGGCCGCTGTTTTGTGAACTCTCAAAGTATGAATTACACACCACCATCTGTCTGAACTATGACAAATTAATGACCTAATGGCAGTCTTTGGAGTCAATTATTTAGAAAACAGAAACAAACAAAAAAGGACACCTCTGCCCCCCCAACAAACAACAAACAAAAATTTTAATAAATTGTTATCACAGGAAGACTGCATAAGCGTTTTTCATGAGTTTGAGCATTTTAGTTGGCCCCACAGTTTGAGTACAAGAGCTGGTCACAAAATTGAAGAGCTATCATTGTTTTTCAATAAGTCAAAGAACCTGTTAAACACTTAACTAAACAATTGCTTGCATGGAACTGTATGTGCAAGATGATGCCATTTGCATATTTAAAAGCACATGCCTATGTGTGTGATGATGCAAAGAGCATCTTTGCATCTTTGGGTCTTTTACAAAGAATGAATTCATGTATTATTCGTGTCATTAAAAGACAAAACAAATTCACTCAGTTACTTTCTCAAAGATACAGCTCTTCTGCAAGGGAAGCTAATAATTGATCACATAGGTTAGCATTTCAGCAGGATTATAGACATGAGAAAATGGACAACAACTCTTGATGATGAACACTGAAGTCAGGAGTATTTTAGATTTATTTGAATATAAGGTGTCTCATTAACTCTTGTAATACAGTAGAATTTCCAAATTAGGTTCTATTCCCTGAATTGTTTTATGAATGGTATTTGTTCATATCATCAAGAGCTATAAACCAAATAATATAGATATAAATGATAAAATGACTTTTGGTGATATTAAGGAGACATTGTAGCATAAGATGGCAAAGTAAATCTGAGTATAATGAGGTAAAACTTAGATTTTTTTCTGTTCTCTCTTGTAGATGATACTCAAGTTTACTCCTTTAGGAGAGCCTTACTCTCTTTTTCATACTATCAATTTAAAGCTCCATTGATTTTAGCTAACTTTTTATATTAAAATTTTTAAACAGAAACTATTTTTAGCAAGACACTTGTGGTATGTTGCTAATGGGTAGGACTTGTGAAAATAACTTGAGGCATCTAGAAGGTAAGAGTGGAAGTGTGAACTGCAAAGAACACGGAGGAGTGCTAGCGCAGAGTCAGGGTTCAGCCACAGAATCCACAAGCATCAGTAGAGCTCCTAGAGATAGGAGGAGGACCGAAGGAAAAAGTCTTCTTTCACAAAAGCTTGAATGACATGAAACCAGGCTTATGGTGATCAGGGAAGCTATCTACTTGAATTATGAAAGATGTGGCAGTAAGATGAAAATGGTTTCTGGTAGAAGCTAAATGAATAAATATTGGGATTCAGAGGAAAGAAGCTAACTTCTTCAGATACCTGAAAGTCAGGGAGTGGGTGATGAGGTAGTAGCCTGGGTTAGAAAAACTCTAGTCCTAAGAGTTTTGATCCTAGCAAGACTGACAAATGAAGTAGTATAACAGTGTGTAGCACCTAGAATAGAGTGTTTGCTGACGTAAACAGGTGCTGTCACCCATGATCATCTTAGGCTAACCTATTGCTTTTATCATTTGCAAAAAATTACTGAAGAACATAGACTGTATGTGAGAGGTATCCTAACTGCTTGTCTAAGACTCTTCCTCCTGAGTGTCTAAGACTTTTAAAAGATTGAGGGTTTTGAAAGACTTTCTGAGATTGTACTTTGTGAGAGATTTAGAATCACCAGGTTGACTTTGACTCATTGGGACAATGCTCTAAAACCTTGTGATAATATTGCAGTAAAAACTTACCAGACATGAGATGAAGTTAACATTTGCATTATTGTTGACCGGAAAGGCTGGCTAAACCCATACATAATAAAAACAAGATCAGGGAATGTGTGTAACTTGCTTAAGAGAGCAAGCTGTTTTTAAGCCTATTAAAATAGCAGTTTATTTGTAAGATGCTTTACAGTATTCAAAATGTGTTCACATCTAACACACGATGCGCAGATTAAAATTTGAGCTTACTATCCATTTACTCAGTCTCAGAGGAATCTACTTTTTCTGGCAGGACTTTGTTAGCATTTTATTTGTTACTGGAAAATAATAAAATATTAAAAAATGATAATTATAGATTTGAAAGAGTTTTCTCCTTCCTTTCTCGCATTGTATAAAGAAGTGGGCCCTGATAGTTTATCACAGGTTTGACCCCTGGACTATTTAGTCTCTCGGAGCCTCAGCTTTATTTGTAAAATGAGAGTGTTGCCATCTGCCTTGTCAGAGGGGTGGTGCACATGAGAAATAACACAGGTAGAGCCTCCTGGATGGTGACGGGCATGTGGTGAGTCCACCAGAATGATTGCTGTGATTTGATTGTTAGCTAGAAAGAGTACGAGAAAAGAGTTCAGTCAAATGACAACTAAGAAGCACATCCTGCAGGCATGTCTCCTTTCAAGTAGTCTTCCAGGAGGAGCAAGCTTTTAATTTGCTTTTAATCAACACCGACGATAATAATAAAAAGCAGTCCAAAGCATTGCCTTTAAAACACAAGATACCTCGATCACTGACCGAATATTTTTGCTTTTCATCTGCCTGAGTGCTATCAAGTAGTCGTCAGATGAAAAGCCCTTGTTTGAAAAGAAATGTGTGTGCAGATATGAGGCAATTATTAATTCTGTTGTATTCAAATCAATTACTAAAGAAATGAAACTAAAATTACCTAATTAAAGCGAATCACAAATAAGCTTGCTCTGTTTGTGAGGGGTGTAATTGAAATGGTAATTACGCAGTGATAGTACATTTTGTTTGAGGATGGCAATTCTGAAGATACGTTTGCCGTTTGCCGCAGGACTTGGCTGTTCCATGGGCCTCCCCACCTGACCTTGCTCAGAGTGATCTTTTAGCACAGACTTGTTTCCTTGTTGACTAGACGTGTTGGTGAGTGAATTCCCAGCATGGTTCTGAAATTTCACTCATTTCCATACTCATGGTGCCTTATATCCTGCGTTATAACTCAACTGTCTGTTGCAAATCTGACTTTCTCAGTTCTGCCTATCAGTCCCAAGTGATGTCTGTCTTCTGTTACCCTATAAACAATCAAAGAGAAAGCAGGATGCTCTTTTTAAAAAGTTTTTGTAGCCAAGGCACAGAAATAGACTATTTACAGGTCATTTGGTTAAAGGGTACAGAAATCTTTATAAATCTCAATGAGATCATTTAAAGATACACATTTTGGTTTTCATGTCAGGAGTTTAGCTTTTCTTGTATTAGGGCTACAATTAGCATAGACACCACGAGGTCAGTCCCTAAAGCCAAGTGACCCTTCCAGGGGTAGTTTCTTCTCTAACAATTTGGAAGCTTTATCACTTCCTATCATGTTGTATGTTGCCTTGAATACTTGTGTCCATCTTATCTCCCCTGAAAACTGGAAACTCCTGAGGGCAGGGAGATGACTTTGTAATCTCTGCAGCCTGAGGGTAGCAGACAGATTATGACTGTGGAGCTGAACAGATTTGGAATTGGACCTTGGCTGAGCTGTGTATTAGCTTTAATTTACTTGCTTGTTAAATAGGGAAAGTTAGTACTTGTTTGTTGAGGTTGTTGTGAGGATTAATAAAATAACTTTAGCATTCAGCCAAGCAGTAGACAGGTCTATGGGGTAAGCAATGACATGAGGTATGTACTCCTTAGAACAATCAATCATGTGAGATCATTTGTCCATGGATAAAGCTCAGCATGCAGAAAGGGACAGGAAAGAAGGACAAATAGAAAAGGGAAACAGGGAGGAAGTGGGAAGAGTGCTGTTACATTGTGCATTCAATGTCATGAAACAGAACATGTATTATGTTTGAATGGAAAACTAATTTGTTATGTAAACTTTCACTCAGATCACAATAAAAAAGTTAAAAAAACAAAACAGAACAAACTTTAGTAAAGCACCTCTCAGAATGCCTAACACATTTCAAGAAATAATTCAATAAATATTATTTTTCATTTTCTACATCAGACGGCAGGCTCAATGTTTTATACATAGTAGTCACTCAGTTAATTAAGGTTGCCTATTGATATTTTTGAGAGCTCTGGTGGTGTAGTGCCTAAGGCATTTGACTGCTAACCAGAAGGCGTGGTTCAAACCCACCAGCCACTTCTCAGGAAGAAAGATTGGGCAAACTACTTCCATAGTGATACCCCCTTGGAAACCCCCCGAGGGGTCACTATGAGTTGGATCTGACTCGACACCAGTGAGTTTTTTTTTCTGGTGGCATAGTGCATAAGGCATCTGGCTGCTAACCAGAAGGCTGACAATTCAAACCCACCAGCCACTTCTCGGAAGGAAGATTGGGAAGTCTACTTCCATAGAGATACCACCTCGGAAACCCAAGGAGGGGTCACTATGAGTTTGATTTGACTCGCCGGCAGTGAGTTTATTAATATTTTAGGAGTCCCTGCATGACACAAATAGTTAAATGCTCGACTACAAATCTACAAGTTGGCAGTTCCAACCCACCCATCGGGGATGAAGAAGAAAGGCCTGGCAATCTACTTTTGAAAGGTCTCAATCAAAACCAAACCCATTGCTGTTGAGTCAATTCCAGCTCATAACAACCCTATAGGACAGAGTAGAATTGCCCAGAGAGTTTCAGGACTGTAATCTCTATGGGAGCAGACCGCCACCTCCTTCCTCTGCAGAGTGGCTGGTGGGTTTGAACCATTAACTTTCAGGTAAGCAGCCAAGCTCTTAACCACTCCGCCCCCAGGGTTCCTCTCTGAAGACTCACACCCTTGAAAACTGTATGGAGCAGTTCCACTCTGCATACCTGGGGTTGCCGTGCATCAAAATTGATTCAACAGCTGCTGTTTTCTTTTTTAAAAAAAATGAATGTTCCAATATTATTATGAGTTAATATGTATTGGGTACTTGTACCTGACAATGTATTAGAGACATATCTGTTATTCTGGGCTGTTATTACTTGATTAACCCCACTGGTTTTGTTGCTTCAGTTATGTTATTCACGTTGAGGATATCAGAGACTAAATCACCTCATTACAACTCACTGCTGTCGAATGGGACCCGACTCAGAGAGACCCCTCCTTGGGTTTCTGAGGCAGTATCTCTATGGAAATAGATTGCCCAATCCTCCTTCTGAAGAGTGGCTGATGGGTTTGAACCACCAGCCTTCTGGTTATCAGTCACATGCCTTAGGCACTATGCTGCCAGAGCTCCTTATTAGTCCTTTTTATTTGTTACTAGAAAATAGTAAATGCAGGCAGTGTAAAGTAAATGCTCTAAAGTTAGTTCTAGTATAGACTCTTTTCTCAAAGTCTAACTCTTTTCTCAATGTCCAAGGAGAATCCTATGTTGATCTAAAAGCTTCAAGTACTTAGAAAATTTTTTGTTTCATAAAAGTTCTTTTCGTTGTGACACTTTAGAATATTGAAATGGGTTTAGAGAAGACTGTCAAGGAATCATTTTGATTATATGATAGAGGTTGCTGTGAGTTGACATCGGGTCAGTTCTCGCTGGTGGTGACCTTACATACACCGGAATGAGACACCGCCTGGTTCTGCATCATCATCACTGTCAGTGGGCTGTCCACTGGTGCAGCTCCTGTGTTGTGCCTTTCAACATAGGGGGCACATCTTCTAACAGTATATTGGACAATATTCTGTTGCGATTCATTGACTAATTTTTGGAAATAGATTGCTACCTAGTTTGTTATAACCTGGAAGCTCTATTGAAACCTGTCCACCACTGTTGACTCTAACAATATTTGAAATATCAGTGTTATAGCTGGCAACCTCATACATACCCACACTCGAACACACATGCACACAGTCTATCAATCAATAAATTAAAAGAAGTGAAATTCACTGCCAGACATTTTGGTTATTTCTTAGTAGGAAGTATGAAATAAGTGAGGTATAGCCAGGAAAGTCTGAAGTTTTAGTTTTAAAGCTGCTATAGGTACAGTTATTATTGCTGTTATTATCATTGCTATTTTCACTAATGAAGATTTCTAATCACCACGAGCCAAGATCTCTCAAGCCGTAAGTTGCCCATTTCATAGACATGCATGAACATGGGATGTAAGACCTCTATTGTGTGTGGTCAGCTGTCATCCAGTGGCTAAATCCCAAAGGTCCTTCGGAGACGTGAATCACATGACTCTTCTTTGAGACTGTTATACAGTCTGCTTATGCCAGATTGTGAGGCCAGACCTTAATTTTCTTTGAATGATAGTGATAATTGTCCCATTTGTCCCTGGTACAATTATTTTCACAGTACTTGAGATCAGATTAAAAAAGCTTTACAAAGTTTTTTTGAACCTTTCATGAAATATTGTTTAAATATGTCCCAGAAGCTTGTTAGATGAGCAATCATAATTTTCAAACATTCTGTTGATAGAATAATAAGCACTACTGTGTATTAGTCTGCAGGATACTGAGTCTTCCAGTTGTTTAAATTAACTTCTGACACATCTACTTCTTAAGAAGTAATCTTTTTATTGCTTCTCTGCTCCAGATTTTTCTCTATTTTTAATGTTACTATAAAATTGTATGTTTTGGAAGATGTGGAAATGTAATTTGTTTGGCATAAAGTTCTGTAGGTTAAGCTGATAAGTTCAACTGTTGGTTGAAGCATTTGTCTGTTTATATATTCATTTGGGGCGACTCCTTAGGCTTTGGGGTCAGAGTCGAGTTGCCTATAATCTTTACTGTAGCTGCTTGCCAGGCCTGGATCTTCCTCAGTGCTGCTGGGTGGGTTCAAACAGGCAACCTTTGGGTTTCTAGATGAATGGAGACTGTCTGGGCCACCCAGGGACCTGCCCATACATTTAAGTGGCTTATTTAGGAAGGCAATGTACTTATTCCTAATTGAACTGGAAATGCTTGTGTCTGTATTATCAATATTAGCAATTTACTAATGGTCATTTGCATTTTCATTTGGATAAGAACCTTTGTGGTAATCATTCTCTAATTTTCTGTTTGTGATTCTTCTTTTTTTTATTGTGAATGGTTGGCACTGGTTTACTATAAAGCATGTTTAGCTACTAGCAAGTTTCTTTTTAATTACAATTAAGGTACATTTTTACTTACTTGAGAATCTCTTTACAGTAGTGGGGAATTTAAACATTCCCCCATATATTTGGATTTCTAGCCTGAAGTTCTTGATATTTTGGATCTGATTCTGTTGTGCATGGGGTCATCATGAGTTGGGGGGCCAGTGGACAGCAGTTACAACAACAGCAGTGTGTTTTCAGGACCAGATGTCTGGATGGGTACAATCCTGATGATTGGTGGGCTGTGATTTTATTTTTCATTTTATTGTAAGCACTTTATTGCTTTAAAAGGCACTCATGTATTAGATTTGATGTTTTTACCTTTGCTGCCTGTGAGAGACCCTAACCAAAAGGATATCACGCTTGGTAAAGTGGAGGGTCAGCAAACAAGGGGAAGGCCCTTGATGAGATGGATTGACACAGTGGCTGCAACGATGGGTTCAGGTACGGCAAGGATTGTGAGGCTGGCACAGGACTAGGCGGCGTTTCGTTCTGTTGTACACAGGGTTGCTATGAGTTGGAGGTGACTCGACGGCATCTAACAACTAACAACAACACGAGAAACCCTGGGTTTGATAATTAGTAATTTTTTTCTGAGTTTCTTATTTTAACAAATAGATTATGGACTATTGAAATAAAGAAAATGACTATGTTAATTGACCTCTGTAAGCTAGATGCTTTTTAAAATAAATAAATAGTATTTTACTGTGTTTTCAGTGAAGTTTACATGCAGTTGAGACTCGCATTCAGTGATTTCTCCACAAATTGTTCAGTGACATTGGTTAAGTTCTTCACATTGTATGGCCGTTCTCATTACTTCTGTTCTGGTTGTTCTGTTTAAGCTGGAAGCTTTTGGTAGCAACATGAGAAGCATCTTCTTCCCTATCTTAAAAGAAAGAAATAGAGGACTGTTCCCATTGAAAGTGTCATCATCAATGGCTGCCAGTTACTCAGAGAACAGAAAGCATCTGGTACTCACCTTCCTTCTTTGTCTGTTAGCAGCTCTTATGTGTCCATTTGCAGGTCCTCTTCTCCCTTTCTCTTTAGATACCACCAGTACTTTGATGACTTTTAAGTCTGTATCTTGTACGGTTCCTTGCCTTGACAGTGCAGTATTATAGATTTTTTGTTTGGATATCTAATAGGAATATGAAATTTAATATGGCCAGACCAGATTTTTTTCCCACTCCTACCCCAATCTGTTTCCCCACACACCTTTTCCAAGTAAATTGCACCATCATCTTCTAAGTTGCTCAGGAAAAAAAAAATAAAATAAAAAGAAGGGATCTTCACTGATTCTCAAACCTTCTGTCCACAATGATTAACTCTACTTCTAAAATACACCCCAGATTTAAACAGTTCTTACTATAGCCACAGTTAGAATTAGTCTCAGCTGCTATTGTTTCTTAGGCTGCTGAGCCTTTTATAATGATCTTCCTGCCTCTATCTACCCTTACTCCTCTATGGACCATCATTCACACAGTAGTTAGAGCCGGACTTTCTGAAGCCCAAACCAGATGACAGCAATCCTATGCTTTCAACACAAAGGCTTTCCACTTAAATTAGAGTACAGTTAAAATTCCTTTCCAAAGTCTGATGATCCTAAAGGACTTGATTCCTGCCTCCATTTCTGACTTTCTCTTCTTTCATTCTTCCCACTGTTAATAAACTCCCAATACACCTTCCGTCTTTCTTTTCCTTGCAGATGGTAATTTCATTTCCATCTTTGTCCTTGGAACACTCTTTCTTCATAACTTTGTATGAAAGCCTTCTTTTCTAATCATACCTCAATGGTTGCCTTCTTGGAGGGGCTTTTCCCGAGCACCATAGGTAAATAAGTCCCTCTTCAGGCAGTCTATGATGTTATCCTATTTTATTTTCTTTATTGTACTTATCAGTGTCTAAAATTATCTAATTGTTTGTTTGTATACCTCCCACTCAACAAACAATTGAGGAAGGGATTTGGTCTTATACATTGATGTAGCCTAACACCCAGAAAAGGACTAAACAATGATTGTCAGCTTATGGATTAACTGAATTCTAATCCTTTTCTTCAATAAATAGAATTATGTAAGTCCTTGCATGCCTATGTGAAAGGAGCACTGGTGGCAAAGTGGGTAAACATTTGGCTTCTAACCATCAGTTCAAACCCACCAGCTGCTCTGCAGGAGGAAGATGAGGCAATCTACTTTTGTAAAGATTTACAGCCTTGGAAACCCAATGGGAGTCACTATGAGTCTGAATCGATTAGATGGTTTTGGGTTTTTTATGTTTATATAACAATCACAGTATTTTATGCTGAAACATGCATTCTAAAGCTTGTATTTTAAAAGTGAGTACATTGAAGCCTAAGATCACATGAGGAGATTGTAGCAGAAAAAATATTCTTTGACATGAAATCCTCATTCCTTCTTTTCATTCATTTATTATTTCATTTACATCAAATATTGGGCACTTGTTTTGCTCTGGACCTTAGCAGCCCGTGAGGATGCAGTTGTTCTTGGGTTTTGGGGTGACGGCCTGTGGAAGCATTTAAGAGACTTGGCTTTCAGGTTACATCGGCTTTCAGGTTACATCCTGTTGCCATTGAGTCAATTCTGACTCATAACAACCCTATTGGATAAGGTAGAACTGTCCCATAGGGTTTCCAAGGTTGTAAATCTTTATGGAAGCAGACTGCCACATCCTTCTCCTGCCAAGAGACTGGTGGATTTAAACTGATGAACTTTTGGAATCCTTTTTCAAGTTATGTCCAAATAAACGAAACTCACTGCTGTTGCTGATTTCAACTCATAGTGACTCCTCCTTGGGTTTCCAGGGCATAGTGCCTAAGGCACCCACCAGCCACTCCTCGGAAGGAAGGTTGGGCAATCCTACTTCCTTAGTGATACTGCCTCGGAAACCCAAGGAGGGGTCGCAATGAGTTGGGGCTGACTCGATGGCAAACAACAACAGCAACAACAATCACTGCAGAAGTAGATTGCCCAGCCTTCCTTCCAAAGAGGCTGGTGGGTTTGAACCACCAGCCTTCTGGTTAGCAGTCAAATGCCTTAGGCACTATGCCACCGGAGCTCCTTCAAGGTATATAGACCTGGATTAAAGTCCTAGCTCTTTTTTTTTTTTTTGACTTTTAGGCATAATCTTAGGGAGTTACTGATACTCAGTTGTTCTTCAACCTCATAGCTGGGTGACCTTGAGAAAGTTCCTTGGACTTTCTAAATATAGTACTTCATTAGTCAAATGTGTGTAATAAAAATAATACCTTTGACATAAGTTGTAAGTATTAAATGAAATAGCTTGCATAAAGCATTTAGCTCATTGTCACAGTTTGCTGCTGTTTTTTTACAGACTGTAAACCTTGAATATGATTTTTATACTTAGCAACTATGATTCACAAAGATTGAACATTAAGTAATACCAACTCAGTCTGAAGTTACGTCTTGCCTTCTAGAAAACATTTTTTTTTTTCTGACTTGGTCGTCATAACATGTTTTTTTGCGTATTCATTTCTAGTAAGCAAACAAGCAAAAACTAAGTTTGCTGTCCCCACATGCCACAGAATTCAGTAAATCTATGGTGATGTTCCACAAATCTATTTTATTTTTTAATGATAAGTTTATTTAGCTTTTCTACTTGATTTTATGTCATATGTAATAGTATTTTAATTATTATTGTTGATTATCATGGTAATTTAATATAATAGGCTCTTAGTACTTACAAAAGGGGATGCTTTGTAAAAACAATCAAATCTTCTTAGAAAATAACTTACTAATTTTTTTGTTCCAAGAATGTTTTAGAAATACATCTGTTTAAGATAGTTAATTAGGTAGAAAAACCTGCATGTTGCATTTTTTAAAAAAAGAAAATTGTTATATCTAACTGAAAATTTTTATTATAGACTAAGTCCTAAAAAGAAAATAAAACAGGTATACTGGTGCTTCCAAATTACATTCATTTGGATCAGAATAACTATCTTCATCCTATGATTATATGTATATCATATGGATCAAAAAAAGAGTTTGGAATGGGATTAACTCTCTGGAAGAAAGTGGTCTTATCTTAACCTTACAGCTGGAAAATATGAGAATTGGAAACTTAATTGATTGATACTAGATCACATCATTATCCAATGAGTAAGGACTACTAGCTGGAACTGACATCTGGTTGTTTTCATTTTAAAAAATAATTCACAATTATGATGATGTTCTACTTAGTATTTAGTAAAGATGTGGTTCACTAAGAATACTCTTAGGGTTTAAAAGGCACCTAACTTTATAGTCTAGTGTTTTTGGAGCTTTGAAGATTTGGGGAGAGGTTTGAAATGAAGATATAGAATTGGAACAGCATGACTTCAGCTAATGGGCAGTCTGCCCTTGACCCCTTCGCTGCCACTGCCAGTAAACATAGGTCTTTGCAAGTATAACTGCCTTATACCCATTTTATTTACAGTTTTCGCAGCTAATGAATAATAAGGAAAAGTCCACCAGGACCTGACTGTTTACCTCTCTAATGGCAATTTACAGATGGTGTATGCTGTGGCTGTTACAAACCATGTCCTGTAATAGCATTTGATGTAAGTAGCTGCTCACCATTCTGTATTGTGGTTGCAGCCGGAGAAATAGAAAATTGGTCATTTCCCGGCAGATAGCAGTAAGTTTCAATTCAGTCAGAATGCTGTATGTACTATGATAGGTTTATAATTATTACCCTAAGATTGATGGTTTTTTGGTGAGTGTAAATTTGTGCAGCAGTAATCCATTAAGAAATCAATAATCATTCCATTCTGATGTGTAGTTCCTCTTCACTGTTATAAATATGTACCCAGAGCTGAAACCAACGCTTTTTTTAAAATTGTAGTTGACACTATTGGAAATGAGAGAATTATAATATTTTTTTTCTCCAATCAGATTCCTTTTTCTTTGCCTGAGTGTTCTTCCTCCATATTGCACGCTTACTGAAGGGCTGTGTATTTTTCTCATCTTTTTTTTTTTTTTTTTTTAATTTAGACCTTTTTAATATAGGTAGAACCAGGGTAATATAGGTAGTGGCAGAATGAAAAGATGTAGCAGCACTGTCTACTTTTCTCCATATTAATTTTTGAAAATAACAATTTGTAAGTTTCAATTATCTCAGGGGTTTTTTCCCCTGCATTGTGGATGTAATTTATTACTAAATCTACATGATTGAGAAAGTGGTAGATCTTTCCTTCTGAAAATAGAATTTTAACTCTATTTCTATAATCTCATTAAGAAAACAAAACTAACATTTATTTATTGCCCATACCTGCTCAACACTCTGCTACATGTACAGCGACAACCCTGCTTTCAAATGAACGTGTATGTTAGAGACACGGCGAGAGAGACAGGAATCAACACAAGTAACATAAGGATGTGAAGCAAGGAGAAAAGTGGTGGGGGAAATGCTGACTCTGAAATCATCCATTACGTAAGTTCCGAAGTGGAACTTGGTATTATGGCATGATAGTGTTGGGGATGGGGTGTGGGTGGTGAGTTTCATCCTACAGGAGATGTGGCCAGGGGTACAAAATTCTGCCGTGATCTGGGTCTGAAGAGCAGTTTAATTAGAGATTCTAAATTAAAGTAATATAGTTACATAATATAAATTTAAAACAATGGAGAAAGATATAAAATAAAAAATAAAAGCCCAATTGCCCAAGTAATCCTAGTCTTCAGTTCCTTATGGTACCAATATCTTAAATATTTTTTCAGAGTTTTTATCTTTTTCTCCTGGTGTGTGTGTGTGTGTGTGTGTATGTGTATATGTATACACATATACACGTACACACAATTGACCTTTAAACAGCACAGAGATTAGGGCTGCCGACTCCCATTAAGTCAAAATCTGCTTATAACTTTTGACTCCCCAGAAACTTAACTACTGTTAGCCTACTGTTAATTGGAAACCTTACTGACAATATAAACAGTCAGTTAACACAGTTCTTGCTGTACATTTACTAGATTTTCACAAGAAGACACACACACATATAGAAAAGATAAGTTTGTTCAGTGTATGCATGATGAGTATTTACTGTTCATTGAGTAGAAGTGGATCATCGTAAAGGCCCTCGTCCTTGTCTTCACGTTGAGCAGGCTGAGGATGAGGAGGAAGAAGAGGGTTGGTCACACTGTCTCAGGGTAGCAGAGGTAGAGAAGTAGAGGCGGTTGAGGAGGGAGCAGGAGACACAGGGACATTCAGTGTAACTACATAGAAATACATGTAATTTTTGTTTGAGTTTTCTTTTGCTTTTTCATCTCTCTAAACGTACTGCTATACTGTACGAGTCCTTCTTACACCATTTGCTTTAGTTTTAGTGCCTGTAAAGGACAAGGGTCCGTGCTGTAAAAGAGGTGAAAGGCAGTCTTGAATAATTGGAATCCTTCTGCCAGATCATCTAATGCCAGTTTGTTTTCTGGCACTGCTGCTTCTATGTCTTTCTCCTCATTGTCTGGCACTGGCTCGGAAGCGCTCACCTCCACCAAGTCATCTTCTAGTAACTCCTCTGGTGTGGTGTCTGTTAGCTCTTGAATTTCTCCAAGACCCAGATCTTGAAAAATATCTGTGTGAAGGTGGATTCATTTATAAGTGGACCCACACAGTTCAAAACTTTGTTATTCAAAGGTCAACTGTATATATGTAATATACATATCTGAACTTTTCTATTAGTGCAAATAGGATACTCTGTACATACTGTGCTGTGGCTTGATTTTTCATTTAGGGATTTTTTTTTTTTTTTCATTTCAATATGAGGAGATTTACCTCATTCTTTGTGCATAGCTGCATAGAATCCTGTTGAATGGATACACCATAGAGTTACTTAACTAGTCCTCTAGTGATGGACTTTAGGTTGTTTCTAGGATTTTACTACTCCATAACAACATTCCTGTGGACATCTTTTTTCCATCTGTTTACCTTGACATCTACTGGTTTTGGAATGCAAGTGGTTGACATTCTTGGTGTAAATTGAAAACTTTGTGGCATCCACCTAGAGGTACCTGGGAAGAAACCCCTGGTGATCTACTGAAGTATCATTTATTGAAAACCGTGTGGAGCACAGTTCCACTCTGACATAATTAGGGTCACCTCGAGTTGGAGTTAACTCAGTGGCTACCATTTTTTTTTTTTTTTGTATTTTTGTATTTGTTATATTTACATACATCCTTAGAATAATTTAGCTGTAGATTTGTTGTGTTAAAAAGTCTGTGTGCTGACCATTTTGATGGATACAGTATTACCAAATTGCCCTTGGAAAAGATTACCATTTACACAACAACCAATAGTGTGTTAGTCCCTCTTTTGGTAACTTTAACAACACTGTTTTATCAATTTTGATTAATCTGATAAAAGGAAGATGGCATACAGGTATATTTGACATCTGTTAATATGTTTTTTGTTGTTGTTGTTGTTATTGTTGGGAAGAATCTGTGTTTAATTTATATCCCACAAGAATATTTCTGCTTTAGCATCCACTAAAAATTATAATAAAAAATTCTATTAATAAGGAGGAATGAAACATATCTTACTTGAAACCCGTGCTTTCAGGCAGATTTATTAAAGGATAATGGAAAGATGCTAATTGTTTGATGTTAAATAGAAGCTTCGAAATGTTGCACATGTGAGATCAGAGGATGTGGCTTTTATTCCTAGCTCTGCTTGTGGCACTGGTTTATCTTGTTAAGTCATGTAAGAAACCCTCCCAATATGTTTAGCATAGCAAAACTTAAGGAGTTATCACAGTTGTAATTGTTGTGCCTTGAAACCTGGCCATCCATATAGCATTTCTTTTAGGAGAACTATAGTTAGATAAAACTCAGTTAGAACTTTTAGTGTCTATCTAAATAGTAGAAGTAGCAAGCAAAGAATACAGAAAGAATGTGGTAACATATTACTTAAATATGATTTGATTAATTCCATTTAAATTACTAACTGAAGTTAAGGGATCAGGAAGCTGCCTGTATGGGCACGATAGATTTCTCCTTTTTTCCTGTTTCAAGGCTAGTGTTCACTGGACCAATCATTTATTTGATGAGCAAGTTGTATTGCTTAGAACCTCACTGGCTAAGCCCGCTCCTGTTCATGAATCCACCAGATTTGAACTCATCCTGTGCTTTTCTTACATGGGAAACTGAAATATACTTGAGAACAGAGAAGGTTCATTATATGACATGTATGTTTTCACACACACAAGTTTGTATTACGAATTTAGAGCTTTTGCTGAAAGTTCCTAATCTACTCAAAGTACTAGATTGTTGTCACACTGTTGAGGAAAAGAAGGAAGATACAGACTAGTGGGGCCACCAACATGCTGGACTTGTTTTTTGACCCAGAGAGAATGCTAGGTTTGAATATAAACATGCAATGTCTTCTTTTTCCCCCTTTTCCAGAGTGGTAGTTTGGGGACATGGCTGGGACATCTTGCTTTTTTTTTTTTTTTTTGCCTGTGAAACCACATTTAAAAATGTTAGGCTTCTAAGTCCTCTTCTAGGGCTAGAACTTTTCTCTTGCTTTCATTTTTTTTTTTTTTTTTTTTAAGTGTACTCATGTCATTCATCTCACCACTGAAAACAGCCCTGCTGAATCAAACACTTACTTCCAAGCAACCCTAGAGGTCATTTAGAACAACTTCCTAAACAAAGCAAGACTGTCCTTGACAGCATGCGTGACAGGTGGTCTCTGGGACTTCGACTGCTTTCAGTACTGGAGGAAGGAAGCCCACTGTTGTGTTGTTGATCAGCTTTAATTCTTAGAAAGTTCTTTCTTGTGTCCTCATCTGCCTCTCAGGAATGCCACTGCCTTTTAACTAAAACATAAACTAGATATCTGATAGGAGTTAAGATGCTCTGTTATATATTAATGCTCATAGATTATGTTTTCATGTGGGTTTTTAGAGTTTTGCATTGACCCTTGTGTTTATAAAAGACTGTCATAATTTCTTCTGAGGATTAATGTCCCAAGTGTAACGCTCAGCCTAACTGTTCAGTCTCTTTTCTTCTCTCCCACAAACATCTTTGAGTGTGCCTTGTAAGTATGGTTAAATAAACAAGAACAAAACAAACAAAAAAATTCTGAGTTCTGTTTTCAGAGTACATCTTACTAACTTTCAGATATTTTACCTTAAAATAACTCTTAAGTCTTTTATTTGACAATTCAGATTAAGTTGTAGTTAAAATGATATTTTTGAATGGAAACTATACATGCTTTGAAGACAGAAACGCTTTAATTACATTTTCATTTCACATGTAACAGAATTTTGACTTTGTACATGGACGTTTGGGCAGTTAGTGTGGTACTCTAAAACCTGATGGTTTTATTCGGTTGCTTTTGGACTTAAAAGTGATAAGGGATATAGAGAGACGTTGCAAAATTCATATAGAGAAAGAGGATCTTCCTTCAGAGATTCATTTATCAGAGGTTGTGGAAATTTATCCCAAAACTTCAGCTGACATTTCCTATGAATAATTCCACGGGGAAAAAGATAATATGGGGGTCCCCTGAAAGGGGTTCTAGGCATCCTAATTTGTTCCTCTGAGGATATTAACAATATTTGAATTGGTTTATGACTTCGTATTTCTCCCTTGCCCAAGTGACAGTTTTACTGAGCCTTTATTGGATTTACTATTGTAATTGGATATGGAATTATGCTGGGAACATATATTTCAATATGTGCACCTTAGCAATCTTAATCGTTAAAATGATGACTCACTCACATTTAACAGGAAAATTGGCTGGCTTCATCTTTGTGTGAACATTCGGGGAGGAGCCGACCCCTAGCTGCAGAGATACCACAAATGTTCCGGGTCAACCTGTGGCACAGCCTTGCTGGGTGCAGGGTGGGAATATCTGGGTAAGCCTGGCTAGATTTTGTCAGGCATGTCTTTGCTTTAGTTCAGAGAACTAGCTAATTAGGAAATTCACTGGCTGAAAAATGGTTGCACGTAAGTTTAACGGATGTGTTAGCCCATTTAATTATGTCACTGTAGATTTGATAAGGGTGCTTCTGCAAGTTTACATTGTAGCCCCTGATTAAACAATGACCAACTCATTTTAAAAGTATTTATGTCATATAGCACGGTTTCCCCAACTTGTTTCAGCATAAAAATCATCTGGAATGCTCATCAAAATAAAGATTCCCAGACCTCATCCCAGATATACTGAATTGGAAGCTTCGAGGGAGGGAAAGGCCTGTGACTGATTCTGCCAAACAGGACAGTTTAGGAAACACTGTCACATAGTATGGGAGCTCTGGTGGCATAGTGCCTAAGGCATTTGACTGCTAACCAGAAGGCTGGCCGTTCAAACCCACCAGCCACTCCTCGGAAGGAAGGTTGGGCAACCTACTTCCCTAGTGATACCGCCTCGGAAACCCTAGGAGGAGTCGCTGTGAGTCGGGATCTGACTGGACAGCGGTGAGGAGGATCACATAGTATATATGTGGGAATGGGAAAGGACTGCATTGGGAAACAACTATAGTTTACTTCAAAGAGCTTGGGAATGATGCACATTACTATCTTCACACATGAAATTGCCCCCGTCTACTTTTCAGCAAGTGGTGAAAGCATATCATTGATCTATACCTGTAGGAAGAGGCTTTGGAAGCATAGTGTTTAAAGCATTTGGCTGCTAACCAAGAGATTAGTGGTTCAAATCCTGCAGCTGCTCTGCTGGTGGGAGGAGGACAAGACAGTCTAGTCTGCTTTTTACAGCCTTAGAAACCCTGTGGGGCAGTTCTACTCTGTCCTAACAGATTGCTGTGAGTCAGAATTGACTAGAAGGCAGTGGGTGTACCTGGAGGGCTTTGGGGGAGTTTTTTTTTTTTTCCCAGAAAAATGTAAAAGAGATTTGAGTTTTAGTCATTATTACAGTAGAGTCCCTGGGTGATGCAGATAGTTAACACTCTCAGCTGCTAACCTGAGGGCTGGCGGTTCAAGTCCACACAGAGGCACCGCAGAAGAAAGGCCTGGTAGGATACTTCCGGAAAGTCAGCGGTTCCAAACACGGCTCTCCTAGCACCCACATGTAGTCTGCGGGAGTTGGAAGGGACTCAAAAGCAACCGCTTTAGTTTCTTTTTTTCCTTTTAATTGTAGTATGCAAAGAATCTTTAGTCTCTCTCTCTTTCTCTCTCTCTCTTTTTCTCTCTCTCTCCCTGCCTTTGATTATGTTTCTCATTCTTAACCTATTAGGTCATTTTATTTGGGATGTTTTATAAAAATGCGTGTGACATTTTCACACTGCATTTTCTGAGGCTGACTGTTTTCTCTCCTCTCGTTTCTCAGTTGTATTCCCTCAGCCTGTTTACGCAAAATAGACACATGTTCCTGTTTCTGCCAGGGAGCTCGTGCATCTGTTGACACTTCAGAAATAATCAGTTTAGATTTCAACAGCTGATTAGTTTTCTGTTCTAACTAAACTGAGAAGGAGTTCTTAAGAATGGTAACAGATATTATTCTACTTAATGTTGGCTATAAAAATGTAATATGGATCATTTTAAACCAGTGCTGTGCTGTGCTTATGAAGGCCTTTGCTGTAGTTATGTTTTTATTTCTTAAAGAAACTGTCAAAACATTTAGTGACCAAAATGCCAAGAGCAATATTCCATGAATAATCACACACATTTCATTAGGATACTTTCAGTTATAGTGACTCTCTGAAAAGCAGAAAGAATATTGATGGAATTCCAGGAATATCCTATGTGATCTGCTAAACAGTTTCACGAGGACTGCAACTTCCACATTGAATTACTACCGAACATAAGAAATATAGCTAATGGTATCAGCATGGCACCCAAGTACTGATTTGCCCAAGATAGGAAGCTGTATCCCCATGATCTGCAGCCAAAAGGAAAGAAGAGATGTACGTTTTAAATGCACTTGGGCAACAGTTACCTGGTTGACCTTATATTTCTCCAGTAGTCTGTAGAAATAGCCTAAAAATAGATTAAGAACATAATAGAATTGGTAGAAATAATGAATCAAGATAAATAGAATCAGAAAGCATAATAATTTGTAGAATAGTTTCTAAAGGATAATTATTATGTATCTCCATCAGTTAGCAAGTATTTATTGAGTACTTTATAAAAAATATTATGTATATTGCAGAGACAAATACAGTCTCTCTTTAAACGGAATGCCATTAAGCAGAGAGAAATTGTAAGTAAATAAAAAAACAAATAGTGAAATATTTTAGATGTGAATTTGAGACATGCAGCAAATATATCAGTTTCCCAGTTGTATCCATATGATTAAAGCAACTGATACACTGATTTCTTAGGAAGAGCTAGGTGTAATCTGTCTTCTAGTTAGATTTATAGAATTAGTCATTTTTCTCTCTGTAGACTTGTCACCTGTGTCTATAATACACATTTATCAATCAGTCCTCTTCCTAGAAACCTTTATGACTCCCCTTACCGACAGAGCAAAGTTTAATAAACAATTTTTGTATTTTATGCTGCATGCTCTGTTAACCAGTCCAGTCTATCTTTTTATCTTTGTCTGCTTTGACATACTTGGTGCTTCAGCCACAGACACTTGCCGTGTCTTGAAATAACATGTTCTTTCATATTCCCTTACCTCTGCATAAACCTTACCCTTTACCTTGAATTTCTGTCTCCTTTTCCAATCAGGCAAACTCCCAATACTTCTTCAAAACCAACCTAAATTTTACTGCTTCTTTGAAGTTTTAAGTTATTTGACATATTTTTGTGGCACTGAGTATGTACATATCTCTAATATAGTATGTACCATATCGTATTATTGTTTTATGTCTCTGTCTCCCGTATTAGACTTTGAGATCTTCTGAGGCAGGAACTGTGACTTGTTCATCTTTGTGCTTGTAATCTTGCCACGGTACCTGGTACCCTCCTCCCCAGTGTTTTATGAACAGGTAGGTAAGGAAGAGAAAAATGGGCTTTTATAAAGTGGATGAGAAGAGTGGGGCTGTGTTTATGAAGGAGAGATGTCAGCACGTCCTTTAACTGGGGCGCAGAGGGGTGGAGGGAGGGGAGAAAGTGAGAAAGACCCAACCAGGCTCATGTAACCTGTTGTCTACCTTTAATAGCAGATCCTGTCTCTAAACAAATAGATCCCGTCTCAAACAAGTAAGACTTCCTCTTCATTTGCCCTGTGCTTTCCTCTAAGGGCATGGTATTTATTGATTAATTTAGTAATTTATTATTTTTTTTCTCCTTCAGAACTGACATGGAAGGCCAGTTTTTATCTGATTTCACCTTACTTTATGTGAATAGGATATCACTTTATGTTCTGCAGTAGTAACCCATGTGGGATGGTGAGCTCTGGGTGCCTATCTTTAGAGAAGGTTTGACTCTCGGCACCCAAGTCTATTCAGGGCTTGCTTCATGGGTATTCTTGTAGTTTGGAGTTGGCCAGGATGGGTGATGTCTGTAGCATGCCTCATGGTAGGGTATTAATAAGCAGACTTCCCATGGACTTCCTTGTATGTGTCGTCTGTGACAGAACAATAGCAGTGGTACACCCTTTCTTCTTTGTCCTTCTCAGATTTCTTCTCTCCCATACTTCCACCCGCCCTGTTTGTGCTGGCTCATGGTTTTAGACTTCAGATGAAACTTCCTCTGGCTAAAGTTTGGGACATTCGTTTCAGCATAGTCATTTGCCCTTTGTCAAGTTGACCTATTTCATAAAATTAAAAAAAAAAAAAAAATTCAGTGAGGTTGCGGTGGGAGGAGTACTCAGAACGCAGGAAGGGGCATGCCACCAGTGCCCCCGCAAAGGTTATACAGATGGGGCTGGCTTTAGAGAAGTATCTGACTTGTCTTTGGGCCCCTTTTGCTATTCTTGCTTCTTTTTAGCACCCTTTCTTTAGAAACCCACTTCCTCTGTGGTACTATTTGCTGCTTCACTGCCCCAGTCAGTCCTGCCCTTCCTTTCAATAAATATGGTTGCATGATTCTGATATGTGTCTCCACAATCCCTCTCCATCCAGATCCCATGGGCACTAGGAAGCCTTCTCTCAATTTGCAGTCCTGTCATGGAACAATTCAAGTAAACTAATTTAACCCAAGTTTTAAAAGATTGACAGTTTAACACATTACTATTGTGTTATAATAGCATCTGTGCTTTGCTAGAGGTTTCCTTAGAAATCTTAGAAATTTGGTCTTATGTCTTAGTAGCAAATCTTTAGTAACTGAAATTTCAGATCACAATGGAGGGTATGGAAGAGCAGTTTGGGACCACGAATATTATTATTTTGTTTTCTACCAAATTTTAACATCGAAATGACTGTCTTCCCACCCCAGAGGTAGTACCAGACTTTTTTTTTTTTTTTTTTAAATGAGTACAGAATACCAGTATTGTTGTAACAGAAGCCACATTTAATGGTTAGAAAAAGTGTTAGCGAGTATCAGGATCTGGAAGTGACTTGTTGGCCATTCTTTGACCCTGTACCAAATCATTTTGGGAAGAAAGTCTTCAGTGTCCCTCCTTAAAAACAACTAAGAGTTTGTGCTTGGAAAGTTGCTTTCTTCCCCAATTGTTAACTTTTAAAACATATTGTTAAATTGTTGTTAGGTGCCATAGAGTCAGTAGTTGTGACTCATACTGGCCCTACGTACAATAGAACAAAACACTGCCTGGTCCTGGGCCATCCTCACAATCACTGCTGTGTTCGAGCTCTTTTTTACAGCCACTGTGTCAGTCTATCTTGCCAAAGGGTCTTACTCTCTTATGCTGACCTTAGACTTTACCAAAGATGATGTCCAAATAACACATCTAAAGTACGTGAGATGAAGTTTAGCCATCCGTGCTTCTAAGGAGCATTCTGGGTGTACTTCTTCCAAGACAGATTCATTTATTCTGGCAGTCCATGGTATACTTAATATTCTTTGCCAGAACCCTAATCCAAATGCATCGGTTCTTTTTCAGTCTTCCTTATTAGTTGTCCATCTTTCACATGCGTATGAGGTGACTGAAAATGCCATGGCATGGGTCAGGCATGCCTTAGTGCTCTTTACTTTTCAGCACTTTAAAGAGGTCTTTTGCAGCAGAATCACCCAAGTTTAAGTATTTGCTTTTTTCCTCATTCTTTAATTTACCAAAGACATAATGTAGCTGTTATCCTAGCTATTCCCTAAATGTGGTGTTTAATAATACTTTATATTTTACCAGGAGTGCCTCAGTGATACCAGTGGTTAACACATGCAACTGCTATCATTAAAGGTTTGAGTTCACCCAGAGGCATCTCTGAAGAAAGGGCTGTCAAGCTGTTTGTGAAAACCAGCCATTGACATCCCAATGAAGTACACACATGGAGTTGCCAGGAGTAGAAGTTGACTCGATGACAGCTGGTTACTGTGTGTGGGGTAGCACGTTAGGCCTGCCAAGGGGCTCAATAACTAGTGACTGGAAGCTGGGGCACAGGTTTTGCCTGGGTTTAAATCCTGGCTTTACTTACCAGCTATGTGACCTTGGACTAGTTACATGACCTCTCTATGGGTCATCTCTCTTAGCCTTAAAGAATGTGAGGTACACCCCTTAGGCTACTGGGGGGCTTAAATGAGATGAAACGTTTAAAGAGTCTGGCCTAGTGTGAAGGGATCCCTCGTGGTGCAGTGGCGAAGCCCTTGGCTGTAAACTGAGAATCCAGTGGTTTGAATCCAGAAGTGATTCCACAGGGGAAAAGACCAGGCAATCTTATCCCATAAAGACTTCTACCTAGGAAACCCGGTGGGGCATAGCAAGTTCTAATAAATGTGAGATAATATTAGGAAATAACTCTTGGATGAATGACAGTAGCTCCTGTAGCTTGCTGGGCTGGAGAGGCAGCGTTGAATGATGGCTGTTTATACACAGGTTGGTTCATTTATTAGGGTCATAAGATTTTGTGAAATTCACTTCTTTTATCGAACAGTACAAAATACTCAGATCTAAAATTTTAATATTTGTTTCTTCTCTTTCCCATACACTTTTAATTATGACCTTTTTTTCTCTCCAACTGAATTTTGCCTTAAGTGCTATAGTGTAAAAATGATTAAGTATATCAGTTACTTTGAAGGATTTATAATATGGGTTGATGTTCCTAGATTGTGATTATTGGATATAAAAATGGTGATAATTTTAACAAAGTATATTTTAATATTTATTTTATTGTAAACATTTTTAATAGAATGAATACAACTTAGTTAAAGGGAAAATAAAATATGTATAGGTAAACAAAAGAAAAAGTAAGAGGCAATGCTCATAATCTCACAACCAGAGCCAGCTATCATTAAAAATAACAATAGCAAGCGTTCTTATATTGCACTTACTATGTTCCAGGCACTGATGTCAAGCTTTGCATAGATTTCTTTTATCACTTAGAAGTATATCTAGTCAAGTAATTTTCTATGCCCATTTAGACATAGGAACGTTGTTGTTGTGTTGTTATATGCCATCGAGTCGGACCCGACTCATAGCAACCACTCCTTGGGTTTCCGAGGCAGTATCACTGCGGAAGTAGATTGCCTCATCTTCCTTCCTTCTGAGCGGCTGGTGGGTTTAAACCGCCAGCCTTCTGGTTAGCAGTCAAGTGCTTTAGGCACTATGCTACCAGAGCTCCCAGACATAGGAATGGATGGGGCTACATATATAATACTTTTCCTGCACAGTGTACATCTAAACACTGTTTCATGTTACTAAGCAAATTTATGCATGATAATGATAATTCTAACAGCTATAGATTATTTCATAAGGTGGTAATAAGCCTACTGGTGCATCATTTTTATGTTCCTGTAATGAAGGGAGATATTAAAATTTAAGATGTTGACATATGATCTTGTTTTTCCAACAAATAGTGTTATTAGCCAGAGAGTTAATAAAGTGTAATCTACTATTCACATTAGAAGTGGGTCTGGCAATACTTTGCTATACTTAAGAATTGTACTCTGTTTCTTTGTACCTTTAGAAAGTAAGAGAGCTTTGCCTTCTCATTTACCCATACAGTGTGATAGTGAGACACCTATTTCCTTGCTGAAGTATTTTAAAGTAAAATACGATTTAAGTATTTCTTACGTGTAAACCATTTGACTTTCTTGGTTTACTGGTATTTGCTACATTGTATTTTGGGATATCTTGGTTTTGCTGGGAAAAACTTGGTCTAATGCCAATTATGACTATTCCATGATGGTAAATGGGGCATATTTATCGAGATCCACATAGTTGAATCATATAGTGTCTTTACCTGTCCCTTTAATTTATTTTTAAAGCAGGAGATCAGAGTGATGGATTGGTTTCAGGGTGTGAACACCAGCCTCTGATTATAATTTGGGAGATACGTAGCTCTGAAGTTGATGGGCAGCCTGCCTGGTTAGCCTGGTTAGCCAGGCAAGCTTTCATTATCTCTAGAACCTGTGCTGATTAGTCTGCTATCATTTTGAGAGACCTCACTGGGAAATCAAACATTTTCCCAGGCTGGTGGAGAATTACACGAAAATAGTCCCATATGAAGTATAATTCTTACAGTTTTTTAAGCCTACACAATTCCCTCTAATACAGTGCAGTATGTTTACCCAGGAACTGAACAGGAAGGGACTACACTTTTTATTTCTTTCTCTAGTCAACATTCCCCTTCTTCCCACCTTAAACTAGGACCTTTTCATATCTAATTTGTTGTTGTTAAGTGCCGTCGAGTCGTTTCCAACTCATAGTGACCCCATGCACAGCAGAACGAAACACTGCCCGATCCCGCACCAGCCCCACAATCCATGCTATACTCGAGCCCATCATCGCAGTCACTGTATCAATCCATCTCCCTGAAGGCCTCCCCCTCTTTTGTCGACCCTCCACCCTACCAAGCATGACATCCTTCTCCAGGGAATGGTCCCTTCTTACAACATGACCAAAATAGGTGAGACGAAGTCTGGCCATTCTTGCTTCCAAGGAGCATTCCGGCTGCACTTCCTCCAGGACAGATCTGTTAGTTCTTTTAGCAGTCCATGGTACTTTCAGCATTCTTCGCCAGCACCACAACTCAAAAGCATCAACTCTTCTTCGGTCTTCCCTATTCATTGTCCAGCTCTCACATGCATACCAGGCGATTGGAAATATCATGGCTTGTGTCAGGCGCATCTTAGTCCTCAAGGAGATATCCTTGCTCCTCAGCACTTGAAACAGTTCCTTCGCAGTTGACTTCCCCAATGCTACACGTCGTCTAATCCTGACTGCTGCTTCCGTTGGCCTCGATTGTAGAACCAAGCAACGTGAATTCCTTGACAACCTCAATCTTCTCTCCATTGATTGTGATGCTGCTCATTGGTCCAGTTGTGAGGATTTTTGTTTTCTTTATGTTGAGATGTAATCCATACTGCAGACTGTATTCTTCAACCTTCATCAGTAGGTGCCTTAAGTCATCCTCACTTTCAGCAAGCAAAGTTGTATCGTCTGCATATCTCAGGTTGTTAATGATTCTTCCTCCAATCCTGATACCACGTTTTTCTTCATATAGTCCAGCTTCTTGGATTATTTGCTCAGCATATAGATTGAATAAGTGTGGAGAAAGAATACAACCCTGACGCACTCCCTTCTTGATTTTAAACCATGTAGTGTCCCCTTCTTCTGTTCGAACGACAGCCTCCTGGTCAAGGTACAGATTCCTCATGAGTACAATCAAGTGCTCAGGGATTCCCATTCTTCTCAATGTTATCCATAATTTGTCATGATCCATACAATCAAATGCCTTGGCATAGTCAATAAAACACAAGTAAACATCTTTCTGGTATTCTTTGCCTTGAGCCAAGATCCATCTGACAACAGGTATGATATCCGTTGTTCCACGTCCTCTTCTGAATCCGGCTTGAACCTCTGGAAGTTCTCTATCAATATACTGCTGCAAACGTTTCTGAATTATCTTCAGTAATATCTTACTTGCATGTGATATTAATGATATTGTTCTATAATTTCTACATTCTGTGGGATCACCTTTCTTTGGAATGGGCACAAATATGGATCTCTTCCAGTCAGTTGGCCAGGTAGCTGTCCTCCAAATCTCTTGGCATAACTGAGTGAGCACCTCCAATGGGGCATCTGTTTGTTGAAATATCTCAATCGGTATGCCATCAATTCCCGGAGCCTTGTTCTTCACCAGTTCTTTCATTGCAGCTTTGACTTCTTCCTTCATTACCATTGGTTCTAGATCATATGCCACTTCTTGAAATGGATGAAGATCGATCAGTTCTTTTTGGTACAGTGACTCTGTGTATTCATATCTAATAGAAGGCATTAAAATGCGTAATGTTATTTTATTTATTTTACTAGGCCAGTGCCTTGCAGACTAAAAGTTCAATCCATTTATTGAATGTTGAATGAGTAAAATTAGATTAAGACATATATAGCAACATGAAATATGATTTATTACAATTCACATGATTATGTTGTTGTTGTTGTTGTTGTTGTTGTTATGTGCCATCGAGTCAGCCCCGACTCATAGCGACCCCTCCTTGGGTTTCTGAGGCAGTATCACTACGGAAGTAGGATTGCCCAACCTTCCTTCCGAGGAGTGGGTTTGAACTGCCAGCCTTCTGGTTAGCAGTCAAGTGCTTTAGCCACTATGCTACTAGAGCTCCTTACATGATTATATATGTTGGTTATTCATCTTTTCACAGCTATTGTGGTCCAGCAGTACCTAAGTTAGCTGTGCTTCTGCCCTCTTCAAGCTAGTTTTAAGACTGCTCTTTTATAACTGTTAAGGAGTTAATATGCATTTGCCTTAATTCTTGAAATCTTTCCATGAATAGGTTTATGCTTTTGTTTCATAAGAGTTGTATGCTTTGATCAAAGTTAAATTAATTCATATGCTGTGAAAAAATTGTATATATTCACACTTTGAGCAGGGTTTTGAATGAAGGAATCTCTTACCCTGAGTTTCATGTTCTTGTTTATCCACTTCATTTTGGAAGCACAGTTAGTTCACATAATGTCATATATTCACATAGTCAGTTGAATGATCACTATTAATTACATTTCTCAAGTTTATCTAACAATAAATAAGTGGATAAAATTTAAAGGAAAAAATAACACTGCATTTTCTTATTTAGTATTTTATTTAATCCAAAATATTCTTTTTACATTTTTTTTCTGTGATAATTTATATTTAGGATCTATGAAACTAAATTAGCAGAGAATTTGTCAGTTAGGAAAAAGCAAGATGAAACAAAACAAAAAACTTTTTCCCCTACAACACACGCACACACATTTAAATTTTAAATTAAATTAAATTTTAAATTAAAATTAAGTTTTAAATTTCTCGGAGAAAAATCACATATACATACCCCCCCATGTACACATAAACTCTACTGTCATATTATCAGACATGAGCACTGAAAATTAATTGAAAATTTCAGTCGGTTGTCATTTGAGCCTAAAATTTAAAATTGAATATCAATGTTGAAGGAATTCAAGAAATTATTGAAGGGCAGATAGCAAGGTTTGGCAGGTCCTTTAGGCAAGACTGATTGTTATGGTGGCTCAGGAGCAGGGTGGCATTGCGAATGCAGTGGGAGGTAGGTGTTCTGCCAGCCTGCTAGCACTTGCCATCCATGTGATGAGTGTAAAACTATCCATTTACCTTTATTTCTGTTAAACTTGTGTACCTTTGCCTCACCTTGCTAAATAGTTGCCAACATTAAGAATATAATCTCAGTCAGATTTAGGAACATGCTGAAACAAAATAAAGCAAACACCTCCTTCCGCCCCCAACCACAATAAGGAAAAAAAAAGTGTGCAGTATATCGATATATCAATTGATACAATAGAAAGAGAGAAAATAAATAACTTCTTATTTTTAAAGGAAATTAACTTTTAAACAGACATTTTCATAGTTGGGGGTGTCTTGAGATTGTGCCTGAAATTAATATAATGCATTTATAAGAGATAGCCTGAATATGAATACCGTTTGGTATATATATTGGATAAATCCCAGCAAATTGGCTATATGGTAAAATGATATCTCATAAAATCCTATTCTCCACTGGCTCCAAATTTGATTTTGGAGAGACCCTACACCACTGGGAGTTGAGGAGGAAATAAGATCACTGTTCCCTCTAAACCAGATTAAAATGTTTAGACTCCTAAATTCCATACAGATTAGGGCACCTCTCTGCCTAGCATTTCAAACTGAGCTCTGAGTTGTACCATCATAGCTCTCCTGGCTAGTTCCTTGCTATAGCCATGCTGAGAGGCACCATGGGTGCATATTTTGGTGAGTAATACAATGGACTCTTTTTTTCTATCATTGTGTGAATGACCACTGGATACTTGTGCCCTTTCATACAGACCTTTACCCCATGCCTATCCTCACTCCATTTCAAAGCTTGCAGGAATTAGCTTATAAATCTGGAGAAGGAAAACTGTCCTCTACTTCCTAAGAGGATATTTGTTCAGACCAACTCTCTTAATACTATCTGGGTGAGGGACTTGGAACCCATGGATTCCAGGAACTTGGACAGTGGGATCCTATGACATACCCGTAGTTGTGTTGAGGGTATGTATGTATGTATGTGTGTGTGTGTACAATCTCAATCATAATATATGATAACTTATTCAGATCCTATTCTTACATTATAATTTCTTTGCATGCTTAGTGATTTCATAAATTCCTTAAAGGAACTTAAATGCATCTATGTGTGATGGCAGAATAAAGAGAGGCCTTAATGCTTATTTAATTCACAAGATATTTATTGATTATCTAAAGGGCTGTGGAAGGGAAGACATCCCAGATCCAATTTTGAAAACAATCAGACGTTTGGGTCATAGCAGCATATTCATAAGGAGCCCCAGATCCAATTTTAAAAACAATTAGACATTTATACCATATGGACATGCTCATGAGTATTTTTAATTGATGATGTGAAGTTTATACTCTTAATGATGCTTTCTCAGGTCCCATACTTAGGGATGCAGATTTTCTCTTTGTTGCTATAGGCCTAGGGAACATATTTGATTATACCAATCAAATGTTCTTTTTCAAACATGTATTTTGTGTAATAATCTATTTAATCACCATAAAACTCAATTAGGTAGATACTATTATTGTTCTTATTTTATAGATGAGAAAGTGAAGTACAGTTAAAAGCCGCTAAGAAGTAGAGTTGTGATTCAAACCCAGCTCATTTGATGCCAAAATCCATATTCTTAGCTCATATGACAGTTTCTGAAACTGCAAATTACAACTTATTTTGGGTTGGAAAATCCATGTAATGTTTTGCAATCAGAACTGCAATAAGAATGTTAAGGAATAGAAAAAATTTAAATTCATAATATGATGAATATAGTAAGTGTATTGTTTTATGAAGCCATTTTTCATAAACACAAATATATCCTTAGACATGCACAGACATATGTGTATATAGAGTTGCGATAAAAATAGTGTGTATAGTGCCTAAGGCATTTGACTGTTTGAACCACCAGCCACTCCTCAGAAGGAAGACTGGGCAATCTACTACTATAGAGATACCCCCTCGGAAACCAAGGAGGGGTGGCTATACGTCGGAACCGACTTGACAGCAGTGAGTTTGGTTTTTTTGGGAGGTCACAAAAGATTGAAAGTCATTCAGCTACACTATACATCCTCTCAGTGCCTTGAAAATAGGAATCAATCATTAAATCTTCATTAAATTTATTAATGTGTTATTAAATAACCACACAGGAGCTCTGGTGGCATAATGCCTAAGGCACTTGACCGCTAACCAGAAGGCTGGCAGTTCAAAGCCACCAGCCACTCCTCAGAAGGAAGGTTGAGCAATCTACTTCTGTAGTGATACCGCCTTGGAAACCCAAGGAGGGGTCGCTGTGAGTCAGATCCCACTCCGTGGCAGTGAGTTTGGTTTTTTGGTTTAACTAACCACACACAGTGGTGGGCTAAAAGGTTTTTGTTAAGCATATACTTTCTTTGTAGGAGTAGGACTGAAAATGTTAATCCTATAGTTCTTAACCAATGGAAATAGAACAGAACAGTATAATACATTAATTTATAACTGCTCCTCAAGCTAAATTCTGGTCCTCCACAAATCTTTCTGGTTGGTAATTTTTTGTTGCTTTTTAAGGCTTGGCCTCTTGTATTTTAATATTTTCATGAAAGTAATAGTATACCTGAACAATAGGAGTTTATTTATTTTATCAATGCAATTACAGTTCAGTTGTAGGAAATCTGCTAATATTTATTGTATTAAACTAAGAAGAAAAATCACATGATTATAGACAATGAAAAGATAAAAATTCAATAACCATTCTCTACAAAAATGCTCAATAAAATATATATGGAAGGAACTCTCTTTAATATGATAGAATATATTTATTTCTGTCCAAAAGGTATTATGATTGATGGGAAATATATGAGGCATATTTACTAAACTCAGAAATGAGAGAAATTTGTTTACATTTTTTATCAATATTTACTGTTGTGCTGCTAGAGGAAATAGCCAATGCTGTTAGATTAAAAAAAAAAGAAAAGAAAATAGCGGTATAAAAAACTGGAGAAAACCAAAACCAAACTCACTGTCATCAAGTGGAATGCAACTCAAAGCAACCCCTCCTTGGGTTTCTGAGGCAGTATCTTTACGGAAGTATATCGCCCAACCTTCCTTCCAAGGAGTGGCCGGTGGGTTTGAACCACTAGCTTCTGGTTAGCAGTCAAATGCCTTAGGCACTAAAGCAATCACTGTTTACAGTGAGATGATTTAATACTCATTAACCTCAGATAATCATTTGAAAAACTATCACAAGCAATAAACTAATTCCTTAACAGGGCAGGTCAAACTGAGATTTTGTTTATTTGCATATTTGTATTAAAGAATATGCAAAACAATGCTTAAAAATAGAAAGGCATACTGTATATTTGTTGATAAGTAGATTCAACATCATCCATATCTCATATTGAAGGTCAGGATAAATTCCAAATTGAAGCAAAAAATTAAATATGAGAGATAAAACCATAAAAACAGTAGAAGAAAATGTGAGTTCCTTATGGTTTAAGCATGTAGAAGCCCTTTTTAATTAAATTTGAAGTCGGAAAGTCAATTAAAAAAGATTAATATATTTGAAATGATAAAAGTTTAAAATTTTTACATGGTGAAAAAATATGATAAGCAAAACCAAAAGATAAATTGCAAGCTGGAGATCAAATTGCAACTCATATCATAAACAAAGAGCTAATTTCCCTAATCACAGACACTCCTATTAATTGACAAAGCAGACTAAATACCTAATGGAAATTTGGTCAAATTATCCTGACATACAGCTCATAGAAAAATAACATTGGCTCTTACACACGTAAAAAATTGCTCAACTTTACTCAAGAGACATCTGAAATGACATTGACGTAGAATTTTTAACCCATGACACTGGCAAAAATTCAAAAGCTTAATAGCATACTCCATTGGCAGGTCTCAAGGAAACAGACTTTCAATTACTGATAGGGGATCTAAGTTGGTATTTAATGTAAATCAGCACAAAAGTACTAAAGCTTTGATTCATGACTCCTATTTCTGTGTATTTGTTTTATGGTATATTTGTGATATGTTGACTATATAAATGTATTAATTGCAGCATTGACATTAATAACAAAAGCTTGGAAATATTTCTGAAACAACATCTATCTGTAGTGAGCTGGTTAAACAAATTAGGTATACCCAATAATAGAATACTATGCAAATCTACAAAATAATGAGGAAGTTTTATGAATATGGAAAGATTTCCAACAGGTTTTTCCCCCAAAAAGGTAGCATAATAAAATAAGCTAGTTTCCCCCCCCCCCCCAAAAGATGATACTTTGTTGGTAATACACAAAATATATTTGGAGAGATACAGAAGTAGTTACCTCTTTGGGTTGGGTAGATGGAAAGATGAGAACTGAACAGACAGAGAACTGGAATGGAAGAAAGACCTTTTGTTATATACCTTTTAAAGGTTTCGAGTTTTCAAATGTGCATATATGTGCCTATTCAAGAACAATAACAACAGAAAATAACTAAAAATAGCAAATGAGTCATATTCAATGTTAGTTCATTGAGAACATAATTTTCCTGTGCAGTGGAGCTAAAAATGTCAGTTCCACAGTTCTTGCCACTGATCTGTAAGAAACTAGCATAATCTATTAATTTGCTTTCCCTATACCCAACTGAAAGGCAGGTTTTCCACACCCAAACCATTTATTGGCAGCTTCATATCTTGTATCCATTTAGTAATTTGAATTGCTTTTTTGTGTTTTGGTCTCTTGCACTTTAATACCATCAAGAAATTATTATCCAAAATTTTGGGTAAATGACATTTGAAAAAATGAGGATACAAAAATCAGGACTCATATATATTTTTTTAAATACTAGGCATTTATATATAAAATATTCTGAAAGCTATAATTATGTAAAATTTTTATGTACAGTTTACCTTGCTTATGCTTAAAGTAAAACTTGTCAGGTTGCCATGCTGTAACATAATATTGTTAGTGGTAGTGTTAGGAGTTTATTTTTATTAGAGTTCACTTACAGTTAATAGAAAATTATCCTTGAAAATGAGGCATAGATATAATTTTAAATGAAAATATGTTCACGTATGAGATTTAAGAAATACATCTTAAATTTAGGTAGGATTCATTTACTAACTGTGTGAACTTTTTAACCTTTTGAGATCGTTGGTCTCTTCATCTGTAAAAAGGCATACTAATACTTACAAAAACAGGGTTGTGATCAAGATTGGAGTGAAGGTCTGAAGGCACTTAGCATAATCTTCCACATAATAGATATCGAATGCAAACATTTGTTTTTCTATGGTTATATTAATCATGATATGCAGTCTTAAAATTCAAAGATGGATGGTAACAAGCAATATTCAGTTTAGTACTACCTATAATTTGATTTATTTTAATAAAATAAAGGGGATTGATTAGAAAATTTTCACTGCATAAGTTTGTATCTACTTGAATTTTCCATTTAGTTAAAATCCTCTTAATATAATTTCTCCAAATTGAGTATTTAATATGAAGGTTAACTGTTAAATATTTGAAATATTTTAAATAATATTGGATTACTAAACAAACAAAAAACAAACAAACAAACTGGCATATCCACTGGCTACAATAAGAGTAACTATTAAAATCCATGTACTATAAAAATAATTATGGCATAGGAATTTTTCAGAATGCATAAATTCAAAAGGTTGTCTGCTTCTATAGAGTAGGATCTCAACTTTTAAAATAAAACACCACTATAAATAAATTTGAAGTAACTTGGAAGGAGCCCTGGTGGTCTAGTGGTTAAAGTACTCAACCACTGACTGGTTTGAACCCGCCAGCTGCTCCATGGGAGAAAGATGAAGCAGTCTGCTTCTGTGAAAATTTAACACCTCAGAAGCCCAACAGAGCAGTTCTCCTCTGCCCTGTAGAGTTGCCCTGAGTTGAAACTGACTTGATGGTAGTGGGCTGGTACTTGGCTTGAACTATATGCAAATTTATATGTATTTCCTAGATAAGAATGGGAAGAAAATACATGTTAATAGTAATCATCTTTGAGTGCTGGCATTCTTTGTGATTTTTATTTTTGTCTAAATTCTTTTCTAGATTTTCCAAATTTTTGACAATGAACACGTATTGCTTTTATATCAGAAGAAACAGCAGTGTCTTTAAATGATATTTCTGAATTCTAGGAGATAGTCCATTTTTCTTGGATTTGGTTTTGGGATGATTAGAACCTAAATATATGAACCTGCTTAAAGAAAAGCAGTTTAAAGGCTGTATTAACCTTGTTAGTGGACTCTTATTCCAGAAGAGTAGAAGTTGGCACCTGGAGGTTCTCTTGGCACTTTTCCGTATTGAGGAGGGGTTTATTTTGGTAAAGTAACACTACCACTAGAGCCTGATGGCTACTGCAGTGGGATCAGATCTCAGGTCACGTCAGTTCAGTAGCTCCGCCTGTAGCTCAGCTCTCTGAAATTGTGGGCCACACTCAGGGTTTTTTAGAAGCTGATCCATATATCTTTTCATGCACGTAAATCTGTATGTTAAGGCAAAGTACAGATCACAGGATGTTGGGGGTATCAAAAGTAGCACATGATGCTAATGTAAGAAAACATATTTTGTCCTCAGTAAATATTGTTGTTGTTGTTGTTATGTGCCGTCGAGTCGCCCTGACTCATAGCGACCCCTCGGGAGGTATTTAAAAGAAGTTGTGTAAAGTTGAACCATATCTCTCAATTAAAAAAAAAAAAAAAAAAAACAACCACCAA
>NW_006921589.1:17994690-18004338 GCF_000298275.1 Orycteropus afer afer
GGCAATCTACTTCCGTAGTGATACTGCCTCAGAAACCCAAGGAGGGGTCGCTATGAGTTGGGTCTGACTCGACGGCACATAACAACAACAACAATAACTATCTGCATGTGAAAGCTGGACCATGAATAAGGAAGCCTGAAGAAGAATTGATGCATTTGAATTATGGTGTTGGCAAAGAATATTAAGTATACCATGAATTTCCAGAAGAGTGAATGAATCTGTCTTGAAAGAAGTATAGCAAGGCTACTTCTTAGAAGCAAGGATAGTGAAATCACATGTACTTTGGACATGTTATCTGGTGGAAGGCATCGTGTTTGGTAAAGCAAGGTCAGCAAAAAAGAGGAAGACCCTCAGCAAGATAGATTGATACAGTGAATGCAGTAAAGGGCTCAAACACAGCAATGATTATGGTGTTGTTGTTGTTATGTGCCATCGAGTCGGACCTGACTCATAGCGACCCCTCCTTGGGAGGGTGGTCCAAAACCAGGCAGTGTCTTGTTCTGTTGTATATAGGGTCACTGTAAGTTGGAATCAACTCAGTGACACCTCCCAATAACACAACATGGATAAACTTGAAATCTTTTGATTTCCAATTCGGCATGTGTTTTGCTCTATCCTGATGTGGCATTCCTGAAAATTATTTAAAATATTTTTAAAAAATGATGTGTTGTTGTTGGGTGCTGTTGAGTCAGCTCCAACTCATAGTGATCCTATGGACAACAGAACGAAACACTGCCCGGTCCTGTGCCAGCCTCCGAATCCTCACTGTACCTGAGCCCATCATTGTAGCCACTGTGTCCATCTTGTCGAGGGCCTTCCCCTCCTTCATTGACCTTCAACTTGACCAAGCATGATATCCTTCTCCAGGGAATGGTCTCTTCTGATACCATGACCAAAGTAAGTGAGATGAAGTCTGGCCATTCTCACTTCCAAGGAGCATTCTGGCTGCCCTTCCTCTTTTGACAGTCCATGGTGCTTTCAGTATTCTTTGCCAACACTACAACTCAGAAACATCAACTCTTCTTCACTCTTCCTTGTTGATTGTCCAGCTCTCACATACATATGAGACAATTGAAAATGCCACGGTTTGGGTTAGGCACACGTTAGTCTTCAAGGAGACATCTTTGCTCCTTAGTGTTTGAAAGAGGTCTTTTGTAGCAGATTTGCCCAATGCAATATGTCATCTGATGTTTTGACTGGTGCTTCCATTGGTGTTGATTGTAGAACCAAATAATATGAAATCTTTGACAACTTCAGTTTTTTCTCCATCTGTCATTATGCTGTTTATTGGTCCAGTTGTGAGGATTTTCATTTTCTTTACGTTGACATATAATCCATATTGCAGACTGTAGTCTTCAATCTTCATCAGTAAGTGCTTCAAATCATCCTCACTTAGGAGTTTAGAAATGTGTGTATGATCTGTTTGTGTACTTGTTTTTTCTCCTCTAAGCTCCCATAGATGGGAGCTCTGGTGGTGTAGTGCCTAAGGAAGAAATATAGATATCAGGGAAAATTATCAAAATTAACACTGAAAACTCAAATACATGATGTGTGGAATACAGTTCTAGCAATGACTGAACTTGAACCACAGTTCATTTAATTTAACTATTAAGTTGCAGACAACTTCTCACTATAGATAATCAAATCAGCTTTTTCTGCAGTGAGAAAAACATTTATAGACTACAATTAGAAATTTGAGATTATAATGAAAACTGGAAAAATGCATGTATGCACACATACTTAAAATGAAGCATACGGTTGTATAGAGTTCAAAACTATACAACCATGAAAATATGAAGCATTATAATTTCTTACTTGAAATAAATGTAATTAATCTTGCTAAAATAAGAAATGATTCTTCATATTTTCTGTCTTACTAAGACACAAAGTTCCCAAGCATAAGGGACTAGAATGTATCTTCCAAAGACCATTATTTGTCTTTTATTAACAATTCAAGTACTTTGGGATATCTATGGTTTTTAATCTGAAGGGCTCATCAGGGTTGTTTATGAATCAGGGCAGACTAATTTGGCCACAAAAGACAAATGGACTTATTGAAATATGGGCACTTTCTTCTCAGACCCTACTCCATATGTGATAAAATTGGTTTCTATATCCATGATTTTTTTACCACTAGCTCTGGAGCTCTGGTAGCATAGTGGCTAAGGCACTTGACTGCTAACCAGAAGGCTGGCGGTTCAAACCCACCAGCCACTCCTCGGAAGGAAGGTTGGGCAATCCTACTTCCGTAGTGATACTGCCTCGGAAACCCAAGGAGGGGTCGCTATGAGTCAGGGCTGACTCGACGGCACATAACAACAACAACAACAGCTCTGGTGTCATACTACCTAAGGCATTTGACTGCTAACTGGAAGGCTAGGCCTTGGACAGAAGATTGAGTAACCTACTTCCGTAGTGATACCACCTCGGAAACCCAAGGAGGGGTCATTGTGATTGGAGCCAACTCGATGGCAATGAGAGAGAGAGAGACAGAGACATAATAAATCAACAACATGACATGCCCCTTTTTTAGCATCCAATGGCTTGATAAATAAAACAAAGGAGACATTTTGAGTGATAATTACATTCAAACATTTTTTTATCGTTGAGCTCTGGAGTATTTAAAAATTGTCTAGATGCTTGTAATCACATCTTCAATGTGTGTATTATTTAATGTGTTTAATGTGTTCATCATTGTACAAAATATGATCCACAGGAGATACAAAGATGAGACATGAGATATTTCACTTTTATATTTTCCAAGGGGTGAAGAGTTTTAGGTATTTCCTATCAGTAATGAAAAACCTTCAAAAAACTAATATTTTTTACCTTAAAAGTATTTAGACCACCTCTTTTTTAAAAAAAGCTACCCCAAAGCAAACCGGACTCACTGCTGTCAAGTCAATTCTGATTTATAGCAACCCTGAAGACATAGTTGAACTGCCCAATAGGGTTTCCAAGGCTGTAAGTTTTTATGGGAGCAGACTGCTTCATCTTTCCACTGTAGAGCACTTGGTAGTACTGAACCACCAGACTTCTGGTTAGTAGCTGAATGCCTTTTAACTATTGCACTGTCAGAGCTAGGATCTCCTAAATTAAATAGGAAGATAATTTGCTCCCCTCTTTCCATAAATTATTCATTTAGAAATCACAGAAGAAATTTTAAAAAGTAGAATGACATTAATTCTTAAATATTACTTATTTTGATTCATTATTGTTAGTTATAGCAATGCCTTTTTGTTTTGTTTTATTTTTTAAAGAGAAGTAACCAGTTATAAAGTTGAACAATTTAAAGACACCCCCTCTACTCACCGCCGTCGAGTTGGATCTGACCCAGCATAAGGGAATTTATTTCTCTAAATGAAAATATCAAATCACTTTATTCTTGTCATAGTATTTCTGGTAATAAAAATATTAGATTGAAGAAAATGTTCCCAAGATTACACATTTACCTTTTGCCCCAAAGATGTTTTTATTAGCTGAAGTAGGGAAGAATTAAAATAAAGAAGTTGTTTTGAAATTCTTGACTTTGTGCATACGTTACAATCAAATGAGAGTTTTCTGATAGAGTTTGGTTAAGTAGTGAGCTACAGCATAGCACTCTCACAACAGGTTTTCAGCAAGATAACCATCTCTCCATAGTCTGGGCTGATGAAGCAATTTTTTCTCAAGAATTCTGATATCAAGTATTTATGATTGATGGGAATTAAAAAAGGACTGTTGCTCTTCAGTCTTTCGATTTTGGTCACAATTTCATTAGTTGGTAGGCTCTATGTATGTTTTGTTGTTTGTGATTGCAACACACACACACACACACACACACACTGCACTTCTTTAAATTTTCCAGATAAAAATCATTTCATCAAGCTTTGGCAATGTTTGAGTGTGTCACAGGCAATCCACATCGTGTGCAACACACCGATAACAATAAAGTCTTTAGCCATGTCCATACTCAGGTAAGACCATGGAAAAAGAACTACATTCACATACACAAATAGATCTACATTTCACACCATGAAATGTGTATGAATAAAACTGTTAGGACAGAGACAGCCAGTTCAGGAATTAGAATATCATTCCTTCATTATATGTCTCCCCATCCCTCCCCCCCTTTGCTCAAGTGGTATACCCCCCCACCCCAAACCTCTAGTGTGTTTTCACTAATAATGATGTCAGGTTCTGTGGGGAGCAGTTGGAAAGGAAAACAGCGAGGGAGAAGAGGTTTGGATCTTCGGGGAATGATTGGGAGGCAAGGCAGTTAGGGAATTGGTTTCTATGGGTAGCTCATGGGAGAGAGCTTTGGGCAGGAGAGGAATCATCTTTTGGGAGGTTCAGGGGAATTCAGGGTCAGAAACTGGGCATTTTAGGGAGCTTTTGGAATTGAAAGAAGTAGTCAGGAATGAGGAATTTTTTTTTTTTTTTTTTTTTTCATACTCTACTAGGATGGCAATGAGGGAAAGCAGTGAGCTCCTTTGAGAAAATTCTGGGATAGAAACAAGGGCACAGTCTCTCGACTGCATTTGTTTTTGGCACGACTTAGGTCCCTGGTGTGAGGAAGGATCTAGGTAGCTGTTGTTACAAATGGGTTGACTATGTAGATCTCTTTGTGTATGTGAATGTAGTTCTGATTTCTTCTTTTTCCATGGTCTTACCTGAGTATGGCAATGGCTAAAGGCATTATTGTTATCTGTGTGTTACACACGATGTGGATTTTTTTAAGGTGTGACCTTATCAAAGTTGGCATCTTAATCCAAAGGAAAATGCAGGGCAAGCTTGTTCTAGTTGGGGTTCCTGTAATCAGACCGTAGCAATGTTGAACAATGGATGCCCAAAAACCAAAGCCATTGTCGTAGAATCCATTCCAACTCACAGTCACCCTACAAGGGCAAAGTAGTAAATCTCTGTGGAAGCAAACTGCCACATTTTTCTCCCATGGAGTGGCTGATGGGTTCCAACTGCTAACCTTTTGTTTAGCACCCGAATGCTTTAACCACTGAGCCATTAGGATGCCTGAACAATGGATATATTACCTGAATTCACTGGGTGCAAGCAGAGGTCCTGCTTCCACGAGTGACTTTATCAGCATTTTAGATAGTCGCAGCACTGTAAGTACCATCCACAATAAGAACGCCTCCTTCTTCTCTCTCTCTCTCTTTCTCTCTCTCTCTCTTTTACGCCCTTATTCTTTATGAATATTTTTTGAGGAAGGCTTTTGTTTGAATAGTAAGAAAATGTGGAAAAACAAGATTACAAGGTCGAGGTGAAAGTAGCACAAGATTGGAAGAATGAAACTCTTTTTCTTCACTCAGAGTAAGATGATACCTTTGGCTCAAGGCCAGAGAAACCTAGGAGAGTTAGGATGGTGCAGCCAGGACTAGCAACAGATTTGTTGAGGAATGGGCTGAGAGAGACTTGTCTGTGCTTTGTGGTTTACTGGTGTATTTACGTTTTAACTCTCTCTGTGTCTTATCCATTGGAGGTAGTGGTAGAGAGATTGCACTATGTTTCAAAACCACAACAAAACAAAACTTTTAAAACACGTGAGAATTAGTCTAAGATATGTTAACAGATTCTGTGTTAACTGTATTAATAGTATTTTTCTGAAGGTTTTCAATACTTACAGGCATGAAGAGTTAACTCTTTCTCCCCCTTCAGTTTTCTCTGTAGGAAGAATAGAATCTGAACTTTGTAAGTATTAAAATAGGAAAGAAAACCCACATGATTTTTATCCAGAAATTTTACAATCTTCTTGTTATTAGTTGCTGTCGAGTTTTATTTTTTTTTTAATTCTGAATGCCATTTATATACTATAACTGTCAATCACTTCTACTTAGAATATTTTAAAATACACTACTGTTTTCAGGAAAATCAAGGTAATTTCAATATTTTCCTAGCATATTTGATCACTGTATTTTTTAATGACTAACAGACTTTACCAGGGAAGAGACCGTTCCCTGGAAAGGATACCAAGCTTGGTTAAGCAGAGGGTCAGTGAGGAAGGGGAAGACCCTTAACAAGATGGATTGACACAGTGGTTGCAACAGTGGGCTCAAGTATGCAGGGATTGTGAGGATGGCGCAGGACCAGACAGTCGTTCGTTCTGTCGTATATAGTGTCGCTGTGAGTTGGAATCAACTTCACTGACACCTAACAACAACAAAAACAAAACACTTTACAATGAAACCCTTTGAAGTTTGTGTAAGTTATAATTAACATCTTTAACAAATCTATTAAAAAAAAAAAAAAGACACCAAGAAAACAAAACCTGCTGCTATCTAATCAATTCCAACTCATAGCAACTCTTAGGATAGATTAGAACTACCCCAGAAGGTTTTCAAGACTAAATCTTTACAGAAGCAGAGTGCCATATCTTTCTCCCACCAAGTGGCTAGTGGGTTCAAACCAGCAGCCTTTTGATTAGCAGCCTAGCACTTAACTACTATACACCTTCAAATAGCTCATTTGTAATTTATCTTCAAATGTTGTATTATATTCTTATGTTCCCCAGTGATCTCAATTATGCAAAGCAAACTTTTATTGAAGATCAATTATGTAGTTTTATTGTAAGAAGACATTTCCTTTTAGCGAATGGAGATACCAATAGGAGAGGCTAAGGATCCTTCCCATTCTTTCCTTTAAAAGTAGCCTGCTAATATACAGCTTATCATTTGGTACTCATTCTTTCCGTGTATCCATTAAGTTTCGACTAAACTTTTATCAGGACCTCTGGTAGCATAGTGCCTAAAGCAATTGACTGCTAACCAGAAGTCTGGCAGTTCAAACCCACCAGCCACTCCTCGGAAGGAAGATGGGGCAATCTACTTCCGTAGTGATACTGCCTTGGAAATCCAAGGAGGGGTCGCTATGAGTCGGGTCTGACTCGATGGCACACAACAACAACAACAACAACACTTTTATCACGCCTTTCCTTTTAAATCTGTTGATTTGATAAATCAGGTTATCTCTTATAAACATTAATGAAATATTTTTGATTAATCCTTTATTATTGTTTCCTCATTGAGCTGTCAGTTCAAATTTTGGAGTCTGTCAGCCTTAGGTTCAAACCTAGTCTTTTCCATGATTCATAATATACATATATACATTACTTTCTGTCTGTCTGTCATCATTTATCACCATCTATCATTGTTAACCCAAAAGATTAACTAACTGTAGACTGAGTAACCTCTGTGAATGAGTTAATATTTTTGGGACTCAGGTTGCTTACCTATACATATAAAGAGAAGTGATGGTAATGCTTATATTTGCTAGGCTTGTTAGAATTAGATTAGTTGTATATTTGAACTTCCTAAATAGTATTTGAATCACTGTAGGAACTCAAATGTGACCACTATATGGACTTCAAACCCAAAGAAGCCCTGGTCATCAAATTGATTCTGACTCATAGAGACCCTATAAGATGGAGTAAAACTACTCCCAGAGGGTTTCCAAGGCTGTAATTGTTACAGGAGCAGACTGCCCCATATTTGTCCCATGGAGTAGCTGGTGAGCTTGAACTGTCAATCTTTTGATTAGCAGCCAAATGCTTTAACCACTGTACAACTCAATTATTTAATTACCCCCATGCCAACAACAACATGCCATGTTACCTCACTTAGTCTTACCCCACAATATTCTAGAATTAAAAAGAACTGCTTTTAACTGCCCTTTTTTTTCTCATTTGCTCCCACCTCGATCCTTTCATGGATGCTGTTCTTTTGCCTTAGAATCCTGTTGTACAACAGTAGAGAAATGCCGAGAAAGCACTATTGTTTTCTTTTATGTTCTTCCTTTGGTATAGTTGGGAATCTGACGGAAACAAGAGAGGAATATCTGGTTATTAATTAAATCAACCATCTATTTTTGTATAGATTCAATATAACCGAAGCCCACTTCCTTTAAATATTATGGTCTTATTAAAACTCATTTTACACTATACAGTAGCTTTTTGCATTAGTTTCTGATGATGAGTTATTGAATTCTTAGGAGATTGACATCTTATCACCTTTTAAAATTTCACATTGAAAACAAGCAAAGGAGATGCACAGAAACAACCTGTAAGCTTGTCCTGGTGAATTGAGAACTTCTCTGGTCAATTTTTGTTTGTACTGTATTTAATGGTCAAGTATTGTATGCACTATGCATTTTTATTCAATACTGAATATTCAATCTGCAAAATTTATCTTTTCCACTTTCTCTATTATTTATTTTTGAACATTTTATTGTGGTTTGGGTGAAAGTTTACAGAGCAGGTTAGTTTTCCATTCAACAATTTATACAGATTTTGTTTTATGACATTGGTTACAACCCCCTCAACATACCGCACCCTTTCCACTTCCTCCCTGGGTTCCTTGTTTCCATTCGTCCTTCTTTCCTGCCCCTCCCTGCCTCTTCAATTTTGTTTGTGGGCACATGCCGCCCTTTTGGTCTCATACAGTAGATTGTTCTTAGGTGTCCACTTTCTCCTTATGCATCAAAGGTGATTACTTGTACTCCAGCTGGATAAAAGTTGGACAGTCATATACCTTGACATCTGCTGACAGTACTGCACCATGGCTTTCTGGGTAAGAGAGTGGTCAGTTTCTGGGATTATACATCTGCCCATCTCAAAGACACCACTCACACATTTGAATTAGATATGTTATATTTGGCGGGGTGAGGGGAGAAATAAAATTAGCACAACTTTCAAAGTATGTATCTTGTGTGCTTCATTTCTGGTTTTACCGAAATAGTGAAAAATCTATGCAGTGGATTCACATCTACAGCCTGAAAATTGCTCCCTGTTACTTGGTGACACTGTTCTTTCTTATCCGTGCCAGTTTTGAGTACTATGCACTGGTCATGAATCAGTATCTGAAATGTCAAGTTTACTTATTTGTTAAGGGAAGAATGACATTATTTCCTATCCTTTAGGCAGAGTTTAAGTGAGAATAAAATGGTGAGAAAGAATGTTCCTGTGTGCTTTGGGTGCAGTGTACTATCATTTGTACTACTGATGTGATTGCCAGAGCTACTATCATTAGCATCTTGGGCCAAGCATGGAACAAGCTGTACTGATTCTACATGTGATGGAATTCAGAGGCTGATCAAAAGTACACACTCTGAAGGGTATTGTCTTATTTATTTGACAGCTGCTTGTGGCCTTATAAGTTAGAGTTTAAGGTATTTTCATTTGTGAATATTGAACATTTTCAATTATTGCTTTTTAAAATGAAGTACAAATTTAATTTGGCCTGGGGAAGGACTTTTTTCCCCCTTTACACTCATTTGTTTTTATAATCTTAGAATCATCTTAATAGTAGGTAGTGTCATTTACCAGAAACCACTCTGTGTGAAGTAAATGTCTATACCAAAAGTCCTTTACTGCAGACATTCTAAAGACAGCTTTAAGTGGGTTCCGGTAAGATGGCAGACTAGGCAGAAAGACTGCACAGACCCTCTTCAACAAAGAACAGGGAAACCAGTTAACGCAGATGCAGAAGATAATCCTGGACCTCTGACCCTTGAAGGGAAAGATATAGAAGTGGACTAAACCCCAACTAGCAGAAGAATTTGCATGAAAATACCAAAAAAGACATCCGGAACTGCGGTCTGGCAGTGATCCTGAGCAATCCTGATGGCACAGACAGCTTGGAGAGTGCCAAGTGGTGG
>NW_006921589.1:18012678-18035280 GCF_000298275.1 Orycteropus afer afer
GAGAGACAGCTTTAAGTGAAGATATCTATTGCATTTTGATTCTGATGCCTTTTTCAAAGGTAAAGATGCTTTGACCACTGAGAGAAGAAAACTTCTAGAATAGAGAAATACTGAGTAATGCTGGTTTAGAACCTGCCTCTTCTTTTTCTCGAATACAGTCACTATGTAGTTTTTTTTTTTTTTTTAACAACCAATGACAATGTTTTCATGGATTCTAAAAAAGATTTTTGTTTTAAGTACGTAGAAAAAATGGCTTACTAATTGGTAAGTGTTATAGGTACAAGAACGTTTACTCTCCTTCTCATTTTATTTCATTGTATGGTTTTTCTCTTCTTAGGGATGTTGTTGTTGCTGTTAGGCGCTGTTGAGTCAGACCCGACTCATAGCAACCCCTCCTTGGGTTTCTGAGAATCACTACAAAAGTAGATTGCCCAACCTTCCTTCCAAGGAGTGGCTGGTGGGTTTGAACTGCCAGCATTCTAGTTAGCAGTCAGATGCGTTAGGCACTATGACGGATAGGGATCATAAAAGGTGCTTTAAAAAAAAAAAAAATCAGCAAAGGGATATATCTTCAGTTTTGGTGCAGTGGTTAAAGCTCTCAGCTCCTAACTGAATGGTTGGTGGTTCAATCGCACCAGCCACTCTGCAGGAGAAAGATATGGCAGCTACTTCTCTAAAGAGTCGCAGCCTTGGAAACCCTGTGGGGCCATTCTAATCTGTCCTAAAGGGTCATTGTGAGTCAGAATCGATTTGATAGCAGTTGTCAGTGTTTTTTGTTGTTGTTGTTTTGTTATAATTAAGTCAGCCCCAATTGGGTTTAGTTGTGTGGGCAGAGTTCATATCCTTAAGTGATTGTCATTAATGCCAACATTGAAAAGAAGTTGCGTTGACACCATAAAAGAGAAACAAAAACTACATAGAGAACATAATATGTTTTGTAAAAGAAAGTAAACATTTTAAGAGATTTTTTAAATACTCTTAGTAGTAGTACTATTATGTCTATTTTAAGATTGGATTTTGGTATAGACAAATAAGAAATATGGTTGGCTTTTTGCTATTTGGACTACTGTCTAATCTATACCTAGCACTTTTAGTATTTTTTTTAACACTACTTAGAATAGTGACAGGCTTTACTAAAATTGCAAAGTATGCCAAAATATATTGTAGTTAGGTAACCATGAGAAACTTTAATAATTTAAATGTAAACCTCTTACTGTTTTTGGCAGTTTATTTAGTGACAGGAAGTTATTTTATACTGCTCTGTACTAAGTTAAAATCTAATTGCTTGGTTATATAGCCTTTTAAAATAATGTATTAAAAATATGGTTTTTATGAAGCTGGCCAATGTGGTATGTTGGCAATTTTACTAATTTTTCATAAGTATTCAGTTTGAATTGAAATCTGTATAGGTGCAACATGTTCAATATGAGAAGGGTTTTTAATTTTAACAGTTAGTTTATTATAAAACAGTCCTCACCATTATCCCTAAGGACATGTATTCTTTAGAACAGTCCTCATGGATATGCAGTCTTTGAACTGGGAAGTGTTTGTTACCAGTGTGTCTCAAGATAAACACAGAAATTGAGTAAGTGATTAAAATATTTTAGAAATTTTACAGAGTAATAACAATTTTGGACTAACATTTTTTATTTTTCAGATTTCACTTTTATTATATAATGCGAAAATATTTGTTACAAATTAAAAATTAAAAAAGGTCTTTCCCTACACATAAATTGAGAAACCCTGTTTTAGAAAACGTGGAAATACTTATATATGTGTTCAGTGTCAGCTAGCTTAAATGAGATACATTAAAATAGAAATACTTCTAAAACCAAGTTTTCTTACTAACCTATTTGTATAGCTTTCATGGAATTTTTACAAAGAAAACTTAAGTGAACATGAAAGCCAGTTCTTTCTGAAATCTGAAGCAGCAGAACTTTTACTCATATGATTAATAATGTTGTTAGATGTAATAGTGATGTTATTAGATGCCATTGAGTTAGTTCCAACTAGTAGCGACCCTGTGTACAACAGAATGAAACACTGCTCACTCCCACAACAGCCGCAAAATCATTGCTATTTCGACCCATTGTTACAGCAACTGTGTCCAGCTATTTTGTTAAGCATCTTCCTTTTTTTTTGCTGACCCTCTACTTGACCACTTATAATAAAACCAAAAACCAAATTCATTGCCATCGAGTTGATTATGACTCATAGTGATCCCCATTGGGTTTCTGAGGCCATAAATCTGTAATTATGGAAGTAGATTGCTCTGTTTTCCTTCCGCGGAGCTGCTGGTGGGTTTGAACCTCCAACCTTCTGGTCAGCAAACTCCTTAGGCACTATGCCACCAGAGCTCCTTACCACTTAAAATAAGTATAACTTATTAAGTGTTCACACTGTGCCAGGTACAATAGGTTTGTTAATGTTATAAAAAGGAGCTGCGGTCGTGGTTGTAATCAATCCAGCCAATGGCTGTGTGGGATAAAAACCTGTTAATCTGTTTCTGTGAAGATTTCAACCCAGGAAACCACATGGGCAGTTCTACTCTGTCACATGGGATCTCTATGGGTCTAAGTTGTAATAAACTCACTGGCATGCAAATGAACTAGGTTCAAGGATTATTCTCATTTTAAAGACGTGAAACTAAAGGTTAGAGACATTAATAAAATGTGCTACCTGCTGATGTGGCACAGCTCAGTTTCAGAAGAAACAGCTGCAGACATCCATTAATAGTCGGAACACAGAATGTATGAAGTAAGAATTTAGGAAAATTGGAAGTTGTCAAAGTGAAATAGTACTCCTAAAGATCAATAGCTAGGCATTAGTGAACTGAAATGGACTGATATAGGCCATTGTGAATTGGATTATTATATGGTCTACCATGCCAAGAATGACAAATTGAAGAGACTGGCATTGAGTTAATCATCAAAAACAACTTTTCAAGATCTATTTTGAAACATAATTCTGTCAATGATAGGGTAATATCCATGAACATATGAGGAAGACAAGTTAATACAACTATTATTCAAACTTACACACCAGCACTAAAGCCAAAGATGAAGAAATTGAAGACTTTTACCAATTTCTGCAGTCTGAAATTGATCAAACATGCAATCAAGATGCATTGATAAATAACTTGTGATTAGAATGAAAAAGTTGGAAACAAAGAAGGCTTGGTAACTGGAAAATATGGCATTAGTTATAGAAATGAGACCAGAGATTGCATGATAGAATTTTGCATGACCAATGCCTTATTCATTACAGATACCTGTTTTTCAGCAGCGTAAACGGTAATGATAAACATTCACTTTGCCCAATGAAATACATAGGAATCAAAGTGACTACATTTCTGGAAGGAGGTGACTGCAAAGAGCAATACATTAGAATAAGGCCAGGAGGTGACAATGGAACAGACCATCAGTTGCTCATATGCAAGTTCAAGTTGAAGCTGAAGAAAATTCAAACCAATCTATGAGAGCCAAAATACCGCTTTGATTATATCCCACCTGAATTTAGAGACCATCTGAAAAAATATATTTGATGCATTGAACACCAGTGACCAAAGAACAGAGGAGTTGTGAAATGACATCAAGAAAATCATACATAAGGAAAGCAAAAGGTCATTAAAAAGAAAAAAAAAAAGACCAAAATAGATGTTAGAAGAAACTCTGAAACTTGCTCTTGAAAGGAAAGTAGCTAAAGCAAATGGAAAAAATGATAAAGTAAAAGAGCTGAACAGGAGATTTCAAAGGAAGGCTTGAGAATACAAAGCAAAGTATTATAAGGAAATGTACAAATAATTGGAATTAGAAAATCAAAGGGGAGGAACATGCTTGGCATTTCTCAAGCTGAGAGAACTGAAGAAAAAAAATCAAGCCTCAGTTTGCAATATTTAGCGTAGTGCCTAAGACATTTGACTGCTAACCAGAAGGCTGGCGGTTCACACCCACCAGCCACTCCTTGGAAGGAAGGTTGGGAAATTGACTTTCATAGTGATACTACTGCCTCAGAAACCCAAGAAGCTGTCACTATGAGTTGGATCCAACTTGACAGCAGTGAGTTTGGTTTGTTTGGTATCGGCAAAATATTGAACATTGCAGGAAGCATCAAAAGAAGATAGAAGGAAGGCACAGAGTCACTGTACCAAAAATAACTGATTGACATTCACATGATCAAAAACCAGTGGTATTTATTGCAAGCTGCAGTGAAGACATTGGTGGAAAACATGGCTCCAGGAATTGACACAATACCAATTGAGAAGTTTCTACAAATGACTGCAATGCTGGAACTGCTCAGTCATCTATGCCAAGAAATTTGGAAGACAGATACTGACCACCTGACATGGAAGAGATCCATATTTGTGGCCATTCCAAAGGAAAGTGATACAACAGAATATGGAATAATATTTTGCTGAAAGTATTTCAGAAATGGTCACAGCAGTACAAAGACAGGGAACCACCAGAAATATAAACCAAATTCAGAAGAGGACAAGGGATATCATTGCTAATGTCAGATGGGTCTTGACTGAAAGCAGAGAATACCAGAAAGATATTTACCTGTATTTTATTAATTATGCAAAGGGGTTTGACTACATGGATCATAACAAATTATGGGTAACATTGCAAATGGAAATTCCAGAACACTTAATTGTGCTCATGAGGAACCTGTATATAGATCAAGAGGCAGTTGTTGAAACAGAACAAGGAGATACTGCATTGTGTAAAATCAGGAAAGGTGTACATTACATTTGTATCCTTTCATCATACTTACTCAACTTGTATATTGAGCATATCTTATGAGAAGATGGACTCTCATAAGAAGAATGCAGCTCAGGATTGGAGGAAGACTCATTAACAACCTGTGATATGCAGATGATACCACCTTGCTTGCTGAAAATGAAGAGGACTTGAAGGACTTACTGATGAAGATCAAAGATTAAATCCTTCAGTATGGATGGCACCTTAACATAAAGAAAACAAAAATCTTTACAAGGGACCAATAAGCTGCATCATGATGAATGGAGAAAAGGTTGAATTTGTCCAGGATTTAATTTTACTTGGATCTACAGTCAGTTCCCATGGACGTTGCAGTCAAGAAATCAAATGACATTGGGCAAATCTTCTGCAAAACACTTCTTTAAAATGTTAAAGAACAAAGATGTCATTTGAAAACTAAATTGCACCTGACCCAAGCCATGGTATTTTCATTCATTTCAAATGAACATGATAGCTGGACAATAAATAAGGAAGACCAAAGAAAAATTGATAAGTTGAATTATGGTGTTGGCAAAGAATATTAAATATATGATGGATTGCCAGAAGAACAAACAGATCTGTCTTGGAAGAAGTACAGCCGGAAAACTCCTTAGAAGTGATGATGGTGAGACTTTGCCTTTCCTACTATGGGTATGTTGTCAGGAAGAACCAGTCCCCAGAGAAGAGCATCATGCTTGCCAAAGTAGATGATCAGCGAAAAAGATGGAGACTCTTAATGAGGTTGATTGACACCATGGCTGTAACAGTGAGCTTCAACATAGTAATGATTGTGAGGACAGCATAGACCAGTTTGTGTTTCGCTCTGTTGTACATCAGGTTACTATGAGTCAGAACTGACTTAAGGGCACCAGACAATAAGAACCAAAATAGGCACTGAACTAAGTAGAAATGCTGACATTAAAATATTCTTTCTTCTTAACATGTTACCTGTCCTATACTTCACTTTTTTTTTTTTTTTTTTTTTAACTTTTCTATGTTGAAGATCCTCGGAAGGAAGGTTGGGCAATCTACTTCCATAGTGATACTGTCTCAGAAACCCAAGGAGGGGTCGCTATGAGTTGAGTCTGACTCGATGGCACATAACAACAGCAACATCATGTTGAAGAGATTATAACACATCCTAAGTAAGGCATGTTTTGTGTTTGTAGGTAAAGCCTTTCTTTTTCTTTTTAATTAAAAGAAAAAGACATTTATTTTGCTTCAGATATTTACTGCTATAACTGAACAACCCTAAATAAATTCTAATAATATGTATTTTTGGATATTAGGATTATTTTTGGTAAAAGACAATTTTAAGCTATTTTACATAGTTGGATTGAGTTACACAATTAGTACTAGGTTAAATTTTTAAATTTATTATGTGATGAGTAAGAAATCCTACTGGGCAATTTATAAATTTACCTCTAAATTTCTAAATGGTCATTCTACTTTTTTAGAAGGTAAACAGAGCTTCTATACTTACTGCCATCAAGTCAGTCCAACTCACAGTGACCCCTCCTTGGGTTTCTGAGGTGGCATCACTATGGAAATAGATTGCCCAACCTTCCTTCCAAGGAGTGGCTGGTGGGTTTGAGCTTTTAGCCTTCTGGTTAGCAGTCAAATGCCTTAGGCACCAGACTGTAAAATATTTTCAGATCTTTTTATTTGAAAATATTTTTTTCTGGTTAGAAATAAATACCTGCCCATTTTTTTGAAAAAAAAGTCATTAGGGAAAAATATAGAAAAGAAAGCAAAAGTATTTATAATCCGACCTCTCAGAGGCAGCTACCATTAGGATTTCTAGGTATACCTTTCTAGGTTTAGTAACCCATATATATGTAGATTTTTAACAAAATGGGATATAAATAATACTTGCTGTGACTCAAGATATACCCACACTGATCCTGCCTTATTAGCATATAGAGGTTAGGGTTTAGAACGCATCACAAAATCAAGGGTAATTATATCTTGTCACAAATGGAGGACAACCACACAATACTAGGAATCATGGCCTAGCTAAGTTGACATGTATTTTTGAGCAACATAGCTTAATCGATGACATTCCATCTTTTGTCCCCCCTCCCCCTAAAAATTAGTGTCCTTGCCACATGTAAAACATATTCATCCCATTGGAACATCCTAGAAGTCTAAAATCGACTCCAAGTCCAAAATTGCATCTTCTAAATCATTTAAATAAAATATGGGTGAGGCTTTAGACATACGCCATTTTAGGGCAAAATTCCTCTTTTTCTGTGAACCTGTGAAATCTAGACTACAGTTAACTGTTTTCAAAGTACAGTGGTGGAACAAGCTCTCAGTACAGTGGTGGAACAGGTGCGAAGTAGACATTTCCATTACAAATAGTAGAAATTGAAGGGAAAGAAGGGACAGTGGCCACCAGCAAGTCCAAAACCCTACAGAACAATTTACATTAGCTCTCAAGACTTAAAAATGACTCTTTGTTCTCTGAGTGTTGGCCATGCTTTCTGGATTCTGGATGAAAGCCCACAGCCCGGACTTCACCTCCACCTTCCAGGACCACTGGGACAAGAGCTCTGCTCTCTTGGATTTGGGGGACCCATTCTACTAGTCCATCTGAGTGGTGACTCCATCTGCTTGGCCCCAGCACACCCCATTATTCTGCTTAATGGCAGCCCCACACTCCAGAACCAAGTTGGAGGCTGTGGCCCTATCTTTGAGATCCAGGAGACCATGGCCCTAGCCTTTGAGACTTATGCAGCTCTACTTCCTGTGCTCCTTCTACCAGTTCTGCTGATCTCTGAGCTGCTTCAACTAGGATTCTTTTCTTTTCTTGAAAGACAGCAGATGTAGCTCCTTTGGCCTGTTACCTGCCCATAGAATTCTAAGAAACAGTGTTCTCTCCTTTTGTTTCTCTGGACCCATTAGTCTAAGCTGATGGGTTTTCCACTGTGATGGTTGGATAGATCTATCAGTCACAAGCTTAATCTCTAACAAAATGTAAAATATTTAGTGACAATTCTAGGACATGTGTCCTTAGTTTGTACAACAGAATTTTCCATATTTTTAAGTTCTGTTTTCATTTTGCACAGTCCGTTTCTTTCCTTTTGCATTTTAATGTAAGTGGCAAGGGGAAGTCATATGGCCTCTTTTATCTTGCTTAGAAATCTCCTCAGCTATATAACTAAGTTGATCACTTGCAAGTTCTGCCTTCCACCATATATTTGAACATAATTCAGGCAAGTTCTTTGCCACTGCATAAAAAGCCTTGCCTTTCTTCCAGTGTCCAATCACATGTTCACCATTTTTTTAAAAAAAGACTTCCCAGAAGCAAATGTGCAACCACATTTTTAGCAACAGCCTCTTGAAGGCCATCTTGGCTTTTACTATCAGGCACCTTAAAACTCTTTGAGCCTCTAACCATTACCCAATTCAAAACCACTTCCATGTTTTAGGTATCTGTTAGAGCAACACTCAACTCTTTTGGTACCAAATTCTGTCTTCATTATCTAGTGCTGCTAATAACAAATACCACAAATGGATGGCTTCAACAAACAGAAATTTAATTTCTCACAGTTTAGGAGACTAGAAATCTGAATTCAGGATACTAGTTTTAGGGGAAAATCCTTGTCTCTTTGCAGCATTTGAGGGTCCAGCAATCCTTGGATATCTGCATGTGTCTTGACATCAGTCTTCCCCTGGGTGTTGGAGGTTCTGTGTACAGGGACTCTGGGTTTAAAGGATGCACTTTGCTCCAAGTTCTTTCTTGGTAATAGTAAGGTCTCACTTCTCTCTGATGGCTTCTCCCTCCTTTTATCTCTTGTGAGATAAAAGATGTGACTCAAGCTAGTGTATGACTTGAGTAAGGGTGTGTCTTAGGTAAGGGTGAGACATAGGTAAGCGTGTGACATGAGTCAGGTCCTCTTGTATAAGGCTATGACTCAAAATACACCTCACAGTGATCCTGCAACATTAATGTATAAAAAAACAAACCCACTGCCATCAAGTTGCTTCTGACTCATAGCAACCTCCATTGGGTTTCCAAGGCTGTAAATCTTTACAGAAGTAGATTGCCTCATCTTCCTCCTACAGAGAAGCTGGTGGGTTTGAACTGCTGGCCTTCTGGTTAGCAGCCAGATGCCTTACCCACGATGCCACCAGAGCTCTTTACATTAATATATAAAGGTTAGAGTTTATAACATATCACAATGGAGATGATTACATCATCATGATTACATAATCATGATTACATTAGATCACAAAATGGAGGACATCCATACAATACTGGGAATCATAGCCAAATCAAGTTTGACATATAGGTTTCCAGTAGACATAGATCTATTACATCAATATAATGGCTACATAATAAAAATCATAACCACTCCCATGTGCTTACCATGAACAAGTTTCTCAGTAATTTCTGCATCATTATCTGAATTTTCTCATTGTAGTCTGTGTGCAGTTACGTGATGATCATCTTCTTGTTTTTGGATGAGATACTGAAATTCATACTGCGATGACATCAAAATATAAACATAGATGCTTGATTTTAGAATCCATGAATCTACTACTACTCTCTGTATAACATTCTTCCGAATGCTTGTTCTGTCAATTTATTTAACCAATTTTCCCTTGATAATGCATTTAGGTTTTGCTTCCCCTGCTGTGGTAGTTATGTTTGTGTGTCAACTTGGCTGGGCCTGGTTGAGTGGCTGGGCAGCTGGTGGTAGTTATTCCCCATGATGAGACTGCCAATCAACTCCATGGTGGGATTTACCACAAGCAGCTGAGTAGCTGCCTTTGGGATATGGTCTGCTTCCTATATATAAGGAGAAGCCTTAGGAATGGTCTCTAGCCTATGGCACGCTTGGACCCTGCATGTAGGTGTGTCGTTGCTCAGCAGCCTGCTATGCTCTACCGACCTTGGGACTTACAATGGATTTGAGTTAATGGCCTGCTATGTGGTTTGGTAACATCGGGACTGTGCCTTTTTACTTTGTCATCTTTGGGCTTCTCAGCCTCAGCAGCCGGCAGCTGTCTGAGTGAAGAAAAACCTCTAGCTTCAGTGGGCCTGGAGCAGGAAGCAGAGCTGGACCCCATGGTTGAGGGGCTTTCACACAGCCCCAAGGGCCTGGTGCTTTGAACTTGGACTTAAAGCTTCCAAATGTAAGAATAAACTCCTCTTTGTTAAGGCCATCCCATTTGTGGTATATTCCTGTCAGAGAAGCATGAGGTAACCATAACACTCCCCCAACTATTATAAATAACACATGAATATTTTTGCCTGTGCATCTTAGTGTCATGATAAATTCATCACAGTAGAATTGACTGGTTCAATAAATGATTTTAAGGATTTTGGTAAGCATTGCTGAACTGCCCTTTCAGTGCTTGCACCAATTTACAGTCTTTCTGTGACTGTTGTTGTTGTCGTTATGTGCCATTGAGTTGGACCCGACTCATAGCGACCCCTCTTTGGGTTTCCGAGGCAGTATCACTATGGAAGTAGATTGCTCCATCTTCCTTCCAAGAAGTGGCTGGTGGGTTTGAACCACCAGCCTTCTGGTTAGCAGTCAAGTGCCTTAGGCATTTCACTATCAGAGCTCCTAAAGATGCAAGGCTTCTTGGAGTAATCACTGATTCCAGCGTTGATAGAGTTGTTGTAATGTGCCATTGAGTCAGCCCCAACTCATAGCGACCCCTCCTTGGGTTTCCGAGGTGGTATCACTATGGAAATAGAGTGCCCCATTTTTCCTACACTCATGTCACTTGGATTTGCATTCTTTTTTACAATATATAATCTCAAGAGAAGTCTTGTAACATTAAATTTAAAATATTCGTATTGTTTGTAGTTTCATATAAACCCTCATATAGCTCTGTATTTTGACATCAAAAATCAAAGGCTAGTTTGTTTCCTTTTGAACTTGTGCAGAGTAGTCAATTGAGTGTCTAGGATGTGTCCTGCCCTGTGAGAAGTGAAGTACACATGTGATTTCCTTTAATACTCAAGGAAATCATCCTATGATAAGTAACATCTCCATTTTCTTGGTGAGGAATCTGGGTAGATGAGAAATAAAGTAAGTTGGCCCAGCTAGATAGTTGAGCCAGGAACTAAACATTTCTCAGAATTCTATACATTGCACAGAACCATGTATCTTTACATGTTTCTTTGGTGGATGGGGAGAGATTTCTTGAAAGCTGTAAATATCATATGTCAGAATAGGAGATGGTGTTACATAATTTATCTCCCACGTTTTTAGAACTTTCGAGTGATAGAAGGAAACGTGCTTATGTGATGTTTTAGTCTGTATGTAGATTTTAGTATTTTTATGTGTGTCATGCTATAAAATTAGGAGCTAGTTAGAGGCAGAGGAAGAAGACTCAAGTATTTGCAGATCTTCCATGACAAATTAGTATAGGAGAGTAGATGAGGCTTCACAAACATTAGGACTTTGACCTCAAAGTCCGTTTTCACAAATTACTGATAAATACCCAATTTATGGATACTATGGGAGCTCTGGTAGCATAGTGGCTAAGACACTTGCCTGCTAACCAGACGGCTGGCGGTTCAAACCCACCAGCCACTCCTCGGAAGGAAGGTTGGGCAATCCTACTTCCATAGTGATACTGCCTCGGAAACCCAAGGAGGGGTCGCTATGAGTCGGGGCCGACTCGACGGCAAACAACAACAACAACAACATGATCAAGTAATAGGAGCTCTGGTAGCATAGTGGCTAAGGCACTTGACTGCTAACCAGAAGGCTGGCGGTTCAAACCCACCAGCCACTCCTCAGAAGGAAGGTTGGGCAATCCTACTTCCGTAGTGATACTGCCTCGGAAACCCAAGGAGGGGTCGCTATGAGTCAGGGCTGACTCGACGGCACATAACAACAACAACAACAATGATCAAGTAATAGTTGCTACTGCTCATAAAGTAGAATCCTTTTTCCCACAAAGCAGATGAGATGTGATCTTTGAATGAAAGCTGCACTCTTCACGTGGATGTATCCGTTACTTGACTCATCCTCGTTAGTTGCCATAGAGTCACCTCCAACTCATGATGACCTTAAGTATAACAGAAAAAAAGAAGCTTGTATATATTATTTGCATCAAATAAAGTAATACTTAAGATATTTTTCCAGTCCTTCACTTTTCTCTTTATCTTTGCAAAGAAAAATGAGGAAAGAAAGAATGTGAGAGAGGGAAAGAGACAAGGAGGGATGGAGGTACGGAGGAAGAGAGAAGATGAGGAAAAGGAAGGAAGGAAGACAGTAGGAAGTTAAGTCTGGCTTTTCTCAGGTAGAGGTCTTCACTAAATAGGCCTTCAGATCTTTATCAATGGATGACTAAATTCGGTTGTTACGCTAGATGCTTTTTTTCTCTAAAATTCTATGATTCAACCAGGTAATAGTTATTGGATTTATGTTTTGTTGTCTTCATTTGGTCAGTCCAGATGCTGATCAATTATCCTCATCTGTCTGATAACCCTTGACAGCACTTAACAACTGAGAATTTTAAAATATCAAGGGCAAGATAGGAACAGTTGATGGACTCCTTGATGCTCTGATGCCCTGAAGGCACTGGATAATGGATAAACAAGTGACTACACGTGTTGGATTTTGTTAGTTGGATCCAGCTCACACAAAGAGATGACTGAGGTCACGTCAGCACCTTGGAAGGCTAGGAAAGCTGGAACTGGAGCAGCTGAGCCAATCCCCAGACAAACTGGTTTTATCCAGGGCAGAATGAAAGAGTGCATGCTTTGGTGACACTTTTCCCATCACTTAAGATGGTGGAGATTCCATTTCCTATTCACATATTTTCTGCTCTCTGTTCATTTTTGTATAGAATAGATTAGTTATGAAACCTATTTCTTTGAAGTGCTCATTTTTATATTAGGCTTTGAGGTTTTTTTTTTTTTTTTTCCTTCTGAGTAAAAAACAAAGGAAATGCTAGTTGTGCAGTTAAGGTAGCCTGATAGAAGGACCAGTTGTGGCTGTGACCATGAGTTGACTATCAGCATCTTGTGCTAGGTTAAATGCAAATTAAATGTGCTGCATGCCTCAATGATGTATTGAAATATTTCCAGGTTATGTAATATTAGACCCTAAAGCCTCTTTTGACTCTAGAGTGAAATTTTCTTATAATTCCTTGGGGGGAAAAAAAAAGAGAGACTTGGTTTGGGTATCAGTTTCTTCACTGGCTTCCTTTGTAAATTTTTGCAAATTTTGCATTTCTCTTTATTTCTCATTAAGTGATACACTGATTGGTGGTTCTTGACTTTGTGCATATTAGAAGCATCTGGGGATGTCTGAAAAACACTGAACCTTTGGCCAATTGATCGATTTAATAAAAATGTTTGTGGGGGGTAGCTCAGATGTCCATAATTATTATTTTTTAATTTCCCTAGATAATTTTGAAGGCGTTCTGGTAGCATAGTGCCTAAGACATTTGACTGCTAACCAGAAAAGGCTGGTGTGTTTGAACCACCAGCCACTCCTCGGAAAGAAAGTTCGGCAATCTACTTCCGTAGTGATAATGCCTTGGAAACTCAAGGAGGGTTCGCTATAAGTCAGATCTGACTTGACAGCAGTGAGAGGGAGAGAGAGAGAGAGAGAGATTATTTTGATACACATTGAAGGTCAAAAACCACTGATTTAGAATGATAATAACTGACTTAATTTATGGGATTTTGTCAGGATAATTAATCCATATTAACTGTTTTAATCTCCCTTGCAAATAAACCGAAATCTACTGCCATCAAGTTGATTCTGACTCACAGGGACCCTATAGGAAAGAGTAGAACTGCCCCATTGGGTTTCCAAGGCTATAAGTCTTTACAGAAGCAGACTGCTTCATCTTTCTCCCCTGGAGTGGCTAGTGGGTTCGAACTGACAACTTTTTGGTTAGCAATTATCATTCATACTGTCTTTTGTTTTTCAATGTTGCATTTGAAAAGGATCCTTTGGTATGATTCTGCACTTAAGCAAAGTACATTCAACCACTAATAGAGTGTAAAAATACTTGGTTATAGATATTATAAATACATACTTACATCTTATCACACATATTTAGTTGCAAACAAATAATTGATTGATCAATAAGTATATACTGATAAAGAGAAGGATGGGGAAGTGAAGTGAAAGGGAAGAATATTTATTGAATACTTCTGTGTGTTATGTGCCAAATTCTATAGTACCTTCAGTAACTTGTGATACAGGAATCCTCCTCATAAATTAAAAAAAAAATCAGGAATTAAAGAGTTTGTTAATTAAATTTAATTATAATTTACTAAGTCATAGAATCTCATAGGTATTTATTTTAGAAGCCATCTGGAGTAAATTATCTATTGCACACAAAGAATAAATGGTGTAGTATCTGGATACTTATGAAATCAGGAATGAACCTTGGAATTTAAAACATCTGTAGGCAAAAAAATAAGCAAGTCTGTGCATTTATACACACATACATATACACATACACACATATACACGTACACACACATATATAAACCAAAACCAAACTCATTGCTATTGGTTTGATTCTAACTAATGGTGACCCTATAGGACTAACTCATAAGGTTTTAAAACTGTAGACTTTGTGAAAGCAAATTTCCATATCTTTCTCCTGCAGTGCAGGTAGAAGGTTCAAATCACTGATCTTTCTGTTAGCAGCTGAGTACTTTAAACATTGTGCCACCATGGTACTCCTTATGTGTGTGTGTGTGTGTGTGTACATACAGACATACTGCTATTGAGTCAATTCTGATTCATAGTGACCCTATAGGAAAGAGTAGAACTGCCATAGGGTTTCCAAGGCTGGAATCTTTATGGAAGCAGACTGCCACATCTTTTGGCCACATATTGTGTGGTGGGTTGGAACTGCTAACCTTTCATTTAGAAGCTGGACAGTTAACCACATATCTACATATATGTATATGTTGATATTCATATTTGCTGTTGTTAGGTACTATTGAGTTGGTTTTCATGCATGGAAACCTGTACAACAGAACAAAACATACCCTGGCCCCGTGCAAACCATCATTGCTGTGTTTCATCTCATTGTTCTGCTGTGTCAATCCATCTCATAAGAATCTTCTTTTTCCCTGAACTTCTACTTTTCCAAGCATGGTATCCTTCTCCAAGGACTGATTCCTTGTGATAACATGCCCAAAGTATGTGAGACAAAGTTTCACCATTCTTGCTTCTAGGGACCAGTCTGGCTGTATTTCTTCTAAGACAGGTTTATTCTTTTGGCAGTCTATGATATAGTCAATATTCTTCACTAATACCATAATTCAAAGATGTCAGGTTTTCTTCAGTCCTCATATTCATATGAGGCAATTAAAAATACCATGGCTTGGGTCAGGTGCAATTCAGTCCTCAAAGTGATATCTTTGCTTTTTAAACTTTAAAGAGGTCTTATGCACCAGATTTGCCCAATGCAATACATCATTTGATTTCTTGATTACTGCTTCTATGGGTATTGATTGTGGATCCAAGTGAAATGAAATCCTTGGCAACTTCAATCTTTTCTCAGTTTATCATGAGGTCAATTATTGGTCCAGTTGTGAGGATTTTTGTGTTCTTTATGTCGAGGTGTAATCAATACTGAAGACTGATTTCACCAGTAAATGCTTTATGTCTTCTTTACTTTCAGCAAGCCATGTTGTGTCATCTGCATGTCACATATTGTTAATGACCATTCCTCCAATCTTGATGCTACATTCTTCTTTGTGCAGTCTACCTTACTGTATTATTTGCTTATCATACAGATTAAATAAATATGGTAAAAGGAGATAACCATGACACACACCTTTCCTGATTTTAAACCATACAGTATCACCTTGTTCTCTTCTTTTGGTCTGTGTGCAAGTTTCTCATGAAAACAATTAAGTGTTCTGTAATTCCCATTCTTTGGAATGTTATCCATAATTTGTTATGATCCACACAGTCATAAGCTTTTTCATAGTCAATAAAACACAGGTAAACATCTTTCTCTTATTCTCTTCTTTTAGTCAAGATGTATCCGACATCAGCAGTGATAGCCCTCATTCAATGTGCCTTTATAATTCAGCTTGAATTTTTGGCAGTTCCCTGTCGATATGCTGCTACAACCAGTTTTGAATTTTCTTCAGCAAGATTTTACTTGCATTTGATACTAATGATATTATTTGATAATTTCTACATTCTTATTAGATTCTTACTGGAATGGGCACAGATATGGATCTTTTGCATTGGATTGGCCAGCTGTCTTCCAAATTTCATGACATAAATGAGTGAGTGCTTCCAGTGTTGCATCCATTTGTTGAAACTTTTCAGTTGGTATTCTGTCAGTTTCTGGAGTCTTATTTTACACAATGCCTTTAATGCAGCTTAGACTTCTTCTTTCAGTACCATCAGTTCTTGATCATATGCTACCTCCAGAAATGTTGTAACATCAACTAGTTCTGTTCGGCACAGTGAGTCTGTGTATCACGTCCACCTTCTTTTGGTACTTCCTGTGTCGTTCATTATTTTGCCCACAGAATCCTTCAGTATTGCAAATCAAGGCTTGAAGTTTTTCTTCAGTTCTCTCAGCTTAAGAGAGGTCAAGAGTATACTTCCCTTTAGGTTTTCTAGCTGTAGTTCTTTACACGTTTCAGAATAATACATTACTTTGTTTTCTCAGGCTGTTCTTTGAAATCTTCTGTCAGCTCGAAATACTGCATTATTTTCTTCCATTTGCTTTAGCTACTCTACATTCAAGAGAAAATTTGAGAGTTTCTTCCAAAATCCATTTATTCTTTTTGTTATTTCTTGTCTTTTTAATTGCCTTTTACTTTCTTCCTGTATGATGTCATCCCACAATTCATGTGCTCTTTGGTCATTAGTGTACAGTGCGTCAGATCTCTTATTAAGATGATCTCTAAATCATGTGTGATATACTCAAGGTCTTACTTTGACTCTAGTGAACTTATTTTTCTTCATTTTCAACTTGGACTTGTATAGGAGCAATTGAAGGTCTGTGCCACTGTTGGACCCTGGCCTTCTTCTGAGTGCTGATATTGAGCTTCTCCATTATCTCTTTCCACAGGTGTAGTCTATTTGATTCCTGTCTATTTCATCTGGCAAGGTCTGTGTATATATTTGCCCTTTCTGTAGCTGAAAAAAGGATTTGAATGATTAAGTCATTCATCTTGCAAAATTCTATCATGTGATCTCTGGCATCATTTCTATGACCAAGACCATATGTCCCAACTACTGATCCTTCTTTGTTTCCAACTTTCACATTCTCATCACCAGTATTTATCAATGCATCTTGTTTTCATTTTTTATTAATTTCAGACTACAACAGTTAGTAAAAACTTCAATTTCTTCATCTTTGGCATTAAATGTTGGTGTGTAAATTTGAATCAAACAAAATCAAACCAAACTCACTGCCATCAAGTCAGTTCCAACTCATAGTAATCCCACTGGGTTTCCGAGCCAGTAAATCATTACTGATGTAGATTTCCCCATCTTCCTTCTGCAGAGAAGCTGGTGGGTTTGAACTATCAACATTCTGGTTAGCAGGTAAATGCCTTAGGCACTGCACTATCAGAGTTCCTTGTAAATTTGAATAATAGTCATATTAATTTGTTTTCCTTGTAAGAGTATGGATATTATCCTATCATTAATAGTGTTGTACTTCAAGATAGATTTTGAAATATTCTTTATGATGATGAGCATGATACCATTCCTCTTCACTATCTCATCCCAGGCATAGTAGACCATGTGATTGGCTGATGTAAAATGGTCAATATTAGTCCATTTCAGATCACTAATGCCTAGGAGTTTGACCTTTATGCATTCCATTTTGTTTTTGTTGACTTCCAACTTTCCTAGATTTGTACTTTGTACATTCCATGTTCTGGTTATTAGTGGATGTCTGCAGCTGTTCCTTCTCATTTTGAGCTGTGCCGCATTAGCAAATGAAGGTTTACTCCATCTACATCATTAAGTCTGTCAGAATGACAGATGAGTGGTAAATGTGTGTGTGTGTGTATAATTGAAGAAAGAGTTTCTGTAATATATTTTACTTATTATGCATTATAACATTTTGCTTAACTATACATAGTTTCATTCTTATTTTATATATTTTATAATTATAACAGAAATGGAATTTTATTTTAAATTCCTTACATGTGAATTGTAGTGACCCCTTGGGGTTCCAAGGCAGTTTCTCTACAGAAGTAGTATTCATTAATTAAATGTCTCAAAATATTGTGTATCAATTTACATTATAAATCTGATTATTTCTAATTGATGCATATTTTTATAATGTCCATAGATAACTTGGAACATCTAAAATGATTCCTAGTTATGTTAATTAGCATAATAAGGTATTAATTGTATGCCAGTGGATCTTATAAAATATGCTCCCAGCATTAATTTTACTGCATTATCTCCTTGTTTTGAAATATGATGACAATAATGTGTTAGTCTTTCAGGGAGCTGAAGTAGATGGCATTTTTCAAACTTTTTCTTTTTTTGGTCTCAGGAATTACTATCTTGCAAAATGAACTCATTTTTATAATGCTCTAAAAATAAAGAAAATGAAAAAATGTTCATCTCTACTTATGAGCAATGAAAAACATTCAAATTGTAAAACAGCATGTTTCACTTGTGATAATTAAAAAAAAAAAAAAACATTTAAAATACTGAGATTGTTTTCTATGATCAGTGTGATGTAGTAAATTACATAGTGTGGATTTTCTAGCCATAAGTCTTTGTAAACTCTTTGATGGAATCTGCCATGAGCAGTTGAGTAGCTCCTGATTGTTAAAGTTATCTACCTAGGGTATTTCTGTTGAAAGTGGCATGCAGAAATCTTCTGGGAAGTTCTCTCTCTCTCTCTCTCAGGTGTATAGAATTCTGACATTGGGATTAGTTAGTTTGGCCACTCTGCCAAGCTCAAAAGGAGCCTTCCTAGAGGCAGAAGGAGTCTCTCTGACTGCTGGCTGAGAAAGATGTGCTGCTGAGAGAGACGTGCTCCTGAAAGAGACGTACTTGCTGAGAGAGAGACGTTAGAGGCATGTGCTGCTGAGAGAGAGATGCAAGAGACACATTCTAAGTGAGACAGCTGGCTGTGGGAGACTGAGTGCATTTCTGAACTTGAATCATAGTCTGTTGCTTCCCTAATAAACCCCATAATCTGTGAGTTCTGTGTGGCCACTGTAACGAATTATCGAACCCAGCAGAGAGGTGGTGGGTGCTGAGGGAGGAATGGTTGGTGAAAGGGCTGGAGGAAGGCAGCATGTCTGGCCTCGCAGGAATAAGTGTTGGGCTACTGATGGTGATTCTGTCTTCCTCTTGTGGGGTTAGAGGGGGTTGGAAGATGTGGCCTCCTTACCCCTTTGGCAATAAGAATTTGGTAAGATCAATGCTTTCATGCTGTATTGGTCAAAATATAATTTGGTATCTCATTTTGGAAGGAGATTTTATAGTATGTCTCAAACCTTTCAATGTTCATACTATTTGTCCTAATAATGCTTCATTAAAGACTGTAATCTTAATAAACAAATCAATAATATAGACAGATTTATGCATAAATAAGTTCATTGAAGTATTATTATTGGGCATTATATTTTAGAAGCAGTGCTTAGTAAATTATGTTTATAATGTGAAGTATTTTGCAGCATTAAAAATTATTTTGATGAGTTTCTTAGTGACATGGACAATGCTCAGGCTACTATAGAAGGATAAAAATATTATGGTACATGTACATATATGTTATATATATATATACATATACACACAGACACATATAAAATGTTATTTATTTGAAAAATAATATATAATTTATTTATTTATACATATATTGTCTCAATTCTCCTTGGAAAGAAAAGAAAACCAGAAAAAGATATGCTAAGATGCAAAAAAAAAAAAAAAAAAAAAAATAGGTTTGTAGGTGTTGGTTTAACACTAATATTTAAATTGAAACTATATCTTTAGAAGAGCTAAAACCAAAAAAAACAAACTCACTGCCGTTGAGTTGAATTCGACTCATTGCGACCCCTCATTGGGTTTCGGAGGCAGTATCTCTATGGAAGTAAATTGCCCAATCTTCCTTCCGAGGAGTGGCCGGTGGGTTTGAGCTGGCAGCCTTCTGGTTAGCAGTCAAGTGCCTTAGGTAGTACGCCACCAGAGCTCCTTTAAAAGAAATGCTAAATTAGGAGCTTTTTTTGGATTTTGCTTCTGCTTAAATACATTCAATAATTTATTTTTGTTAGATGAAGTGAAAAGTAAAGTGAACTTCTTATCAAAAACTGAAATGTGAGTTTGTTCTTCAGTATTTCAAAGCACTCATTTTCATTATATGTATCAGTAAAACTAAATAAAAAGAAATCTCAAAGTTATATTCATTTTTATTGTGATTTGGGTGAAAATTTGCAGAGCAAATTTATCTTCCATACAGCAGTTCACGTACATTTTGCCTCATGACATTGACTGCAATCTCCCACAATGCAACAGCTCTCCTCCCACTCCCTCCCCATAGCCACCTCTTCCCTATGTCCTTCCCTCCCGTGCACTCCTGCCTGCCCCCGAGCTGTCTCTCTGTGCATACACAGCCCTTCTGTTCTCCCATGATTGTTCTCTCCGAGGAGTGTATCTACCTAACGTAAATGTTCAGCTCATATGCCTGCCTTTTGTTTGGCTGGAAGCCACAGGAGTGGGTTCAGTTCCAGACCTGAAGGGCAGCTAGGGGTCATAGTCTCAGGGGTTTTACCAGGCTCTATCAGACAAGCAAACCTGGTCTCTCTCTCTCTTTTTTTTTTTTTCTGATTTTGAGTTTTGTTCCACATAATTGTCTCACTCTATCTACGATCTCCTATATAGATCCTTCTCCGAGTGGTTGACAGTGGTAGCCAGGCACCATATAGTTCTTCTGGTCTCATAGTCATATAGGCTGAGGATCGTATGGTGTATCAGTTGCTTGGTCTAATTGTTTCCATGCATCTTTGATTTTCTTCATTCTTTGTTCTGGATGAGGAGAAACCCATTGTTGCATCTAGATGGCCGCTTGCAAGCTTTTAAGATCCCAGTTGCTACTCGCCAAAGTAGGTTGTGAAACAATGAGTAATATTAATTTTCATAAAAACATTTCTTTAAGGAGCTAGTCCTTTAAAATATTTATTGTATGCTATTGAACAATCGAAGAGTTTATTATATAATTAAAATAAGTGGTATATTCATGTTTTTACATCTTTGGTTCTTAAGTGTTTAAACTGTTTTATCATCTGGATAAACCTTTATAATCATACACCTTTTTGTTGAAGATTATTCATTTTTTTAACCTTTCAGTGGGGCTCCTCTCCCAGGCTAGTGGGGGCCTAGATTCTCTCAAGGAAGATTGTGCTCCTGGGGGCAGTGCTGGCAACTCCAGTAAAAGTTAAGTACCCAAATGGCCCCTGAAGCTATGGTAGCCCTTTGCCAGCTCTCATTTGCTGTTGCTTTTGGGAACTGCATCCTTTCAGCAGTGTACCCATTGATGTAAATGTCAAGTATGTAGAATTTCACTGTATCTACTTCAGGCTTCAAACTTATTTGGTAAGTTAGCAACCTGTTACTCACTCTTGCCTCTAATATTCCCTCTAAAATATTCAAGCATCTTCCTAATTTCATCACTATGCTGACTAAAAGATGCAAATTAGATCTTAGAAGCCATTGTAAAACTGTCCTTTTCATGTCTCCCTAACCTATGATTCCGTGTCTCTCTCATATGAAGTCAGGTTGATCTTCTCACACAGAATGTTCTTATTTCCCTTTCTGTGTTTCCCTTTGTTCATTTTCACATCTCTGAGATTTTCTAGCTTGTGCCATTTCAAGTCAAACATTTCTATTAAGTTCTATCTCAGTTCTTTCTCAGGTAATTTCTCCTTGAAACTTTTATTAACTACTCAGATTATAATGACCTTTACTTCTTAGAATCTACATAGCAGCCTGTATCTTATAAAGTATTAGTTCTAGAAATAGACAGTTAGAGGTTATGGAGTTGACCTTGGTTCCTAACTCAATAATCCTTTGGGCAAAACTTCATCAGAAGTACAATGAAGATTTCTTTCAAGATGTAAAGCTAGCAGTTCTGTTATTGGGTACTTCTAATTATCCCTTCAGGTGCTTAAAGAAATATTTCCTGTGTGTGTCTTATGTGCCAGGCACTGTGCTTGATAAACAGTAATGAAGAAACCAGACCTAGCCCTGTCCTTACAGAGCTTCCCGTCTAATGAACAGAAGATATTAAAAAAGTAAACACAAACATAAATGTGTCAATAGTTCATGATCTGTGAAAGGAGAAAGCACAGGGGCTGAGTGGAAAGGGTCATCAGTGCTTTAGTTTTCATTGAATAGTTGTTGTTGTTGCTGTTATGTGCCGTCGAGTCGGCCCCGACTCATAGCGACCCCTCCTTGGGTTGCCGAGGCAGTATCACTACGGAAGTAGATTGCCCCATCTTCCTTCCGAGGAGTGGCTGGTAGGTTTGAACCACCAGCCTTCTGGTTAGCAGTTAAGTGCTTTAGGCACTACGTTACCAGAGCTCCCATTGAATATTTAGAGGGGGTGAAATTTAAGCTGAAGAGGGAGTGAGGAGGGGGAGTAGACAGCAAGAGAGTCTGGGAGACTGTATGCAGGCCCCAAAGTAGGAGGAAACTGGTTTCTTAATTTGTTTAGAAGGCAGGAGGGCTTAAATATGCCATGTGGTGAAGGTTGATGCATGATTGTAGCTGAAGAGGTAGGAAGGAATAAAATGATAGGCATTTTCTTGTAGACCATGGGAAGAAGTTTGATTATTAACCTAAAAGCAATGAACAGCTATTGAACACTGACTTGACAGCATTTGATATATGTT
>NW_006921589.1:18035380-18053769 GCF_000298275.1 Orycteropus afer afer
TTATATTGTTTCTGAGAGGGGGCAGATTTTGAAATCTAGAAAGACTGATTTTCTATGTTACTTAAATTACTTTCTTAATCAAATACAGAACAACTCCACAGCCATTGTCTTAAAGCAGAAAGGTTTCTGACTTATCAATAAAAGTTTGTCACTCCGTGGAAAAGCAGATGTGTTCTACCCTATGAAGCTGGTTTTTAGGAAGGAGCAGAAGCTGTCCATGACCTTAAGGGCATAAGAAAGCTGAAGACTTTCTGGGAGAGAAAAAAGTTAATACCATGTCTGTGTTAGGATGGAGCTGTGTGACCTGTTCTCAGTAAGGGCAATGAGATTCCTGAAGTAAAATTAGCTTGAGAAAAGACTTACTTGGAGATATAATGAGGGAACCCAGGCTGAGGTACAACTCACTTGGTTGACGGTAGAAAAAAATGGACAGGGCTGATGGCAAAAAACTGTCTAGATACTATCATTAGTGCTCATATCCTGAGGAAGAGCAACTAATAGTGGTAACAAACTATAGAAGGTGGCCCAGGTATCATGCACCCTTGGCTGAGCTGAGCACCATGGGAAATGGGGTGCTCAAACAACTGTGGCTTGAACTAGGGAGTCAGGAAGGTACCATCATAGAGGTAACCAGTACTGCCAAATAATAAAAGACCAGAGTAGCAGACTAATTAGTGCTTACCACCTCTCTGTCAGCTCTGACATTTAGACAGTGCTCTTGGGGCAAGAGAGTGCTCTAGCCAGTTATATTTAATGTAAACATTTAAATGCGACCATAATTGTACCCTGAAATGGTAGAGCTGGTAATTATGATTGTAGTTTATAACAAAAATCCAAACCAAACCCACTGCCATCAAGTCAATTCTGATTTATAGTGACCGTTCCCCTGGGTTTCCAAGGCTGTAAATCTTTACAGACATAGATTGCCTCATCTTCCTCCCATGGAGCAGCTTGTGGGTTTGAACCGCCAACCCTCTGATTAGCAGCCCAATGCCTTACCCACTACGCCACCAGACCTCCTTAACTGATTTTTGGAGAATGGATTTGGAATTGCAAGAGAGGACATGGGGAAACTAGTGGACATGGGAAAACCAGCAATAGTTCAAGTAAGATATGTTGATTTGAACTTGGGTGCTAGGAGTAGAGAAAGTTATTATTTTCTTGTATTTGGCTCAGGTCTTACAGAAGATCTTTGGTCCCATAGCTTCCATATATGTAGCCTTGAGCTTTTATAACTACCTTTCGCTACTGATTTTTTTTTTCCCCTGGATAAATATCCCTAATTCCTTCAGAGATGCGTTGGATGATTTCTGGAATCCAAACTCAGTCATTCAGAGGATCATGTATCCTGGTCAGCTGTGTGTCACACAGGTTTGATAAGCATGCCTTGCATGTTTCTTTCCAATGTGTTGTTATAGTAGCCCTTTGGCATAACATTTGAGACTCCTTTTCAAGTTAACATTTTTTCATTAATCAACAATATTCCGGTTTGGCTATTCAACTCGTTATGAATGTTCCTAATTTTTTTATATTATTTACTGCATATTTCTCCATTTTGACCTCAAGAATGTAATTTTTGAGAAATTTTTCTAAACATGTAGTTAAGTTCAAGATGAAGAGTCTATATTTTTCTTATCTACCAATGTAGTCATGCAATCAAAACCAAAATACCATTCTTAGTGAACACATACTGGATCATACCTCTTTTTAAGTTTTTATGAATTTTCTTACCAGTTTTTGAAACATTCATTGTAATCTGACTTATTTGATATTTATAGAATTCATGCTCTTTTTGACTTTAAAAATTGTAACATTATACCACTTCTGATGTTCTGGTACCTTTTTGGTCCTCTGAAGTATTTCAGAAGGTTGTTATATTAGTTCCTGGATCACATCTGGATTTCCTCTGAGGTCACTGGACTGTATTTCATCCAAGCCTAAGTTTGTGATTGGCTGCTATCCCAAAGTTTGGGATTTGAACTGTCATGAGCTCCACAGAAAAAAGGACTGGCAAACTGCTTCCATAAAGATTACAGCTAAGAGCACCCTATGAGCACTTCTATTCTGTAACATACGGGGTTACATATGTTGGGGGACAAGTGCATGGCAGCTAAAAGAAAAACAGCACAGACTCTAAATTTTGAACTAATTTTAAAGTGTTGTTGTTTAATTACCTTCTTTCATATCTTGATTTGATATTCCATGTTTATTATTTGAGAGCTCTGGTGGCATAGTGCCTAAGGCACTTGACTGCTAACCAGAAGGCTGGCAGTTCAAACCCACCAGCCACTCCTTGGAAGGAAGGTTGGGCAATCTACTTCCGTAGTGATACTGCCTCAAAAAACCCAAGGAGGGGTCACTATGAGTCAGGTCCAACTGACAGCAGTATGTGTGTTTATTATTTTTAGTCTACTCTTCTTTTTTGTCTAAGATTTTATATCCAGGCAAACTAGATTATCAAATTTCTCTATTTCTCCTTTAATCATTGTACACAACATCTTCATGATACTTAAACCCACATGTGTGATGATTTCCATATAGATGTGTGTCTTCTTTCTTAAAGTATTGAAGCAAGCAGTTAAGGCTTTGTTTATTGTCCTCTTGCCTTTTTTAAAAAAATAATAATTTTCTTATTTCATTCAGTTGGATTTTAGTATCCCAAAAGTAGGATCAGATTTAGTATCTTGGTCACTGACATATGTAGTCTGATCTTCCCTACTGCTTACTAACTGAGCCCTAGTTCCCTCTTTTCTTAGTTATCCCTCACTGAACTTTAAGGATTTTTCTTAGTCTAGCTATTTTTTTGTTGTTCTTGGTGGTGTTTTTCTTTCTCCTCTATAACTTTTTTAACCTATATTATTTTTCCACTGCTAAGTTTTATGAAATAGTTGTTTATTTCTCTATTTAATTTCCAGAGGAATAGGAAATTCTTATGGAATTCTAAATACACACAAACACAGTTTGAAAGATGTATTAGTTCTTATAACCTTAAATAATATTTTTTACACTATCACTTATTATCCTTTTTGAGGAAGACTAAATTGAAAATCAAAGTGAACTCAGCCTACTTTAATGTTATGATATAATAAATATTCTATTTTTATTATGAACAAATATTAATATTAATGTTATATTTTTTAAAATAATAATGATTATATTTTAATATGTCAATATTAAAATCCTAGAATTATTTTCTTATTTGTGAGTAACTGGTTCTTGATAATATTTCTTCTTTGACATCACTTAATTACCTTCATTTGCACAATGATACATTAGAATTCTCTGGGGAGGGAAAAAAAAAGTAAGATTGGTTTTCCTTGGGTATAAATTATTTTACTAAAATCTTCAGATAGGTTTATGCTACATATTAAGAGAGATAGAATATATACACACACACACACACACACACACACAAAACCTTTGATTTTTTAACTGACATTTCTTAAGGAATGTAGAGTATGATGTAAAGGCATTTCATTGGGTTGTTGTTCTTGTTAGGTGCCATCGAGTCAGCTCTGACGCATAGCTAATCTATGTAAAAAAGAATGAAACACTGTGCAGTCCTGTGCCAGCCTCACAATCCTTGCTATACATGACCCCATTGTTGCAGCCACGGTGTCATTCAATCTCATCAAGGGCCTTCCCCGCTTCCCCACTTTACCAAGCATGAAATCCTTCTCCAGGGAATGGTCCCTTCTGACAACATGACCAAAGTAGGTGAGATGAAATCTGGCCATTCCAAGGAGCATTGTGGCTGCACTTCTTCCAAGACAGATTTTTTTGTTCTTTTGGCAGTCCATGGTACTTTCAGTAGTCTTTGCCAGTACCACAACTCAAAAGCATCAACTCTTCTTCAAACTTCCTTGTTCATTGTCCAGCTCTCACATGCATATGAGGTGATTGAAAATACCATGGCTTGGGTTAGGCTGACCTTAGTCTTCAAGGAGACATCTTTGCTCTTCAGCACTTTGAAGAGGTCTTTTGCAGCAGGTTTCCCCAGTGTAGTATGTTGTCTGACTTCTTGACTGCTGCTTCCATTGGTGTTGATTGTAGAACGAAGTAATATGAAAACTTTAAACAACTTCAGTCTTTTCTCCATTTGTTGTGATGCTGCTTATTGGTCCAGTACTGAGGACTTTTGTTTTCTTTTTACTGAGGCATAATCTATACTGTAGACTGCAGTCTTTGATCTTCATCAGTAAGTGCATCAAGTCATCCTCACTTGCAGCAAGCAAAGTTGTGTCATCTGCATATCGCAGATTGTCACTGAGTCTTCTGGCATGCTCTTTTTCAGGTAGACCAGCTTCTTGGATTATTTGCTCAGCATACAGATTGAGTAAGTATGGTGAAAGGATATAACCCTGACACACTGCCTTCCTGATTTTAAACTTTGCCATATCCCTTCTGTTCAAAAGACAGCCTCCTGGTCTATGTACAGTTTCCTGATGAGCACAATCAAGTGTTTTGAAATTCCCATTCTTCTCAATGTTATCCATAATTTGTTATGATCCATACAATTGAATGCTTTTGCATAGTCCATGAAACACAAGTAAACATCTTTCTGGTGTTCTTTGCTTTCAGCTAAGATCTATCTGACATCAGTAGTGATATACCTTATTCCACATCCTCTTCTGAATCCAGCTGGCATTTCCAGAAGTTCTCTGTCATTATACTGCTGCACCTGTTTTTGAATTATCTTCAGTAAGATTTTACTTATGTGTAATATTAATTATATTCTTCTATAATTTCCACATTCTGTGGGATTACCTTTCTTTGGAATGGGTACAAATATAGATCTCTTCCAATCAGTTGGCCAGGTAGCAGTCTTCCACATTTCTTGACCTAGTCAAGTGAGTGCCTCCAGCACGACATCCATTTCTTGAAATGTTTCAGTGGGTATTTGGTGAATTCTTAGAGCCTTGTTTTATGCCAGTTCCTTCAGTGCAGCTTTGACTCTTCCTTCAATACCATTGGTTCTTGATCTTATGCCACCTCCTGAAATGGATGAAGATTGACCAGTTCTTTTTGGTACAGTGACTGTATATTCCTTCCATCTTCTTTTGATGGTTCCTGCATCATTCAGTAATTTGCCCATAGAATCTTTCAATATTGCAACTCAAGGCTTGAATTTTTTTCTTCAGTTCTTTCAGCTTGAGAAATACAAAGTGTGTTCTTCCCTTTTGGTTTCCTAACTCCAGGTCTTTGCACATTTTCATTATAGTAATTGGCTTTGTCTTCTCAAGCTGCTCTTTGAAATATTCTGTTCAGCTCTTTTATCTTGTCATTCCTTCCATTTGTTTTAGCTACCTTCTGCTCAAGGACAAGTTTCAGAGTCTCCTTTCATATCCAGTTTGGCCTTTCTTCCTTTCCTGTCTTTTTAATGACCTTTTACTTTCTTCATGGATGATGTTCTTGATGTCATCCCACAGTTCCTCTGGTTTTCAGTCATTGGTGTTCAAAGCATCAAATCTGTTCTTTAGATGGTCTCTAAATTCAGGAGGGATATATTCAAGGTCATATTTTAGCTCTCGTGGACTTGTTTTAATTGTCTTCAGCTTCAACTTGAACTTGCATAAGAGCAGTTGATGTTTCACATGAGCTCCTGGCCTTGTTTTGGCTGAAGATACTGAGTTTCTCCGTCACTTCTTTCCACAGATGTAGTTGATCTGATTCCTGTGTACTTCAGCTGGAGAAGTCCACATGTGTAGCTGCCATATATGTTGTTGAAAAAGGTATTTGCAATAAATCAGGCATTGTTCTTGCAAAATTCTATCATGTGATCTTCAGCGTCATTTCTATCACCAAGGCCATATTTCCAGCTACTGGTGATTTCTTCTTTGTTTCCAACTTTTGCATTCTAATCACTAGTAATAATCAACACATCTCGACTGCATGTTTGGTCAATTTCAGACTGCAGACATTGGTAGAAATCTTCAATTTCCTTGTCTTTGGCTTTGGTGGTTGGTGTATAAATTTGAATAATAGTAGTATTAACTGGTCTTCCTCATAGGCGTATGGATATTAACCTATCACTGACATCATTGTACTTCAAGATAGATCTTGAAACATTCTTTGTGATGATGAATGCCATGCCATGCTTCTTCAATTTGTCATTCCTAGCATAGTAGAGCATATGGTTGTCTGATTTAAAATGGCCAAAACCAGTCCATTTCAGCTCTGTAATGGCTAGGATATCAACCTTTATGCGTTTCATTTCATTTTTGACAACTTCCAATTTTCCTAGATTCATACTTCGTACATTCCATGTTCTAGTTCTTAATGGATGTTTGCAGTTTCTTCCCATTTTGAATTGTGCCACATCAGCAAATGGAGGTCCCAAAAGCTTTACTCCATCCACATCACTAAGGTCAGCTCTACTCTGAGGAGGCAACTCTTCCCAAGTCGTGTTTTGAGTGCCTTCTGACCTGAGGGGCTCATCTTCCCGCACTATATTGGACAATATTTCAGGGCCATTCATAAAGTTTTCCAGTAGTATATCAGACAGTGTTTCACTGTTATTCATAAGGTTTTCACTGGGCAGTTCTTTGAGAAGTGGATAGCCTCTTCCTTCTTCCAGGTCTGTCTGAGTCTGGAAACTCTGCTGAAATCTGTCCACTATGGGTGACCCTAGCCTCTCAGCAATACACAAGCCATCACAGTATGGCAAACTGACAAACGACTGGTGGTTTTGTATCATTAGAACATCAAATAAAAATATGATGCCAATTTAAATGAGACTGGAGCTCATGACAGAAAAGGGCATGTTTGTTTGATCTCCACTGGAAAACTTAGAAGAAAAAACATGGACCTCACCTGTAGACAGGACCTAAATTTTCCAAACCTCATCAGCATGTGACTTTCACATGAAGACACATACAAAACTGAGCAAATAAAGTTTATTTTGGATCCCCACTATCTACTCCTCTGGTCTGATTAATGGGAAATAGTCTTCTTCGTAATGTTCATAATTATGTCTGGAATCCCACTATAATTTTATGTAAGTCCAGAAACCATTGCTCAGCTTTCACTACCCCATGCTGCCTGTCATTCCTCCCCTGACTCCCAGATGTGCACATCTACAGCTCAGGAAGTTCATCGGCAAAGTCTCTTTGTTGTCACTGCTGATTAGGAGAAAACCATTGCTCTTGTCAAGGATGTAGCGATGTATGATGTCTAGTTCCTTTTTGGTAGGTGCCCTCTCCCCAACTCTGTACCTTAAAGAATTTCTCCTAGAGCACAGAATATCAGGAAGTGCCTTGTGATGAGTTTCTGGCGTCATCTCCCTTCTAGAATTTCATTTCTAATTAAATGCAGTTCCATTACTTTTGGCCCTCCTTCCTCTAGTATAAGTATTTAATCCCACAGGAAGTTCAATGGGGAACATTTGGTAGGTTGTACTTATGCATAAATACTTACCTGTACTGGCTCTGAGTTCAATTTCTTCACCTATCTCCCTTTTACATGTCAAGCACATGAATAATTAAAAATAGTGTTGGGGGCAAGAGAGTGGAGATTAATTTTTTTTTTTATTATATAAAGCATTAGATTTATTAAGTCAAGATTATTAGGATCATTCTTGGAAACTGTAAAGCTTTGGAAACTCTTTGTACAGGTAGTCACTGGATTACCAATGAGTTCCATTCCTTATGTCTGTCCTTATGTCCTTATGTCTGTACACTGAATTTGTAAGTAAAATGAAACAGTTAGATATGGTTTGTATCTAACACCATTTAGTCCAGTGTTTGTCTTAGTATATGGTATATAGTGTACCTTTCTATGCATAAAAAAATTTAAAGAAGTACTTCCAGATACACTAAAATATCTTTAACATAAAAATACACTAATAGTAATAATGGTTTGATGTATTCCCCAAAGTAGCACCCATTTGTCTTTACAAACCATTGTATGTTTCTCATGATTTTAATATAATAGGTTTTATGGTTTATGACTTTAAGTTGTACATAAGTCAGATGTTTATAACCTGGGTATTGCTGTATTTGAGGAACACTGAAATGACCAGTGTGGTTAGTGTGTGAATGAAGGGAAGAGTACTAGGGAGTGGCATATATTTCATAAAGACCATGTGGAGAGTGGGTGAAGGAAGCAATGGTACAGGCAAAGCTGTATGTAAGTAGGCCTGTGTGAAAATGATACATGTGAAAGATGGCTAGAGCAAGAACTTCAGAGATGGTGAGAAATGGTCAAATGTATTTTGTAAGGAGAACTTATTGGACTTGCTGATGGATTGAAAGTAGCATGTGAGGGGAAAAAGGACGTCAAGAATGCTTATTAGTTTGGGGTTAAGCAACTTGGTGAATAGTGGTGTCATTAACTGACATGGGAAGGATTAATGGAGGAGCAGGTTTGGGGAATGAAGTGAAGAACTCTGTCCTGAATGGGTGGAGTCTGTGGTTCATTTCTATAAGACATACAGATGGAGATCTTGAGCCTTAATGATGTTATGGATTGAACTGTGTCGTAAATGTCCCTCATCATAACGCCTATACCTGTTAATGCAATACCCTTTGAGAGAAGGTTAATTGTTATGTTAATGAGGCTATATCAGGAGAAAAACCAAAAAACTAAACTGACTGCCCTCGAGTTGGTTCTGACTCATAGCGACCCCTCCTTGGGTTTCCGAGGCAGTATTTCTACGGAAGTAGATTGCCTAGTCTTCTTTCCAAGGAGTGGCCAGTGGGTTTGAACCACCAGCCTTCTGGTTAGCAGTCAAATGCCTTAGGCACCACACTACCAGAACTTTTATATCTACATAAGATGTGTCTTAAACTTAGTCACTTTAAAATTATAAAAAGCAAATTAGATTCAGAAAAAAAGCAAATCCAGGGGAAAGAGAGATGCTGTCTGATGACAGTGGAGGCAGAAGGATCTATAGCCCCAGGTACTCCTGGGATTGCTGGCTACTAGAAGCTGAAATAGATAAGGACCTTTCCCTAGAGTCCCCCCTAAATTCAGTCTCTTAGCCTCCAGAAATATGATAAAATAAATTTCTGCTCTTGAAAGCCACTGACTTGTGGTACTTCTGTTATAGTAGCACTAAGAAACTAAGAGAAAGGGGTCTTAACCAAAGGATTGAAGAGCCCACATTGTCTTGCAGGGTAGTACAAGTATAGAGTGGCCCTTACAGTCCAACAGGGCTCAGCGCTGCCAGATGTTTGAACTTCCACACAGCTTTCCTCCTGACATGTGTGGTAGATCTTTTGTATGCAATACTGTCTTATTTGTTTCTCTTTTTATGTTTTTCCTTTTCAAATCTTTACTGTCAAAGACATTCCACTTACTAACTGTAAGATTTGTCTCAATTACTTTATTTTTTAGGGCTTTGTGTCTTCATGTGTAAAATGAAGATAATAATACTTCAGTAACTTGATTGTTTTAAGGACTACACTAGTACTTGAAGTTATTGTTGCTGTTATTATTTTCGGTAAAAGTATTGTGAATATTATTTTAAAAGCAGATTTTAAATGTTTTGGAATAAGATAAGATATAAACAAATGGATCGTTGTTATTTTTAGATGGATAGACACACATCGTAGAAATCCATCTATATAAATATATACATATACATATGACAAGTAATTTTTTCTTGTCTTAATGAGTTGCATTTTCTACCACTTGAGGAGCTGTGGTGGTGCAGTATCTAAGGCATTTGACTGCTAGCCAGAAGGCTACAGGTTCAAACCCACCAGCCACTCTGAGGAAGAAAGATGAGGCAATCTCCTTCTGTAAAAATTTACAGCCTTGGAAACACAATGGGAGTTGCTGTGAGTTGGACTCAACTTGATGGCAGTGAGATTGGGTTTTTGGTTTTATAAAGAAGTACAAAGTATTAAAAACAACATGTAAAATTTTATAAGCACATAATTGGGGCCTTTCTGAATTGTGAATTTGTGATATTAGTGTTCACTGCCTTACAAACTCTGCTATACTTTTATGCAAATCAGACTTCCCACAGAAATAATGAGTCAAAATTCACCAACAGGCAGTGTTTAGATCACATTATTTCCCCTGCTATACTAGATTAGTCTTACCATTGTTGTTGTTATGTGCCGTCAAGTTGTCTCTGACTCATAGCGATGCCTCCTTGGGATTCCGAGGCAGTATCACTATGGAAGTAGATTGCCCAACCTTCCTTCTGAGAAGTGGCTGGTAGGTTTGAACCACCACCTTCTGGTTACCAGTCAAGTGCCTTAGGCACTACACCACCAGAACTCCCATATTTTACATAAAAGGTCTTTGATTTGCTCAGGTTTTCCATTTATTTGACTTCTCGTACCTTTTGTTTTAAAAGTCTAAGATTACTACTTTAAGTGTACTGGTTTTATGAAAGCTTTTCTCTCTCTTTCAGAATAGAGTGAATGTATACTGGAGAATATTATGTTGAGATTTTCTCTATTGCATTAACAGATCTTTAAGGAGCAAAGGCTAGATCCCTTCATAAAACCACAGTCTCTTTGGCAATAGTGTTGAACCTGGAGGAAAGCCAGCCTCTGGCCAGTATACAGTTAGATTCCATTCCATCAGCATAATAGTTAATAATAGTTGATTGACAGAGATGTGAAGGGTGCCCTCTGTCCTCCCCCTCCCTCCATTCCTTACTAACCTCTCTAGGGAATATGCCATTCCTTTCCCCATTCCTTGAATTCTTCGCTTGAACCCAGCCAGGGGCTGCTGGATTGGTTCCTGGCTGCATGATGGAGGGGAAGATGTGTCTCTCAGAAAGAGATGGTCGCTGGACTTCCTGCAGAGGAAGCCCAGCCATCTCCAAACATCCTTAGGGATATAGAAGAAAGATGAACTTCTTCACTACCTGTGGCTAGTGTTTATGTGTGAAAAATAACCATAGTCCTGTCACTTACCTGAACTGACTTATTACCACTGAATCGAGGTCATGCCTGCTTCCCTCAGCCATGTGTGTCGTTTTTGTTCACGGAGCGTTGGAGCTTTTTCAGTGAGCCTAGTAGGGGACATAGTGTGAATCATACATTCTGCCATAATATTGTGCCTTTTTAGAACTGTGTTTTTGGGGAGTTTATTACTGGTAAGTAAGTAACATTTTCAGCTTTTCTTTTTTGTTTTGGATGCAGGTATTTGCAGGATGGGAACTATTCAAACAGAGCATTCCAGACATTCTTTCCCTGGATTCTACATACTTACACTCTGATTGAACATAAGGGCCTCTATACTTTTTAGATGAAAATTCAAAACCTTTTCTAAATCCAAGTAATTCTCCTTCTAAGTGGGGTGATGATTCCCGTACTATGGAATCTTGTGTTCCTACCATCCCGTGAAGGTAGTGTTTGATGTTACCTGCAGTTTGGGTTAACAATTATTTTTTCACCCAGCCTCTCACCACTACCGAACCACTTGCTAACTTTTAATCACCATCTTCTCAAGTTTAAGAACTTGGCCAGAGTGATCCCGGAAAGTCTAACATTTTCCAGTAAGCAAAGTCCATCTCTTTTGGAGATCTTGACACCTATCATTATTAACAAGGCTGCAACCTCCTTAAGGATAATTGATAATGAAGAACTGCTCATCTGTGTCAATACAGCAAAACACGAAGAGGTTATACACCAGATAAGATAATTCTTAAACAGAATGGGTTGTATTGACTAGCAGTCTGATCCAACTGCATGCCACCACCTTCTTTCTACAGATTATGTTGTGGGTTTCAGGTGTTTTTCTCAGGTCAGTTTCCCTATCATTAATGCTGCAACACCTTTGCTGAGTAGATAGCTACTCTCTCATTCTTTTATTACACTACAGTGAAACCAGCACAGCCAACTCTCTTGGGTTGAAGAATAAATTCCAGGTTTACTAGCTTTTATAAATAAATTTTGAAAATATTTTTGGAGTATGAATATGGTGAACAAAGTCCTAAACCAAATGTTTTTAACAAAGCCCCATTTACATGGAATGACATTGATGTATGTTAATATTTAATGTTAATCATACACAATTAATACTCTGAAATACTCAACGGAGTTACTTATTTACTGGCACATGTGGCTGGCAACATTTACATGTGTCCAAAAGTCTATATTGTATACATTGGCTATTTAGCACCTAAGAGTTTACCTTTTTATTTTAAAAATCCTTACTAAAAATTACTTCTGACATTTTAAGTGGTTTTATAACAGCAACAAAATAAAAGTTTATTTTTTGAAAACACAGAATTGGTTTGATACAGTGAACATTTTCTGTGCCTACTCTGTACCAGTCACTGTGTTAAGTGCCTGGAATGCAAAGATGAATATGATCGTTCTCAGGTCACAGTGTACAGTTTAGTAGAAGAGACAGACAAATCATATCACTCCCTTATAGTCTGGGTATAGATTCTGTTCTCTGATAGGAACCATTAATTTTGCAAAAATTGGTCAGACAGGGATATTCTTTCAGGAAATACTAATAGAGCTGGACCTTGAACGTTGACAGCTGGAAATGAGGAGCTAGGGCATCTGATGGAAGGAGAATAGTGCGTGAGCAAAGAGATGTTTAGAACAGCATGAGGCAGAGAAACAGGGAAGAGCTGCAAAGGTGGCAGCGTGCAGATTCACCAAAGGTTAGGGGTATCACCGCTCTTCCAGTTAGAGAAGAAAAATCATGGTAATATTTTTTCATATATGAAAGACCATCAGACAATGCCTAGGACAGACAATAAGATATTTGCACTTTTTAGGAACTCAGAAAATTCTTAGGAAGAGAGGAGGAGGGGAGCCTGTTTTCTTCCAATTGTTATCAGCTGTAGAGACTTTTAGATGAGTAGCAAAGAGGACTGCCTGAGACTGAAGCCCCTTTCTTTTTAGTAAGGAACCTGTTGCCATCAAGTTGATGCCAACTCATAGCAACTCTATAGGACAGAGTAGAATTGCCCCATAGGGTTTCTAAGGCTGAAGTCTTTATGGAAGCAGACTGCCATATCTTTCTCCCACAGAGTAGCTGGTGAGTTCGAGCCACCAACCATTCTCTTAGCAGCCAAGAGCTTAACCACTGCACAACCAGGGCTCCTTTTTTTGTGGGAAAAGTAAGTTATTATTTGATTTGAACATTCATATATACAATAATATTAGTCAATCATTAGCTACATATTCAATACTGTGCTTGGTGTTAGGAATAGATGAGATGAGTAAGATAAGCAGGATGCCGGCCATGATAAAACTTTAAGGTTAGAAGAAAGTTATGGAATTACTATCATTGGTGATTTTTCTCTTCTCAGGAATATACCTGTCTTGAAGTGACAGAGGTGATTTTTACATTCATATATTTTATCTTTTTATAAGTCTTTAGAAATACTTTGTATAGACCTTGCTACTTCTTAAAGATCGCCTGCACATTCATTTCCTTGACACAAGGTATGATGAAAATGTTTTCTAAGTATTTTTCAAACATTGACTCCAGGAACTATTGCAACTCATGAAACTTGCAAATTCCAGTTTAGGAGAAGGATCAAGGAACAGAGCTAGCATTTATCGAGTACCCCTATGTGCAAGGCACTATGTGAGGTGATTTCATATACTGTATACCATTTAATCCTCAAATTATCTCTGGAAGGTAGCTTTTATTATCTAAATATTTTAAGCAAGGGAAACATTCTAGAAGAGGAAGTCCGAGGCTGACTAACTCACACCGCGATACACAGCTAGGACATGGCAGCTTTGGGATTTGAAATCATGTTGATTGTGTTCCACAGTATATACTCACTTTAGTATAGCTTAGACAGGTTTGGGAGCTCTGGTAGTGCAGTGGTTAAAGCATGTGGCTGCTAAGCAGGAAGTCAGAGGTTCAAATCCACCAGCCACTTTGTGGGAGAAAGATGAGGTACTCTCTTTGTAAAGATTCATAGCCTTGGAAACCCTATGGTGCAGTTCTACTCTGTCCTGTAAAGTAGCTGTAAGTTACAATCAACTCAGTGACAGTGGATTTGGTTTGGGTTTGGATTAGATGAGGTGTACTTGAATAAATGGTATATGATGAAAATGAGTTTGGGAATTTAAGCCAAGGCCTGACTTACTCCAAAATTTGCGTTCTTTCCTAGAGCTTTGCAGGTTATTGAAAGTTTAAACTCTAATTATAAAAGCAGAATATTTTCATTACTTAAGATAATGCTTAATTTTAATATTTCTTGCTTTCTCTGCTATAGTTTTTAATAGTTTTTTACCTCTCTGGTTCCTTGGAAACCCATGGAGGGGTTGCTATGAGTTGGATCTGACTTGACTGCAGTGAGTTTGGTTTTGGTTTTTGAATGGCTCATTTTAACTGAAGGTTTGAAAATTCATTACATTATATCAGAAATATAAAATTGCCATCATATAAGCAGATACATGTGGGAAAATAATTTTTTTTTCTAGGAGTGTAATGAATTGTTAATGACCCTATTCAAATATTAAAAGGGATACCAAAGCAAACCAAAGCAAAGCAAAATCTCTCCTTAGAAATTAAATATTGCAAACATGTTTTAGAATGAAAAAAGGAAAACTTAAGCTGTCAGAGTAGTGAAAATTATCAATGTAATTAGCTGAAAACCTCATCTAAAATAATTGTCACTAAAGATTATGGGCCCTTTTAGTTTTTGTGTAGAGTTGACAACTGTTATGTGCTATCGAGTAGGACCTGACTCATAGTGACCCGTCCTTGGTTTGCCGAGGCAGGATCACTATGGAAGTAGATTGCCCAACCTTCCTTCCGAGGAGTAGCTGGTGGGTTTGAACCACCAGCCTTCTGGTTAGCGATCCAGTGCCTTAGGCACTATGCTACCAGAAAATAGATATTTCTTATTCACATTTTCATGAAACTTTGAAGAAGGATGTCTTTAACTCTTGCTTCTTTGTAGGTAAATTCAGGTGGTCTAATATTCCTTGGGAGCTCTGGTAGCCTAGTGCCTAAGGCTCTTGACTGCTAACCAGAAGGCTGGCAGTTCAAACCCACCAGCCACTCCTTGGAAGGAAGATGGGGCAATCTACTTCCGTAGTGATACTGCCTCGGAAACCCAAGGACATGTTGTTATGAGTTGGGTCCGACTCAACAGCACATAACAACAATACAACAAATATTCCTTAATATCTCATACACCAAGAGCTTTGAAATAATTTGAATGACATGGGATATTGAGTATATGTGTAAAAAGATCTAAAACTTATGGTTGGAGTTTTAAAATTGATGTGTTCTGATTATTCACTTCATTGCCACCATCAGCACTGGTTCCATAATGGACCCCCTTCTTTATTAGTATTATATTAAATCTCATCACTTCTGGCATAAATATAACATCAAAGAATAAGCTAGTGAAAAGTACTTGGTAAATAAAAGAAACCACTTGTGTGACACTTGTTCTACTTCATGTATTTGTTCATATTTTCAGGTAGCTGCTTTATTTCCTTAATTTGGCTGTAAACTTCTTGAGGTTAAGGGTCATTCTTCATCATTCCTTTTATTTCTCAAACCTAAAATTCTCAATAAATTTTTCATAACCAAGGTTTCAGTATATATTTATTGCTGCTTTCTTGGTGATAAATTGTTCCAACATATAGTATATAATATATAATACTGAGTAGTATAAAACTAGAAAAACTCATTCATTCCCATTGGGCATGTTACCAAAAATCCTAGCTTTCTCCTAATTATTGGGTAACTTGTAATCAGCATCACTTCGCTTTAACCAGACCATGTATTCTCTTTGGGATTTAAAAAAAAAAAAAAAAACTTATTGCCATTAAGTTAAATCTGACTCATCACAACCCCTCCTTGGGTTTCTGAGTTGGCATCACTATGGAAGTGGATTGCCCAACCTTCCTTCTGAGGAGTGGCTGGTGGGTTTGAACCGCCAGCCTTCTGGTTAGCAGTCAAATGCCTTAGACACTACGCCACCAGAGCTCCTTAGTTCTCTATAGACCTTTATTATAGTAAGTCTATATTTTAGTCTTACTTCCGTTCTTATTGAAATGTATTTAATAGTCTGCCTGACTTTGCAGCCTAACCTCAGACCTTAACAGATACGTAACTAGAGAGGATATTAGAGCTCTGTGATGGTTCACAACCAAGTCACTTTGGCTCAGTGGTTAAGCACTCAGCTGCTAACCAACAGGCTAGTGATTTGAACCAGACACTCTGCAGGCAAAAGATGTGCTTCCATCAAGATCACAGCCTTGGAAGCCCTATGAGGCAGTTCTGCTCTGTCAAGTGGGGTCGCTGTGAGTTGAAATTGACTCAATGGCATTGAGTTGGTGTTTGTTTTTGTTTTAGTAGTGGCTCATTAGTTTACTATTGAGGTGCAGTTGATGTTAGCACTGATCAAACATTGGTAACTCAGTTCTTCAGGGCCTGAACTGGTGGTTTGCTCCCAGAGTTTTATGTTTCTTTTCCTTAAATCCCACTTTCCCCATGACTTGTTCCTGTCTCACAATGGTTTACATTCCACTTTTCATACTTTAGTGCATTTGTACATATTATTTCTTCTGCTTGGGTATCTTTCCCTCCTGGCAAATTCACCATGTTTCAAGATGGAGTTGAGTCATCTTGAGGTGGAGGTTGAGAGCCTTTCCAAATTCACCCAAACTACTAGTATCACATCTACTAGTGTGTGCTCATCCTACCATATTCTCATTTGTTGACTCTTTGTCTCTAGTAGAGTTTGAGCTGCTTGTATTTCAGTAAATGCTTACAACAATGAATACTTTTGCTACTTTTTGGATCATTTCCAATCATCTGTCCTACATCTGTTTTGGGGATATTGTAGTTACTGGACTTGACTCTATGAATGACATATTCATAGATCTCTTCCTTTTTTCTTATACAATGGCTCATGTCCTGATTTCAGTGTTACAGTTTGTCGTTTGCTAAGATAAACACTGGTCAGCTTGAAAGGCTGTGAGTCTTCCTGGACTACCTCCTGCGCTCTTCCCAGGCCTCGTATGTATCCACTTGAATTTTATGGGCAAAGATTCTGCCTTACTTATCTCTCTAATGTTTCACTATGCCTGGTTTAATATATGTTGAATAAATCAATAGAAATAATAATTGCTTTTTATCTGTTTCAATAGATTTATATTAAAAAAATCAGCCTAACATTAAAAAGTATACTTATTATAAAAAATTGTTTTTTAATGTTAAGCACTTAACTACTTAAAATAGAAAGTCAGATTGTACAAATCATTCTATCTATTATTAAATAGCTTCTGGAGATATCTTATAAGTGGCTTTTTGGTTGGTTGGTTGTTTTCTTTGTCATGTGTTGTAATTATGAGTGGCACACATGGTTTGAGCTTGACTGTTGATCAGAAGATTGGTGATTCACACCCACCCAGCAGCGCCATGAAAGAAAGGCCTGGCCTGCTTCCATAAAGATTATAGCTGAGGATGCCTCATGGCCAAGGATGTCTCATGGAGTGGTTCTACTCTGTAACACATGGGATCATCACAAATTGAAGGCAACACAATGGCAACGAATTGTTTCTTCATTAGTGTTAGGTTGGTGGGTATTCTGGTTACCTAGTGCCACTCTGCCAGGAAATATATACCACAAATGGGATGACCTTAACAAACAGGAGTTTATCCTCTTACAATTCAGGAGGCTAGAAGTCCAAGTTCAAAGTGCCAGGCTCTAGGAGCTGGGTGAAAGCCCCTCAACCTTGGGGTCCAGCTCTGCCTCCTGCTCACCACCCACTGGAGCTAGAGGCTATGCTTCACTCAGACAGCTGCTGGCTGCTGAGGCTGAAATACTCAAGGTTGACAAGTAAAAAGGCACAGTCCCGATGTTACCAAACCACACGGCAGACCATTAATTCAAGTCCATTGTAAGTTCCCAGGTCAGCAGAGCATAGCAAGCTGCTGAACAACAACACAGCTACATGCAGGGTCCAAGCATGCCACAAGCTAGAGACCATTCCTCAAGGGTTCTGCTTATATCTAGGAAGCAGACCACATTCCCTAAGGCAGCTACTCAGCTGCTCACAGCAGATTCTACCACAGAGTTGATTACCAGTCTCATGGGGAGTACTACATCCAGCTGCCCAGCTACTCAACCAGGCCCAGCCAAGTTGGCAGAAAAACATAACCACCACAGTAGTGTAGTGCCTAAGGCATTTGACTGCTAACCAGAAGGCTGGAGGTTCAAACCCACCAGCCACTCTTTGGAAGGAAAGTTGGGCAATCTGCTTCTGTAGTGATACCGCCTCAGAAACCCAAGGAAGGGTCTCTGTGAGTCAGATCTGACTCAAAGGCAGTGAATTTGGTTTGGTTTTAGGTTAAGTGAGTGATACATTTGTTGTTGTTGTTGTTGTTATGTGCCGTCAAGTCGACCCCGACTCATAGCGACCCCTCCTTGGGTTTCCGAGGCAGTATCACTACGGAAGTAGGAATGCCCAACCTTCCTT
>NW_006921589.1:18053869-18054647 GCF_000298275.1 Orycteropus afer afer
TCAAAGGCAGTGAATTTGGTTTGGTTTTAGGTTAAGTGAGTGATACATTTAGAGGCATATATTTTGTTTAATTACCATCAAACTCTTTCTTGCCGTTGCTAACCTATGTATTTCCATCTTAAATTTCTTATTCTTTTGAAAATTAATATTATTTCTTTGAAAGTATCAAATATATGAAAATTTATTAGACTTGAGAAATTCTTTTGAAGTATTTTCTAAACTTTTAGTTTGTGTAATTTATTCCACACATATTCTTTATCACTTGCAATTTACCTTTTGCTATAACATGGTTCAATTATTTTTTACTTTTTATTGTCATTTTGGTGAAATTTTACAAAGCAGATTCATTTTGCATTCAACAGTTCATACACATTTTGTTTTGGGACACTGACTACATTCCCCACAGTGTAACAGTTCTCCTCCCACATCCTCCTTGTGGTTCCCTTTCCCTGTGTCCTTGCCTGTGCATTCCTGCATCCCTGCCTTGCTCCCTGTGAAATGCTGCCCTTCTGATTTCAGTTGATTGTTGTAAGGAATGCATCTGCCTGGTGTACTTGTTGGGCTTGTAGACTTGTCTCTTGTTTGGCTGACAGTAAAGCCAAGGGAGTGAGTCCAATTCCAGGTTGAAGGGTAACTTGGGCAATAATCTCAGGGGTTTCACCAGTCTCCATCAAGCCAGTAAACCAGGAATCTAAAGTCCTATACAATAGAAACTACAAAACACTATTTCAAGAAACTGTAAGAGATCTGTGGGAGCTCTGGTAGCATAGTGGCTAAG
>NW_006921589.1:18054747-18060433 GCF_000298275.1 Orycteropus afer afer
GAAGGTTGGGCAATCCTACTTCCGTAGTGATACTGCCTCGGAAACCCAAGGAGGGGTCGCTATGAGTCGGGTTTGACTCGACGGCACATAGCAACAACAACAACAACATTATTGTTGTTGTTCCACATTTTTTTCTCCCATTCTATTCAGGATCTCCAATTTTTATCCCTTTCTGAGTAGTTGGTATTGGTAGCCAGACACCATCTAGATCTTCTGGTCTCAGGGTCATATAGGCTGAGATTCTCATAGTCCATTAGTCCTTTGGACTATTTCCATGTGTCTTTGATTTTCTTTACTCTTCTTTGCTCCGGATGAGGAGAGACTAATAGTTGCATCTTAGATGGCTGTTTGCAAACCCCAGTTGCTACACACTGAAGTAAGATGCAGAGTGGTATTTTTGTGTACTGTGTTGTGCCAGTTGAGCTGGATCCCCTGCAACTATGGGCCACAGCCTATAGGCCCAGTGACTCAATCTTTTAAGGTGCTTAGTTGTATGTAAGTAGTTATCCTAACTTTACCCCCTGTTAGCTTTAAACTGAATATGGACATCTTCATAGCACATACAAATACATTTATAGGAATATCATCTGCCAAAGTAGTGTGTGGTCGTGGGTATATTCCTGTTTGCCCATCCATTCCTGATCTTCTTGCCTGTCTACCCATGTATCCACCCGTAGATCATTGTTTGCTATTAATGACAATGCAGTATCATGTAAACGATTGTATTTACTTTTATTTTCTGCATCTCTTGTCCACCACCTCTCTGTGTCTTCCTTTTCCATAGTGATATTGTTAGTCATGTGCTTTTGTCATACGGCTTTTTCCTGCTCCCATATCAACACCTGTCTCTTAACTATCCATCTATTTTCCCTCCTTCCTCTCCTCTCTCATCCCTGGTAGCCAACAAAGAAATTTTCCTTCCCTATGTAAAGCTTGACTCTGACTCACAGCACCCTGTGTACAACAGAATGGAATACTGCCCAGTCCTGCACCATCCTCGCAATCCCAGCTGTATTTGAGCCCATTTTTGCAGCCACTCTTGTTGCAGTCCCAGTGTGCAGTCCGTCTCATTGATGTCTTCCTCTTTTTCTCTGAGCTTCCACTCTACTAAGCTATGATATCCTTCTCCAGGGAATGATCCCTTCTGGCAACATGACCAAAGTAGGTGAGACGGAGTCTGGCCATTTTTGCTTCCAAGGAGCATTCCAACTGCACTTCTTCCAAGACAGATGTGTTTGTTCTTCTGACATGCTATTTTCAGTATTCTTCACCAATACCATAATTCAAAGGCATCAACTCTTCTTTGGATTTCCTTATTGTTGTACAGCTTTCACATGCATATGAGGGGATTGAAAATACTGTGGCTTGTGTTAGGTGCACCTTGGTCTTCAAAGTGATATCTTTGCTTCTTAACACTTTAAAGAGGTCTTTTGCAGTACTCGTCTGTAAGTTTGTTATACTGTGGTGGCATATGTGTTGCTGTGAGGCTGGAGGCTATGCCACCAGAATTTCAAATACCAACAGGGTCACCCATGGTGAACAGGTTTCGGTGGAGCTTCCAGACTAAAATCAGACTGGGAAGAAGAAAGGGGCCATCAACTTCTAAAAATATTGGACAAAGAAAACTTTATGAAACACTGTCGGGTCTATTACTAGAAAACTTTATGAGTAACGATGAACATGGGTATGCATGTTATCTATTCAAGTCCTGGATCGCACTTCTTTAGGATATATTCCTGTTAGGGGAATTGCTGAATCAAATGGTATTTCCAACTTTGTAAATCTGAATTTAGTCTTATTGGCTGCCTTTGTAAGTAACGTTTTGATTTTCCCAAGCTGCTTTCAAGATACTTTATTTGTCTTTGGTTTTGGAAGGTTTGATTATGATATGTCTTGTTGACTTTCTCTTGAGGTTCATTGAGCTTTGATGGATATCGTTTAATCTTCATGGTATCGGGGAAGTTTTCTGCTAACAAGTCTTCTACAATTTTCTCTATTTTTCTGCCTCCTCTTGTTCTGAATTTGAATCAGACATATCTCATTTCTTATTGATATCATCCCATATTACTCTTAGATTTTCTTAATTTCTCTTCATTCTCTTTTTTGAGTTTTCCTCATACAAACTGGTCTCAAGGGATTTGTCCTCTAGTTGGGTACACAAATATGTGTTCTTCTGCACTTTTGTCCCTCAAATATGTTATCTATCTACACAATCTTAGTGTTCATCCTCTGGATATCTACTATTTATGTGTGATTTCTAATTGTCTATTTATTTTGTTATTTTGGTCTTTTATGATTTTCCTGAATTCTTTAAGGGTGTTGCCTGTCTTTTCCTTGATTCTGTTTATGGTTTCTTGACCCTCTTGGAAGGTCCTATATGTAAATCTTTTTAATTCCTTATTAGCTAGTTCTGTTAACTGTTCTTCCTCAGGGGACACACAGCCTTTCATCCAGCTCCTGCCAAGACTCTAGTAAAAGGCCACCTTGATACTATCTTCTCCACCTACCTCAACATAAGCCTTTCCATCTGCAGATGTGGGAGGTGCTTATCATGAGTTGGCACCCCCTGAGAGAGGAGGCTGCAGATGTACCTCCTTGTTAAAAAAAAAAAAAAAAAAAATTCACTGCTGTTGAGTCGATTCAAGTCATAGTGACCCCTCCTTGGTTTTCTGAGGCGGTATCTCTACAGAAGTAGATTGCTCAATTTTCCATGGAGTGGCTGGTGGGTTTGAATTGCTAGCCTTCTGGTTAACAGTCAAATGCCTTGGGCACTACACCACCAGAGCTCCTGTAAATTATATGTTGTTGTTGTTGTTATGTGCCATCGAGTAGGCCTTGACTCATAGCGACCCCTCCTTGGGTTTCCAAGGCAATATCACTGCAGAAGTAGATTGCCCAACCTTGCTTCTGAGGATTGGTTGGTGGGATTGAACTGCCAGCCTTCTGGTTAGCAGTCAAGTGCCTTAGGCACTATGCTACCAGAGCTCCATAAATTATATAGAACTATCTAAATATGGTGGTATAGTGCCTAAGGCATTTGACTGCTACCCAGAATGTTGGCAGTTCAAACCTACCAGCTGCTTTACAGAAGGAAGATAGGATAATCTACTTCTGTAAAGAATTACTGCCTTGGAAACTCAGTGGAGGTCACTATGAGTCAGAATCAACTTGATGACAGTGAGTTGTTATTTATTTTAAATCTAAATATGAGTTCCATTGTAATAAAAACTCATAGCAAAATAGAGGTTTCTTACGTTCTATATGAGACACAGATTCTGTTTCTGAAAAGAAAATAATAATTGTGCTGTGGGACAACAAACTAATTGAACATTAGGTAAAGAGGGAAGTAACCTTTCTTAAAAGTATATTTTTCTTTATAAAATTTTCAATGGAAGGTAAAATAAAATATTGCTTTCCACATTTTTCAATTGTTTCTACCCTTCCAAAATTCTCACGACTAAGCACAAATTCAGGTAAAAATGAATTCTTTTTTTGTTTATACTTAAAATTGAAGATTTGATGATACAGAAATATGTAGATTTATCAGTAGGATTCTTGTGTGATCATAAAGCTTTAAAACTGGGAGGGAATATAAAAATTACCTAATCCAACCTGCTTGTGTTGCAGATTATTATTTTTTTAATCTTGATTTTAAAGAAAAGTATAGATACTATACGATTATTCAAACAAGCTATGGACATGATTATTTGATAAATGTATAGAATATAATCACAACTAGAATCTCAAGGATCAGTTTTTAAAAAGGGGGTCAGTTTTTAAAAAATTGACAAGTGAAGGATGCTAGGCTCTTTTCCATTTTTGTCATTCATATTCGGTCTTTACGTTCATTTTGTTTTTGGCAGTATTACTGTAGGAAAAAAGACACCTAATATAAATTCTTAGACAAAATTTAAATTTAGAAAGTCCTAGAAATTAGGAGCTCTGGTAGCGTAGTGCCTAAGACATTTGACTGCTAACCGGAAGGTTGGCAATTCAAACCCACCAGCCAGTCTGCAGAAAGAAGATGGAGCAGTCTACTTCGGTGAAGATTTACTGCTTTGGAAACCCCACGTGGGTCCCTATGAGTCGGAACTGACTCAATAGCAGTGAGTATTGTTTGGTTTTATGGACCATTATTTTATTTTAGCTATGAAATTCTTTAATGTAGCTTATAGAACATGTGTGCCTTCAGTAGTACATCTTAAGATCCATTAGTGTAACTGAATGATGAAGGTAGTACACATATTAGTCTTTAATTAAATATTCACTTAGTTAAATTGCTAGGAAGTCATTTAAATTAGCCTTTTCATTGCCTGATCCAGTGACTCTCAGGTATAAGATGTATGTTTTTGTCAGTCTGGAGTAGGCTATGTAAAGATGTCCCTCAGCCCATTGAGTAACTATTTGCCAGTGTGTAACAATCTTTAGAGTCTATGGTAACCAAATTTTCCTTGAAATTATTTTTATGTTACTTATATGATTACTGATTTTCTAGTTTATACATTCTGATTTTTTTATACTGAATTGTGGAGTTTGAATGTAGAAGTGAGACATATCTTGTGTTTCTTCTAACTTAAAATAACACATTTTCTAGAATAATTCATTTTCTTAAACAATTGAAAGTAAATAACCATTTCATAGTGTTGAATACAAGGAAATAATATCTCATATCCATTAATATATTAAATATTTAATTGCAAAAAAATGTGATAAATGTAGTTAATACATGCATTTGGTTTTGTGTTACAAACCAAAAAAAAAAAAAAAATGAAACCCACTGCCATAGAGTCGTATCTGACTCACAGTGACCCTTCTTTGGGTTTCTCAGGTGGTATCACTACAGAAATAAGATTCCCCAACCTTCCTTCCGAGGAGTGCTGGGTGGGTTTGAAGTGCCAGCCTTCTGGTTAGCAGTCAAATGCCTTAGGCACTATGCTACCAGAGCTCCCCTTATATACTTTATCTCATTTAATTTAAATAATTTTTTTTAAGTACCAGTACTGGAGATAGGAAGATAATAGATGCTCTATCAGTATAACTACATTTCAGGTCATTATGTTTAGTCTTCATGTTAGTTTATATTCCTAATAACAGTTATTTGTCTCTAAATAATTCTTTCTTATTCATATCTTGCATTAAGGAATAGTTTCTCCTTCTTCATTTAGAAAATGAGATTATATAATAGTAGATTATATTATATAGGATATGATTTAGTGTTTTCAACAAATGGAATATATATAAATATATTTTTTATATAAGTGGAAACTATGATAATCCGTATACAGCTTGGTCCCTTGAATATTGTTTTACAATGGGGTTTTATGGGGCTTAATTTACTCTTTTCTGAGCAGTCAGCCACAGGGACCCAGGTAAGGGTGGTATGAGAGGTTTCCAACAGGGAGACAAACTTGTCTGTCGGTTTGTCCTACCGTGGTGACATGTTGATGTGAGAAGAAAGAAGAATCACTGGTAGTTGGAAAATTTGCCCTTGGTGACAGAAATAATGCTGCAACTTGCTTGGTAGACTTTTGCAAGACCAATGACTTGTTCATTGCAAACACCTTTTCCAACAACACAAACGGCGGCTCTACACGTGGACTTCACCAGATGGAACACACAGGAATCAGATTGACTACATCTGTGGCAAGTTGTTGTTGTTGTTGTTAAGTGCCGTCGAGTCGTTTCC
>NW_006921589.1:18062713-18076677 GCF_000298275.1 Orycteropus afer afer
GATGCCAATGGAAGCAGCAGTCAGGACATTAGACGACATGTAGCATTGGGAAGGTCAACCGCAAAGGAACTGTTTCAAGTGCTGAGGAGCAAGGATGACTCCTTGAGGACTAAGGTGTGCCTGACACAAGCCAATTGCCTCGTATGCATGTAAGAGCTGAACAATGAATAGGGAAGACCGAAGAAGAGTTGATGCTTTTGAGTTGTGGTTCTGGGGAAGAATGCTGAAAGTACCATGGACTGCTAAAAGAATTTACAGATCTGTCCTGGAGGAAGTGCACCCAAAATGCTCCTTGGGAGCGAGAATGGCCAGACTTCGTCTCACCTATTTTGGTCATGTTGTTAGAAGGGACCATTCCCTGGAGAAGGATGTCATGCTTGGTAGGGTGGAGGGTCGATAAAAGAGGGGGAGGCCTTCAACAAGATGGATTGACACGGTGGCTGCGATGATGGGCTCAAGTATAGCAGGGATTGTGGGGCTGGCGCGGGATCGGGCAGTCTTTTGTTCTGCTGTGCATGCGGTCTCTATGAGTCAGAAACTACTTGATGGCTCCTAACAACAACAACAATGTAGTTTTCTGTTTTAACGAATCCAGTTTTTAATTGGAAAAATCCACATCATTTCTTACAATGGTGATTTAAAAACAACAATGTATAATTATTCGTGTGTCTGGGTGTTTGAAAATGTGTCTATGAGTTGCCTGATGCCATATCTGCTGTGTGTGCTCTCTGTTGTGTGCCATTAGCCCGAATCCGGTTTGGTGTTTTGGCAGTGGTGGGGTGTTCTTGATGTTTACTTGTGATCATTTTATGCCTGCAAGTCCTTTGACAATTTTCTTCCCCTATGAAGAAAAGTCATAAACCTTTCCGTATCATTTGAGCTATTAATTTGTGCTTGAACTTTACCAAAATAAGGGTCACATGAAAACTTTTTATCTATATTTTTCACACAAATGAGGATGATTAAAATATACTGAGTGTAAGTGTTAATACAAATTACTTAATGGATGTTATGTCAGTATATGTTACTTAATAAAAAATTAAATAAATATTTCCTTTCAGGATACTATTTTTATTTTTAAAGTGGACTTTTATACTACTCCAGAAAGCAATATTTGTACTAGAATTCTCAGATAAGAGTTGATTACTAGTAAAATGTATTTAAAAGACATCCAGAGAAAATCATATGTCATTTAAAACACACGTACACACACAAAAAGTTCCACTGATGATATTACAATAACATCCACATTTGGACTCACATATAACATAAGGTAAAAGGAGCTCTGGTGGCATGGTGCCTAAGTCATTTGACTGCCAACCAGAAGGTTGGTGATTCAAATCCAACAGCCACTCTGTGGAAAGAAGCTGGGACAACCTATTTCCGTAAAGATTTACTGCCTTGGAAACCCAAAGGGTGTCGCTGTGAGTCAGAATCAACTCGATGGCAGTGAATTTGGTTTGGATAGCATAAAGTGTGTGTATTTTCTAAGAAGTATAAATGAAAAATTACTTGACATTCTCATCTAAGTCTTGGCTAACTTTAAATAATTTGGCTGATCCCTTAATTTTATGTATTTAATGACCAGTTTGCTCATGAACATAAACACAGTATATACCACTGGATTGTTTCATTGATACATGGCATCACTTTTAGAAATCTTTTCCTCGTGAGATTTATTGTTTTCTATTTAATGTTAATGAGTGGAATAGGAATATATGTTAAATTACTAATTAGGCCATATTAAGGCAGAACTAAATAAAACATTGACTGAACTAAAAGTAAGGCAGTTATAGATTCAGCAATTCTCTTTAGGTGAGACTGTCTAAATCAGATTACTAACAGGGTGTCACTTTGGTAGATAGCTGTGGATACTTATTTTTGTTTAAGAACAATTGATTTGTATGCCATTTTAGATTTAGTTCCTAAAAAAGTACACACGTAGGTCAAATCTAAAATCATGAAAATATAGTTTTAAGAACAAACTGCTGTTTTATGATCAGGATCTACTTTTGTCTGTATGCCCTGAACACATCAGGTTTACACAGTGGTCAGATCCCCTGGTGCTTAAGGTCTCCGTGAGTCAGGAGCTAGCCGGCTAGATGGCAGCTAACAATAGCAACCCCAGTCAGTGAGCCTTTAAATCAAATTGTAATAATAATTTCCCGTATCCCCCTATTTGCTGTTTCTGTTGTTAAGTACCATGAAGTTGGGTCTGACTCACAGGATCCTGTGTACAACAGAACAAAACACCACCTGGCCCTATGCCATCCTCACATCATTGCTATTCTTGAGCCTGTCATTGCATCCTCACTGAGAAGAGTGAAGTTTTTACATAATGTGTAAGAACAGTTTTCTTTTTCTTTTTCCCTCTAATGGTATAGTTCCAGAAAATTTGTTATACTACTCAAGGAAAAAAAAAAAAAACATTGCCATCTAGTTGAAAGCAATTCATAGTGACCCTGTGGTAGCACAGAGTAGAACTGTCCCATAGGGTTTTCTAGGACGTACATCTTTGCAGAAGTAGACTGCCACATCTTTCTGGTGAGTTTAAGCCTTCAACATTTCGGTTAACAACCGAGCTCTTTAACTCCTACACCACCAGGGCTCCCGATAGACTATCACTCCAGCAAAACTTGGTCAGTCTATAGCCTAAGTTAAATTTAAATCTAGCTCCTATGTGGTAATTAACACTGTATTAGTCTTTTTAAAATACCATGTAAAGCATTTACAGTCAATTGGATTTAAGAGTTTTTTTGTGTGCTTTTGTAAGTTCTAAGTAACGTTCAGTCTGGATTTTATCTTTGGCATAAATATTTGTATATACTGTTCATTTACATGTCAGAATAAATTATTTTGATGTAGTTTTTTATTGGGTTACTAGTGAACAGAAAGCATAAGAAACTAATACTGTGATTGTGTGTTCCTGATTTTAGTTATAGACAGATCCGTATCTTCAGAGTTTTACTTACTTATTTATTTTCTTTTTGCTTTTCTACTATGCCACTCACTGTTCTGATATTTGAATCAATGCTTTGGATGTTTGCAACAAAATAAAAAAAAATATTGTTACTTTTGTAAGTTTGGGAGAATATTAAAGTCCATTCAAGGGACTGGAGAAATATGATTATAGAAAACTGAAAAAACAAACTCACTACCATTGAGTCAATTCCAACTCATAGTGGCCCCCATTGGGTTTCCATGGTGGTAAATCTTTATGGAAGTAGATTGCCCCCTCTTCCTCCCGTGGAGCAGCTGATGGGCTTGAACCACTAATCTTCTAGTTAGCAGTCAAATGCCTTAGGCACTGCACCACCAGAGCTCCTTATGATTTTAGAAGCTGGATCAAATAGGGACAGTGTTCTAAACACCAGGGATCAATTAGTGTAATTGATATTTGTTTGTTTTAGAGACATTTTTTCACATCATACTGAATTTCTTTACTTTAGGATTTTTGTAAATTTGTATAGAGCACTGATTCTTTGGAAGTTAACATGGCTTTATCTTCTCTCATTTCCATTTTGTGTATTTAATACGGACTTTACATTTTGCAAAGGTAAAAGCGTATATCAATTTTTGCTGTCTTTTTTTTTTTTTTCTGGTATTAAAGGTAAATAATTAAAGGTTACAGCGTGCTCTCAATTGCCCATCAATGATTTGGATAATTCTCTGTCATAACTGTAAATATTAGTAAGATTATGAGAAAGTAGGAGCTCTGGTAGCATAGTGCCTAAGGCACTTGATTGCTAACCGGAAGGCTGGCAGTTCAAACCCATCAGCTACTCCTTGGAAGGAAGGTTGGGCAATCTACTTCCATAGTGATAGCACCTCGGAAACCCAAGGAGGGGTTGCTATGTCAGGTCCGACTCGATGGCATGTAACAACAACAACAAAGCCAATAATGAAAAACTAGCATTTTTATAATCTTATCTGGAACTGTTTTCTGGTAATGTTTATAGCATTCTTCTGTGATAACTATGGAGCTAGTGAATTTCCATTTACTGGTTGGGGAGCTGAGCTGGGTAATGTTTATCCCCATTTTTATTCACTGAAATCTATCACTAACCAGCAGTAGAATCCAGGCAATTTACTTCTAATCCTGTGCTCGATTTATTGTATCTCAGTTCCTGGTACCAGATTTACCACTTTAATTTTCTTCATCAACCTATGTTTATGATGTTTCTTAAAGAGTAGAAAGCAATGTTTCCATTGTCCTCCTTCCTCACATCATAAAGAATATGGACATGTCATTGTTTAAGGTTTTTAAGGAAAATATCTACATCCATTCTTTTAATCATTCCACCTTCTTGCATCCAACATACTACTGTCCTTGAACTGGAAGATAAGTATTCTTTTTTAATGTTTGTTAAATTTGTACATTATTAATGGAATTAATACATGAAACATTGGACATCATTTGAGAGTGTAGAGCAGACTTAGGCAGAAGAAGTTTATAGAATATAGCATAAACGAAGGCTCCAACTGGACGAGTTTTGTGCCCTAGACTTTATCAGGTCCATGTGTCATCTGAGTCGAATTTTCACATCTTCTTTATGCCATGCTTAATTTTATTGGATTGCCATGCTTAGCAATTTTCAGCAAAAGCTTAAAACAAGAACACTAGAAAATGTAAAATCTAACATGCTTGATATACTAGAATTGAAAAGTATATCAGGCTTACTTTCAAGAGTGTTAACATTCACTAAGGTTTATAGAAGTTCATAATTAATGTCAAGATTATCTCTGTCTGTCTGTCTGTCTACCTGTCTAGCTTTCCCTATTTTAGAGTGATATTCTTGATGGCATATCCCACTGCAGGAAGGGTTCACGCTGTCCAGTACGTTGTTCCTTACCACTGCGTAGCACTAAATATTTTCAGCCAGTTTTACCAGATATGCTTGCTGACGACAATTTAAAGAATTTAAAGAAAAGAAGTTGCTGACTGGTAGCATTTGAGGAGTTCACCAAGAGAAACAGAAAAAGCAAAGGAAAGGAATCTGAAAACTAACCTTTCTTCACAAGTTAGTGACAGAAATTTCTGAGTTACCCCCCCCCTCCTTATTTTTTATCATTAGCTTTTTTGATTGAGAAAAGAAAAAAAAAAAGGACTTGAATTTTACCCTTGTCATGCAGGTAAGATTCCTAAACTTCTCTTTTTAGGTGAGAACTCACTGTTTCAAAATGGAACTGACAAGTGACTGTCATTACTACTGATAATACGGGCAGCATAGTGAAAGCTTGCAACTATTACCAGTATGTAGAAGTTTAACCACCTATTACTTTTTGACCAAATGTTCTGTTACTTGTCGTAGCACTCTTATATCTAATGATGGTGAATATAATGGGTTGAAAAGGTTTCATTTTAGATTTTTATTCAAATTGTGTCACGTTGTAAGGCCACCTCCATGGTAAAAAAAAAAAAAAAAAAAATGGGAATTAGATATTTTCATTCATGTCTGTGGTAGAGTGTCTGGGAATTATTAGTGATTATTGCCAACTAATACTTGCATTTGCAATTTCATTAGTAAATATTCTGTGTTGTTAGTTTTTAACAAAAATCTACATCAGTAAGGAGTAATCAAATGAAGCTATTTCTGATAAAAGGTTACATGGTAAGGCTAAAAATGCTTGGTTTCAGCAATTTCAGTGAATTGCTCCAAGCCTCTCTTCTTAAAAAATCTGTGCTATTATACAAATACCCTCCCTCCATGCAAAATACTCCTTACAGGATTGCTGTCCTCATCTGATATAAACAAAATATAAAGGCATGGAGTTTGTCTGATTGGATTGTCACTGTTTCTTTAGTGCTAATACAGAAGTTGTACCCCATTAATATGTGTTGAGTGAAGACCCCTCATACTCTGCCACCTTAAGTCCAGATGTGAAGTCCAGTTCTTAACCTACCTATCACCTTAATTCAACGTCTGAAAATTTTTTGCATTTTGTATGTATTACGTTCACTTATTTGCATGTTACTTAGTAAATGAGCTTATGTTTAGTTTAATGTTGTATATATTTATTTATACTGTTGCATTCTGAGGTGAGTCACTAATTGTGTGTGTGTGTGTGTGTGTGTGTGTATTTAAAGCCATTGGTCTTGAATGGATTCTGATTCATAGCAACCCTGTAGGACAGAGTAGAACTACCGTATAGGGTTTCTAAGGCTGTACTCTAATGCAGCAGACTGTGGCATCTTTCTTCTGCAGAGCAGCTTGTGCATTTGAACCCAAAACCTTTTGCTTAGCAGCCAAGAGCTTAACACTGCACCACCAGAACACCTTATTATATTTTACATTGGGGCTTTATGAGGCTTAATATAGTTTTTTCTATTTTTAAAAATCCAATTTTAGTTGTATTGATTCCCTTAAAAAAAAAAAAAAAACCCTCATTGCCATTGAGTTGATTCCAACTCAGAGCAACACCCTTTGGGTTGCCAAGGCAGTAGATCTTTACTAGAAGTAGATTGCCCAGTCTTCCTTCTGTGGAGTGACTGGTGGGTTTGAACCACCAAGCTTCTGGTTAGCAGTCAAATGCCTTAGGCACTATGCCACCAGAACTCCTTGATTCCCTTAATAGTACTTAATAGAATATAGAATATGAATGTCTTAATATGCACCTTAAAGAAGGAACTTTGGATTAGCATATGTGTGGATTTTTTTTTCCCCCCTTGGTTCCCTTTGTGGCCAATGATAGACCTTTGTTTAGCTGTTCAGAGGTACATCATCATTATGATATGATTAAAAAACACTTAAGATTTGGAATCAGAAATATATGGTTTCTTGGAAGAGTTTTTGAGTTTCTTAGCCTCAGCTTCCTTTACTACAAAATGAAACTATTACCTGCCAGAAAACTTTGTTCAGGAATTAAATGGCCAATGATGAATGATGCCCAACTAAATGGGCCTTCACTAGGTGTTAATAATTTTTCCTCTTTTTCCATTTGCTTCTTTCACTGCTAGCCATTTCACAAAACTGCACCACATAACAAGTAAATTCCTATGACCCCATTGGCACAGGTTTTAACCTTTAAGAGCTTTAAATCTTTCTTTTCCAGCAGTACTGTTTTGAGAGACCTGGACATGATCATTGGCTTTCCCATCTATTGTATTTCCTCCTCACAAACTATATATTTTGTCACTGAGATGTGTCCCCCTGGCACTCCATATTATCCCTGTCCAAGAATTGCCTACACTGTTGGAATTGGAATCTCCAACTGAGCTGTAAGCTATGCCTGTCTTGTTCAGTCTTACATCTCTAACACTTAGTAAAGGGATAGATTCCATCTATACATGTCTACTGGATGAATGAATGAATGTGTTTGTATGTTTTAATGGGAAAGGGATGATATGAGTGGGACATCATGAAAGTCAGTGATTGACCTGAGTTGGAATATAGCCCATGTCTTACAGGATAGTAAAGTCCATCCCAAGGACATGATTTTCATATATTAGTTATAAGCGGTCACAAGAGTTTTAATATGTGAAAAAAGAAGCTAAGTTTTTAGTATGTAAAAGCTATTAGAAGCCAAGATCTTGATTTATTTTTCCTCTGTATGGTAAAAGACACATCATTTAAACCTTACTTGGTCTCTTTGTTCATCTTTTTTTTAACAATATCACTGTGTTTCCCATAATAGAGCTAGTAAATAATGTCATATATTTCTGTATTATTTTTTATAAAAATTGTATCAGAATTTTATTGTATTCCCATTAACCTTATAAATATATAATTCTGTTGTCAGGTGAAAGTTTAAAACCTCATGAGTTTAGGAAGTTAGGTCAGATTTTAGAGAGATAGCTTTTCAGTTTTTCTTTCTCTGATTATAAAAATTGAACAGGTATTTGAAAATAAATTGAGGTCTCAAATGTGTGAAAATAGAGTTTTTGGTATATATGTTGACAAATACCATTGCATCATTAAAGGAAAACTACCTTTGCATTAGGTAAAATAGTCATATAACAGGTTTAAACCCTACTATGAGGAAGACAATAAAATTAATTCAAATGATGTCAGATTGAGAAAGGAAAGAAGCAAAAGCAAAAACAAAAACAAAAAAAAAGCTTATTCCTTTCAGGCACATATTGTTACTTTGTTTAAGTGGCAGCTTTTGTGGTTTGTTTTAGTTTCAGCTTGTACCAGAAGGTGTTGTTACACTGTGAAGGTGTTAAGCAGTGTAGTAATGGAACAGGAGATAAAATGGAAGACTCATAAAATGCCTTATCATTTGGTCCTTCCTGGAGAAACCCAGCTTGAATTTCTGAGTGGTCAGCTTGACATTTTAGAGCAGTGAGATGTTATGTCATTATTTCTAGAAGACTACAGTAGTTAGAGAAAAGAGATTCAAGGTTCACTGCCATAATTGCTGACAGCTTCCACAGCATGAGAGGCACTTTAAGGAAGCATGTACTGCCTCAAAAAAACGCAGCCTCCTAGGAACGTTACAGAGGATGGTGAGCTTTGTGAGATGAGTGTGGCAAAAATACAGATTTGGGCATTTTTGTGCCCCAAAAGTAATTTTATTCCTTTTCCACATTGAAAAGGAATAAAATGACTTTAATGGTTATTCCCGTGTTTATGATCTTCAAGCAAATGAAGACACTCGACTTCTGAAACGAACACCTTATATATCCTCAGTAAGAGAAAGAACAAAACCTGGTGGCCAGGTTGCCCTACGTGTCCTGGCGCTGTTTGCCTGGGCTTGGCACAATGCCTGTGAAGTGCTGAGGCGATCCCTGCTGTAACAGCATTCCCCTCCCTGGAAACCTGCAATTTGCCTCTTAGTCCCAGATGGGGAGGAGACTTGCAAACAGCCACAAGCCATAACATAATGGCAGGGTTCACATTCTAACAGGGACAAAGTAGAGAAAGAGAAGCATTCCAAAGAGGCTTGGTAACATTATTTGAGTCGAGGACTTCATACTTTTTGTGAAGGTTGTATGTTTTTCCCTTCAAATGCAAGTCACTATTCAACCCAATATTCAACCAAAGGAAACACATGGGGAAAACACACTCATTAGATTTTACTGTCTTCTGATTAAGTAGCTAACATTTGTTGCTTAATAAAGGGCATCCTGCACACAAACCAGCTAAAGTTTCCAGTGGATGTACCGTGCATATGTATAAATGTACATTCACATTTAAACATATTCTTACCTATGACCTTCATTTAGAAATGCGGTTTTTAACCTGAAGGTTTTAAATAGTCTATTTTTTGTAGATTATGAATGATGTAGGAAGGTAGATTGTTATTTGATCTCAAACCTAGGAACTGATTCTGTTTAAAGAAATATATGTTGAGAAATAAAATGGCTAATGTAATTATTGCCAATGTACAAATTGTTATTTACATAAAATTTCAGGCATAATCTGGTTGCATCCTTGACTCATAGACACCACAGACATCAAGGACCTCAAAAGCTTTGGCCTCAGGGAGGTGCATTTAAAATGATTTTACCTGCACAGGTAAGTAGCATTGCCTTCGTTTCCCAGCCAAGCAAGCCAAAGCTCCTAGAGGGTTACCTGCCCAGTTACAGGTGACACAGATGAGATCTTCAGAGCTGCAGCCAATAGCAGAGGTAGAAATAAACCCAGGCCAGTCTAGTTATGATCTGCCCAGAAAGCCATCAAGTATTTTTTTTTTAAATACACTTTTAAGTGGATAGGGAAACTCTTATATCTGAGAAAGTTACCTTTACAACTTTCATTTAAAAAATAATTTGTGTGCCCTTGAACTGTGTCTAATAAGCTTGTTTGATTTGCTTTCCATTGCAGTAGAACTGTGTAATCTATCTAAGTATGTTTCATATACTTTAGTTATAAGCTTTAGAAAGCTAGCTGAAGGATGATCTAGAAATGGAAACAGATAACTCGTTGGGTAATTGAAACTTCAGTTCACAAATGAATGGATAATTGCTTAAAGTAATGATTTACAGTTCAGAAGAAGTTATCTTTTTAAAATAGTGATCTTATATTTCTTGATTATTTATTCTCTATACATTGCACTGAGATGCTATATTGTGTTGTTGTTATGTGCAGTCGAGTTGGACCTGACTCATAGTGACCCCTCCTTGGGTTTTTGAGGCAGTATCACTATGGAAGTAGATTGCTCAACCTTCCTTTTGAGGAGTGGCTGGTGGGTTTGAACCTCCAACCTTCTGGTTAGCAGTCAAGTGTCTTAGGCACTATGGTACCAGAGCTCCCTGAGCTTCTATGTTGTTGTTGTTAAGTGCCGTCGAGTCTTTTCCGACTCATAGCGACCCCATGCACAGCAGAACGAAACAATGCCCGATCCCGCGCCAGCCCCACAATCCCTGCTATACTTGATCCCATCATCGCAGCCACCGTATCAATCCATCTCGTTGAAGGCCTCCCCCTCCTTCGTCGACCCTCCACCCTACAATTGCAACTACTATAGAAGCTCATAAGGTTTTCATAAGGGAAAACCTTATGAGCTTCTATAGTAGTTGCATATTCTGGGGGTCCTCTGAGTTATTGTATTTCTCATCACACTATTTTACAGTGCATGGTTGCCAATATATATAAAAGTTAAAAAATAGACTTACGCTTTTTGCATAACTTTTACATTGTTGTTGATGTTAGGTGCTATCGAGCTGTTTCCCACTCATAGTAACACTGTGTAAAACAGAATAAAACACTGCCTGGTCCTGTGCCATCTTGACAATTGTTGCTGATTGTTTAAGCCCATTGTTGCAGCCACTGACTATCAATCCATCTTGTTAAGAGTCTTCCTCGTTTTTCAAATCTCACTTTAGTATGCAATAAATCTTACCTTATTGATGCATACAAAATAAATGCTTTTCCTTACTTTATTTCTGGGGAGGGTAATATTTTATTTTTGCTGATGGCTTATTTTATTTATTTGCTGAAGTGGTTTTTTTTTTTTTTTTTGCTTCACTGTAGACCATGCTTTTCAGAAATTAACTTCTTCCTTTTAAATCAGTGTCCCAGAACATTCTTGATGCTAAACAATAGTGTGTAAAGATCAGCAGTGAGAGTATTTATTTGGTATAAATTCACATAAAATTAACAAATAAATAAAAGATTAATAGCTCTTTCATTTTCTCTCCTTTTAATTTCTCTTCAGTTCTTGTGAAAACACATTTTTTTTTTAACTTTATGTAACATTAAATATAAAAATTCGGAGTTAGTTATTTTCTTAATACAGGTACTATTTCATGTGTAACTTTTTTTTCTTTTTGTAACTTCACTTGACTTAAATTTCTCAGGAAAGTATCAGTATCCAAGTTTGCTCTGATGTTTTCAGGAACTGTAGAAATCCTGGGACAGCTATAGCGTATTTGCCTCTGAAATTTTCCTTTACCTGTATTTTAAATAACATGACAACCTCTGATACCTTCATTCTTTTGGCCACTTGCTTGGCTTTTACTGGTTTTTATTGGGCAAGAATATTATTTTTTCCTCTAAGTGAATATCCTACTGCTTAATGCTTTGGTCTAAAGAAACTGAACATACTTGTTGTTTAATACCGGAAACTTTTGCCAGTAATCTTGGTTATGAGTTAGCTAGTTGTATGGGCCGTTAATAAAAAGGCTTACTTTCACTGTTACCCTTTTCACGCTAAATTATTCTCCATTCTCCTAGCTGTATATAAAGCCTAAGATCAGACATGCCCCATTTTGTTTCCAAGAGTTTGAAATAGTAATGGTATCTCATAGTTTATGGTTCATTATAGTTCATGAGTCTTCTCTATGTACACTGTGCAATTTAAGTTTCTATAACAATCTTTAAGATAGATATTATTTTCTGCTGTTTATTAATGAAGAAATCTATGGTAAGAAAAAGTTAAGTGCTTTTCCCAAGGTCTTCCAACTCATATTCAATTCTTCTAATTCCAACTCCAAGGAGCTCTGGTGGCACAGTTCCTAAATGCATTTGGCTGCTAACCAGAAGGCTGGCAGTTCAAACCCACCAGCCACTCAGCGGAAGGAAGACCCCGCAATCTACTTCTGTAAAGATTTACTGCCTCGGGGTTCCTATGAGTCAGAATCAATCAATGGCAGTGAGTTTGGTTTTGGTTGGTTTAATTCAACTCCAGTATTCTCTCCAGTACACCTTTGCTGCCTTTCTAATACAGACTTCTGCAAAGAAGTGGTCAGCTATTCATTTCCCAAAAAACACTCCTCAAATGATTTCATTTCAGTAACTTCAGGAGAAGAAACTTATTATCCAGATCGTAAGAACTATTACCTTCATGTGTTTTGTCATAATCAAGTTGTATGTTTGTATAATGGTGACAGTTGCTGTGATGCTTACACATCATAAGTGCCGTAGAATTGGGGCCATAAATGTCTTGTTCTCTGCTGCATCACAGTGCTTGCACAAAGCAGGTGCCCAGCCAGTAGTTTTGAATGAATGAATTTTTACAAATTTCCTCCTTCATACTGTAGCTGTTGAGATACAGGTCTGCTGATAGTTTGTCAGCGCTTATCTTTTGAAATTACTGCCATTCAAGCATTAAATTCTGTTATGTTTTACTTTATTTTAAACTCTGACTTTTGAGTATTTTCTATTTTTATGTAGAATGTATGTATTCTAGAAAAAATGATGTGCTTGGTGTCACTCAAACCCATAATGCACTCATGCCTTTTTAATTTCTTCATGTTTGTACCCAATCTTGAGTATCATCTATCTTTTCCATATAAATCATACCCAACCTATAAATACTACCTCACATGCCACTTCCTTCGTGAAGCCTTCTGTAGAGTTCACTGGGTGTCTATTTCTTCAACATCTTCCTAACCTGTGGTCAATGTACTCCTTAGTTATATTTGTTGATGTTTTCATTTTTAATGAAACTCTTTCATATAGTAAACCTGTTAATAGGAAGTAAAATAGCTTTAAGGGTATTGTATACACAATGTCGTATTTAATACTCAGAACAAATCTAGGAGGCAGATATTATCATTAACTTAATTTTATTGATGAGGAAATTGAGACTTAAGAGAGGTTTTCCCAAATCATGTACCAAATAAATGAAAGAATCTAGCCTTAAACCTTGGGCTCTAAGTCAGGCTCTCATATTCTGAACCCTACAACTATACTGCTGGCTCTAAGTGACTACATGCCTTCCCAATTTTATGTTTCTTTTTATGTAGAGGATGTTGCCTATCCCTACATCATAGTAAGAAGCAGTAAGATAGTGACTGACTTCTTAAACTTCATATATGTAAAGAGTTTAAACAGGTTATTTTTTATCTGATGTCCCTGTTATTCCCTGCCAAAGGGGCAAGGAGGCCACCTCTTCTGACCTCCTCTAACCCCAGAAAAGGAAGACAGAATCATCATCAGAGCCCAAGGCCTATCCCTTTGAGGCCAGACATGCCACCTCCCTCCAGCCCTTTAACCTGACACCAAGAATTCTTCCTGCAGCATCCACTGCCTCCTTGCTGGGTTCAGTATTTCACTGCAGTGACCACACAGAACTCACAGATTATGGGGTTTATTAGGGAAGCAACAGGCTACAATTCAAGTTCAGAAATTCATTCAGTCTCTCACAGCCTGCCGTCTCTCAGCTGACAGTCTCTCTCAGCAGTGTGTGTCTCTTGCATCTCTCTCTCAGCAGCATGTGTCTCTCATGTCTCTCAGGAACACGTTTCTCTCAGTAGCATGTCTTTCTTAGTCAGCAGTCAAAGAGACTCCTTCTGCCTCTAGGAGGGCTCCTTTTTGAGCCTGGCAGAGTAGCCCAACTAACCAGTCCCAACATCAGAATTCTATACACCCGAGAGAGAGAAAACTTCCCAGAACGTTGCTTCATGCCACTCTCAACGGAAATACCCCAGGTGGATAACTTTAATAATCAGGAGCTACTTGGTTGTTCACAGCAAATTCCACCATGGAGTTTATAAAGACTTATGACTAGAAAAGCCACATTATGTAATTTACTACACTGCATTCACCTAGGACCTCATGTTGTTGTTGTTGTTA
>NW_006921589.1:18081157-18106875 GCF_000298275.1 Orycteropus afer afer
TAACAAGGGAACGTGTTCAGTGCAGATCAGTGAGTAAGCACAAGCCCTCCTTGTTTCAGTACCTATGCTCATATATTGTTTTTAATTGTTGTTTAATGTATAACTTTTCATATATGCACTCTAAATTCCTACCTAAAGTGCCTATTCATTTGAGGTGGGAAACCAGATATGAGCATTGTAAGATAAATACTTTCTGTTACTGCTACATTGCAGGAAATAAATATCTGCCTCTAGTCTGTTCCAAGTTGTTATATGGTTGTCCATATCAGTTTTCCTTAACCACCACTACATTTTTTTTTTCTTTTTTGTTACTACTAAGTGTACTTCTTTTAGTATACATTTTCAGCTGTCTAGTCCTACATCTCAGGTCCAAATACTATCTTCATTTATTTAACTCAGACATATAGGGATGCATTTACAGGTGAACATCAGGGAAAGAACTCTGACACCTTGGTCTTAGTATAATGACCTATATTTTGACAACCAAGAATACTTGAACCCAGGGAATGGGAAACTTTTGGGTTCCCTGTCATTTCACTCCAGAGACTCACTAAAGCTGCTGAAGTGAGTTGCACGTCATGTGACTCCTCCCTCTGTTGTCACTACTCCTGTAATAGAAACCCTGCTCCTTGTCCTATCTCTTTCCCTTTAGCATGCTGGCAGCACTGCCTTCTGACCTGGTTTAAGCGTCCTTGGTGACCTCTGCAATTCAGTGTTGTGGGTCTCTTTGGGAACATGCCCACTCAGCTGGGTTTCACTGTAATGATTTTGCTTTTTACAGAAATTTAGTTAAGAATTCTGTCCTCCTCTTATTAAAGACATAATTTTACAATGTAATTTGCTTCATAAGCCTCTCACAGTTATGTTAAGCAGATGGTTGCCAAACACCAGTTCAAAGTGGATTGTTCTTATAGGAAATAAAATCTGTGCTCAAATATCTGGCAGTGCAAGCTGGTATCCTTCTAAACAGGCTCTCAGACAAATATCTCTTTCCCTAAAACTGGAAAACTACCATACCTGTATTAGGTAAGCAGTAAAAAATAAAAAAGTATGCGAAATGGTACCTTTTGATTCAAAATTATTATTCTTTAATCTCAGCTCTGACTTCAGACATCTGTGTGACTTTGGACATGTTAATTCACCCCTTCTGAGCTTCACTTTGCTCATCTGTAAGATGAAGATAACATCCTGCACTTCACAGAGTCATTGCCACATATAATGCTCCTGAAATCTTTCCTGTTGATTATGGTATTTTGTATATAAAACCTAACTCCATATAGTTACATTAATGTGTCCATTGTTAATTTGTGCAGAGTCTCAGTAACTTAAAAAGTAACTTAGGAAGCTTAAACCAGCAGCAACAATGCAGCAAATACGTTGAGTGCCCAGTGTGCTAAAGATGTTGTTGCTAGCTACCATTCAGCTGGCCTTAGGTTCATGATGACCTTATGTACGAGGGAACTAAACACTGACCAGATATGCACCATTCTGATTATCTGTGGCACAGCAGATCAATACCAAGGATAGGATGAGGTTTTACAGCTATGAATGAAAGCATCATGTTTCTCTTCAAGGACTTTGTACTATAGAGTTAATGAACTCAGTAGAGTGTAAGGTGTTATACAAGTTTCATAAAATAAGAGCTGTGTGTTCAGGACATATGAAAAAAAGGAGCAGATAAGTGAGCCTTGCAGAGTGTGATCATTTGGATAGAGATACAGGAAAAATGCAAGAAATGAAGAATAGGAGCCAGGACAAAAAGTAAGTAGAGATATATAGGATAAATTCCTGGAAGAGTGATGATTGTTAGACTAGAAAGGGTTACTAAGGGCCTAGAAGAACATATTATCAGATATGATAGGATTGTGTTGTGGAGATCCTTAAACACCACACTATTCCTTTGCACTTAATTTGCAGGCAGTCAGTGAAGACATTTAGAAAAGTAATGAGATCTACTTAGAAAGCTGGGGAAGGGGGTCAGCAAGGTGTGGCAGAAGGTTGGAGAGAAGAATCCAGTTGGAAAGCTGTTGATACTGTTTCAGATGAGAGGTCATATTGTTTGCTCATATTGATTTATGTCCTAAATCTAATACCGGTATCAGTTACTTATTTAACTGGAGATCCAGTATCATGTCATAGAAAAATGGCTAGGTCTGGAGGCAAAAGGTCTTGATTTGAGATCAGGCTAACACTTACTAATTTTATATCCTTGCAGAAGTCACTGAAGAGCCATGTCTCTTTGTTTATCTGTGTCTGCCCTACCTACAATTCACAGTAGTTTTAAGTATCAAGTGAAGCAGGATATGTGAGCACTTTAAAAAACGTAAAGAAGTATAATAATGCAAGTTGTTGCTGGTAGTGGTGTTATTAAAAGGATCCTAAATCTTAGAGCTCCCCAAGTCCACAAGACATCTTACCCAGCCTGCTGTTTTCTCAGACAGTGTCATTTTTCCCGTATTTTGGATGATGCAGGTGTTTCAGTCAGGGTACACAGACTTTCCAAGATCCTACAATAGTTAAGTGACAGAGAGGCAGGTAAATCCCCTGGTTTTATGCCTCCAGGTGCAACACAACTTTCTAGTACACTATTATTGGGATAATAATAGAACTACAGAATCACTGTTGTCTTGACCTGCCGTTATTCCAGTGGGTTCAAGAAATACATAATCTTGCTGTATTAGAAAAGAGAGAGAATGGGGAGGAAAAGAAACTGAGGTGATGGGATATAGAACCTGACAGTGCTGCCCACAGATGCTCTGCTCCAGTTCAGTGACACCAGTGTCTGGACTTGTTCAGCCATTTATAAAGTGAATACTTCAGGGAGCTGTTTTGCAAGATTTAACCTATTTATTTGTCCACAGTTAAAAGAAACAAAGGTGTTCTGTTTTGTGAAATTTTGTGAACTGAAAAAATGACTGCACATTCTTTAAAATGATTTTTGTTGTGATGATTTTACTTTCATTGTTTAGATTGCTGGTAAGATTTTAGTAAATAATTGTGCTTTACATCACAGTCTTGAAGGCAGTTTGTTTTTCTAACACATTATTTAAACAGCTGCTGGGCTGTTAACACAGATTTAATCACGTTTGGTATTTCTGTTTCCAAAGTTTCAATGAGAGAGCAGAGGCAACTTCAACAGATTATTAGGTAGACATATTGATTCAATTAGCATATATAACACCATTTCAAGTATCTGGCATAAACTGGGGAAAATTGATATTTGTATGTTATAACACTCCTTAAGTGTCCTCTGGAATTCTCACACCACGAGAACCAAGCTTATTAAAAATCACTTACACATCACTCCTGAAACACTTTTTCCCCAAAATTTAATAAATAAACAATGGTGTTTACTTTTTTCCAGCACTGAAACTAATATTGCTTTAACTTCCATGACAGTTACTTCCTTTAAAAATGAAACATTAAATTTTAAATATATTATTTGTAAACTAAAAAAATAACTAATTAGATAATAATTAATCTGAAAAGCATATACCCCATCAAGTCAATTCTGACTCTTAGTGACCCTATAGGACAGATTAATACTGCCCCATAGATTTTCTAAGGCTGGAAAGCTTAATGGAAGCAGACCACCTCATCTTTTTCCCACTTTGGGACTGGTGGACTAAAACCACTGACCTTGTTTTGGTTATCAGCCAAACGCTTTAACTGCCATGCCACTGGACTCTGAAAAAGCATGTAGTATTCTTTAAAATGTAATAAATAAATTGTAAACCCTCTGCATTAGATTCTTGGCTACGTAGTTTGAATAATCAGTTTGTGGGTTAGTAGAAATAGGACATACTACTAGTAAAGTTTTAAGGTACAGAATGTTAAATTTACATGTTTAAAAATGCTTTAATAACATTATTTTTCAGTTCTATTTACTTTGCTTCCTTCAAAATGTGCAATACAATGAAATGCAACGCACTGCCGTGGAGTTGGATCCAACTCCTAGTGACCCCTTCTTGGGTTTCTGAGGTGGTATCTTTATGGAAGTAGATTGCCCAACCTTCCTTCTGAGGAGTGGCTGGTGAGTTTGAACTGCCAGGCTTCTGGTTAGTAGTCAAGTGCCTTAGGCACTACACCACCAGAGCTCTTTCAAATTGTGCCATTTAAAAATTGTAAGACTGTAGGTGAAACCAAATTCTAATAATGAAGGTAATATTTTTCCTTCAATTTAATGATTCAAATTAATTAACTGTATTTCACCATGCATTTAAAAGATAATCTTTTCCAAACATATTGTTCGAGGAAATAAATTGCCAGACATTGCAAAACCTTGATAGGTGGGTGACTTAGTGAAGTTACTGAGTAGTTTACTAGTTTAGTTATTTAAAATGGCCAATTTCCAAGGAAAAGCCTTTCTTCATTTAGTTCAGTTATATAAATTTGTTATGTAATAAAATGATACACATTAGTAAAAAATGTCCTGCACACATACTCATGAACTCTTTTCGGGACGTGTTTCTGGGTCCATAGGAACTTGCTAATAATATGGATTTCCAAGGTTGGGCAATCTACTTCCATAGTAATATCGCCTTGGAAACCCAAGGAGGGGGTCGCTATGAGTTGAGGCCGACTCGAGAGCACATAAAAACAGCAAAAACATTTAAATTAATAATTTCTTCACATTTTAGTTTTAAACATTTACAATCATCTTTCAGCAAAGTGTTAGACAGACAACAGGTACTTAGTAACTGTTTGCTGGTTCAAAGCTTTTTAAAAAGAATTCAGTTTTTCCCTTTGTTTTAGGTGGAGGTATATGAGTGAGATTTATGACTATTGTAACACCATTGCACATTTTTATTTTTCCATTTTGTTTTAAAGCTTACATCTTTAAGTTCTGATTTGTCTTGTCTTTTTTTTCCTTTTTGGAGTTTACAGAGCTCAATGCAGTTACTACAGAAACTTTGCTAATCGAAAGGATATGTCCTGAAGTTACATAACATGAGAGCTCCGTATAGGTCGCTATTCTCCGGGCATTGGTGTGGTCATTTTGTGGTAGAGATGATGAAATTGCATGTTACTAGCTGATATAGGCTTATATTCCAATATTCATGATCAATGTTTTGAAAGAATAAAGGAAAAAAAGATGGGAAAAATCTTGATTTCATAAGCATGCTTACATTATGAGGAAAATTTTTGTAAAATATGTATGTGGAACATTTTAGTCTGACATATAGTCAAAGATTTGTCTATGTAAAATTGATCATAAGGGTTTTCCTATTATTACTATCATTTTCATGTGACCAACTTTAGAGTCTACTGAAAAAAATCAACAAAACAATTAGTTATAAATATAAATTCTACACATAAGTGCCATCACATGTTCCTTGGGTACAGAAAACATCTTTATCACCAATTATTTCTTAACCCACCAGCCACTCCTTGGAAGGAAGGTTGGGCAATCTACTTCCATAGTGATACTGCCTCGACAACCCAAAGAGGGGTCGCTATGAGTCAGGTCTGACTCGATGGCACATAACAACAACAACATGAGTAAAATAACTTTTTTTGGTCACTAATGCTTTAAAATTTGACTTTTGTTTCTTTTAAAATGTTAACCATATAATCACCTTTAAGTTAAGAAAACAAAAAAGTTTTGCATTAAACATCTTTGTTTTGTTTATTGACAATATTCGAACAGTTCTGTACTGTACTTGCATTACTTAGTTGTTGCCCTTAGGTGCTGTTGAGTTGATTTTGACTCATAGTGCCTCTATGTGACAGTGGAACTGCCCCGTGTAATTTTCTAAGCTGTGCTCTTCACATGACCAGATTGCCGAGTCATTCTTCCATGAACTCCTGGTGAGTTCTAACTCCTAACCTTTGGTTAGCAGTCACGAACTTAACCTTTTTGCCCCCAGGGCTCCTCGCATTATTGAAAAACAAAGAACAAATTGATCAATTGATTGGACAATCTAGTGGTACTGCCTCGGAAACCCAAGGAGGGGGTCATTATGAGTCCGTGAACTCGATGGCAAATAATAACAACAACAACATTTCATTGCTAAAGGAGCTCTGGTGGTAGTTAAGGAATTTGGCTGCTAACCAAAAGGTCACTGGTTTGAACCCACCAGCCGCTCTGCAGAAAAAAAATGAGACAGTCCACTTCCATGAACATTTACAATGTTAGAAATCCAGTGGGGGTTGTTGTTAGTTGGAAATGACTCAGTGGCAGTGAGTTTTGTTTTGTTTTTCACTGCTAATAATTTGTACTGACATAATATTGTTTCTATTTAACTACTATTGCCTGTCATGATATAGTAATATTTCTAAATTCTCAGATCTACCTAAATTTTATATCCTGCATTTCATATCAAGGAAACAACTGATGAGTCTTAGTATTGAGATTTTAATAGAAAAATTTTATTTCGGAGCAAGTCTTTCTGTTACCAAACTGTTACAAATTTCATATAATAAAAAAAAAGTCTAATTTTAAAGATGTGGAAACTAAAGTACTGTGAATATTACTGTACATTGATTAATAGTTATAATAGCTTCATGTATTAATGATATAAATAATTATAATAAAACTATTATTAATAAATAAAATTATAATGTAATTTAAAATTTACTTACGTTTACCAAACAATGTTATTAATTTAAAATATTAAGTGTTCTGCATTAATTAGACTCATATTAAAGAGTGAAAATTAACTATGGAAAATTTTCTTTTATATTATTTGAGTAGGGTAAACTTTATACTGAGCTAGTAAAATTCAAAGAATACATTGTTTAATTAATTGTTTTTTATGTTTATAATTTCAACCTAATTTCAGTGACATGAATTAAAAATTAATTTAACTCTGCATTTATAGAGGGAATTTAATTTTTAATATGTGCATGCAAAAATGTGTTGGATTATATTGATTTACATTATCAGTCCAGCAATAGTATGTGCACACTTGTACGTGATAGACATATAATTCCTTAGAATATAATATTGCTAAAGAAAAGATTGTTTTGTCTTTACTATTTCATATATATTTCTGTCTGCTGAAGGTGTGCTTTTTTAAACATTGCAAGCGTATCCTTCTGTGGATAGTGTTCTAACTATACTCGTAATATCCACTAATTTTTGAAGTGTCATTTCATTCATGTTTGATATTCTGCTTTGATACCCCTATTATAGTGTTCTGGGAGTTCTCATGGTGTAGTGCCTAAGACATTTGACTACTGACCAGAAGGCTAGTGGTTCAAACCCACCAGCCACTCCTTGGAAGGAAGATTGGGCAATCTACTTCCATAGTGATACTGCCTTGGAAACCCAAGGAGGGGTTGCTATCAATTGGGTCCAACTCAATGGCACATAACAACAACAACAACATTATAATGTTCTCACTAGGGAAATAAAAAATTTAATAGTGAAACATCAAGTCATACTCTTCATAATGCTGCCATATTTTGAAATTTAAAAGGACTCAGCTTTAGATTGAAAAACTACTCTTTTAGGCATAGATTTCTTCAGTTCCTGAAATAAAATCCTGGTAGACTTTAGGCTTATTAAATGTGGCTTATCAGACATGGACTAGTTCAGGGAAATGAACGTTGGCATTGCTGCAAAGCTTCTAGTTTTTAGAAAATCACTTAAATGTGTGGGACAGTTTACACACTGATTGGTATAAGGTCACAAGGAAATTATTTTCATATTTCCTTTCTTCTTACTTTTTTCTTTCAAATGAAGATATGAGTGAAATATGAGATGACATAGGGTAACTAATATTGAGAAACTGTTTTGCATTGATTAGAAAAATCTTCTATACTAGAAAAAATATTATAGAAGAATTTCTTAGAGTGTGGAAAACTTGTTGAAGCTAAGTACAAAATCTAAAAGCTATAACTGAAAAGATAAAAAAAATTCAATGAGTAAAGTTACTATTTATGTAAAAATAAAATACCCTGAGTAAAAAGATAAACCAAAATATTTATAAAACGTTATACACAGAGGACAAATGTCCTTAATGCATAAAAAAGCACATTTAAAATCAGTAAGATTGGCATCCTAGTAGAAAAATGGTAAAAGAACTTTGATAGGCAATTTCTAGGGGGGAAAATATATAAAATATTTAATCATAGGAAAAGGTGTACAACTTCACTTATAATTTTAGAAATGCAAGTTGAATGCTATAGTGAAATGCCAGTTTTTACCTATCAGATTGACAGTTCTTTGTGGCATAATACAATAATGTCAATAATAGCAACGAACAAGAAAAACCTTAAATTTCTGACAATAGAATCTGTATGAATAAATTATAGTGCATTTATAAAGTATATCTCTATGCAAGTATTAAAAAGACAGATATGGGTTTCTGTATACTAGTATGGGAACTATGAAATAGATTCTACTAAATGAAGAAAGCAAGTTGAGCTCAGGTAATTGTACATTCTCATTTGTATAATAGGGAAGGCTGTGCGCACACACACACACACACACACACACACACTTCTGAATTGGAAGCTGATAATAATGGTTGCTTTTGAGATGTGGACTGAGGGAGAGTGAGTGTGGAGTAGAAAGGACTTAATTTCCATTTTTTTATCTTTATATTTGACTTTATTCTTTACTGTGTACATGGCTTCTTTGAACATGGAAAACCAAATTTAGAGATAGGAAATTCTTTATTTAGTAAAACATTTCAATGACTACTATTGAAACACTTCTAGACCGCAAATGTCTTGAGCTTGCTGGGGATATCATGATGGATACAACATTGTCCCTACTTTTTTCAAAAACCATTAAAGCAGCCCTATTACCCATTGATGATGAGTCAATTCTGACTCATAGTGACCCTGTAGGTCAGGGTAGAACTGCCCCACATGTTTTCCAAGGCTGTAATCTTTATAGAAGCAGACTGCCTCGTCTTTCTCCTGTGGAGCGGCTAGAGTAGGTTTGAACCTCCAATCTTTTGGTTAGTAGCTGAGTGCCTAACCTCTGAACCACCCTGTTGTTGTTGTTGTTATGTGCCATTGAGTCGGACCCGACTCATAGCGACCCCTCCTTGGGTTTCCGAGGCAGTATCACTATGGAAGTAGATTGCCCCATCTTCCTTCCGAGGAGTGGCTGGTGGGTTTGAACCTCCAGCCTTCTGGTTAGCAGTCAAATGCCTTAGGCACTATGCCACCAGAGCTCCTGAACCACCCTGGCAGTACTAATTTGTAAGTAGGGTAAAACTCGATGTAGTAAAAGCACAAACAAATGAACATATACCTCTTTAAAACTCAGAGTAGTTTACATACAAGTTCGTTGAGCATCACAAAAACCTTATGGAATGGCATTGTCCAGAGGAAAATAGTTGCACTCCCTGTCAGAGAGTTTAATATGTTCCAGCTACTGTTCTAAGCATATTTTCTACATTTGTTCATTCAATGCTCACATTAAATGCTATGAAGTGGGTGCCATTATCATACTATTTTTATTCCCATTTTATAGAAGATAGAGTTTAAGTAACTTTCTGCAGGTGACTGTGCTTGTAGTGTAATGTCTAGTATTCATTCTGGATGGTCTGATTACATCCTTATGCTTCATAGCTACATTGTGATGCTCCAACTTTATTTACTAGTTTCAATTCATCTCCGATTAACTAGTGAATGACATAAGATTTAGAGGTTAAATAATCAGCACAAGATTATATTGCCAATAAAAGTCAAAGCCACTACTTGAGCCAAGGCTTCCTTACTGGATGCAGTGGTGTCCTCATTGCACCACTCTTGCAGTTATGGGCGGGGCTCCAGGAGAGAGGAGGAGCAGGAGAGGAGCCGTTTTGACAGCCCTCCTGGTAGTGATAAGTACTAATGAAAAATCACAGAATGTGTGGTTTCTTTAAGAGAATAATTGCAAAGAAAAGAACTTACGTCCTTTTTTGTGAAAATATTTCCTCTATTCAAGCCAAGCAGTACCACGTAATTTATGTGTTGCTCAGTAACTTTGATAGGATTTCTTAAGAAATGTTCAAGATCAACTGGGTTAAGAAAAAAAAAAAAATTGGTATTCATTTAAAGCTTGCTTCTGCTTTGTGGAAAGACTCTGTCAGCAATCCAGAATGAGGGCTGTGCTAAGAAAATTCCAACTTTTCTGTGGGATGATCCAAAAACAGCAAACAGAAGGCATTAAATTTCTTAACAGTCACAAGTGTGTGCATGCACGCTATGCCATTCCTGTCATTCACTGCTTCTTGGTGTGCATAGATTAGAAATGGAGTACTTTGATTTGCAGGCTACTATGTTCTACAGACTAGCTTCTTCACATAGGAAATAAAAAGCAAAATGACTTAAGGGCATGTGAGATCTATATACCCTGTCCTACAGCTGTTAGCTGAATGTATGTGTTCAGTCTGAGTTTAGGACATTGGCCTTGACAGTGTGCCTTCATGTATCTCAAACATTTTTTGGATTAAGATTCCGAGTTGTTTTCTTGCTCTGCTCAAAAAGCAGGTTTACACAAGTAATCTGATGTGAAACAGAGACTATAAAGAATATATAATGATTGTTAAGTTACAAGGAGGCATGGTTTAGTGGGTGCAGCAGAATCTAATCTTGTCTTTTCCATAAACCTAACTCATTTCAGTTGCCTTATTGCCAGACTAAAGAGCGAGTACCAGAGTTATTTACAGACTTGCTTAGAAAGTAAACAGTTAAAGAAATAACTCTGTGCAGAAATAAAGAGTCATTCTCTTTACTTAGAGCTTTCCTGAGACATCGTCACTTTCATGCCAATGCCTCATTAAAAAGTTACATATCACGGTATGCATTAATATTACATTTGGTAATTACTGAGTATGTCATTCCCACCTATATTAGTAGAAGGGCACTACATGGAAAATAGATGTAGATTAGAACATAGAACACAGTTTTATAATTTCTTGTTCTCTTATTTTTAAATTACAGCAAATTCAGTAAAGCTAGAAATGCAGAGTGATGAAGAGTGTGACAGGAAACCCCTGAGCCGCGAAGACGATATCAGGGGCCATGATGAGGGTAGCAGCCTAGAAGAACCCCTAATTGAGAGCAGCGAGGTGGCTGACAACAGGAAAGTCCAGGAGCTTCAAGGCGAGGGAGGAATCCGGCTTCCGAATGGTAAACTGAAATGTGACGTCTGTGGCATGGTTTGCATTGGGCCCAATGTGCTTATGGTACATAAAAGGAGTCATACTGGTAAGCAGCTGAAAGAATAACCTGATGACTGCCTGTGACATCTGATGTTGATATTACCTGACATCTATTCTCTTTCCTTTTCATTCAGGGGTGGCAATGGTGAAACTGCCTTTTCAGAATTCTGCTAGTGTTGGATTGGTGAAAAGCAGAGAGTAGCCTGGGTCTTGACTTCCAGCCTTCAGATCTGAATAGCATATCAGAAAAGAAGTTTGGGATTCAGTTTCCACAGTTCTTAATATAGCAATAATATGATAAGGGTGCAAAAGGTATAGGAGAATTTCATTGTGTAACTTAATCTTTTTGTATTTCTATACATATTTTACCATACCCATGGGCATGTAATATAGTTTGCTAGCTAAGACTTGATACTATAAAATGGTACTCATGCATTTATATAGGGGTGAATCATTTTCCCTTCATCTAGTTAACTCCTTGGAATACAATTTCCAATCAATCTTTGTCTACCACAGTTCTCTGTAGTGGGCAGCAACTTTGTCTAGTTCAGAGTTGTTACCAGCTTCCTGTAATTTTTAAAATTCTAACTCCTGCAAAGAGAAATGTGGAGTGGAATATGACATGGCATGGCAGTAGTATAGGTAGTAATGTGTAATCGTGGAATAACAAAAAACTAGGCCCACTGCCATTGATTCGGTTCCTATTCACAGTGACCCCCACTGAGTTTCCAAGGGTGTAAATCTTTACAGAAGTAGATTGCCTCATCATCTTCCTGTGGAGCAGCTGGTGGGTTTGAACCGACAACCTTCTGGTTAGCAGCCAAATGCCTTACCCACTGTGCCACCAGAGCTCCTTAATCATGCAATAGGAGGTGGAGGAGAAAAAAAAAAAAAAAAGATTAACTTAATATACACTTTTAGACCATTGAGTAATGGAAAGTCCTTCATGAAACCAAATGAGGAGAAGACTTTATTTAAATCTCTTCAAGTCTTTTGCTAAAATTTAAAAATTTAAAAAAAAAGCAACAGAAATGAGATCCTGGTAAGAGAGAAAGAATAATGAGTCAAACATAAGCTTCAAGTTCATATGCAAATTGATACAAAGGAAATGATAAGTTTAGCTATACAGCAAAGTAGTATCATATAGCAAAATATTAATAATACTCTCAGAGTTTTAAGATGTAATATTGTTTGAATGAGAGAAAAATCACAATAAGAATTGATATATAATATTTACATTAAAATAATTAATAAGGAAGTGCTTGGCAATGAATGGTGAAAGATGCATTGAAGTCTTTTTAGTCCAAACCTCTCATTTTACACATGAAGAAACTGAGACTCCAAAGAGTCAAATGATTAGTCCATTATAGCTTAGGTAGGTAAGGACATTGTTGGGCCTAGAGCCAGTTTTCCTGATGCCTAGGCTGGATTCGTCCAAATTTACTAAGCTTAGTTTATGAGTATACAAACATTTTGCTAAGAGGTATGTTTATGAACTAAGGCTGATATTTTTAAATTACATATTAAAATCAGTAAGAAGTTAGACATTAAAATCAATGTTATCACATTTACACCAATCACACAGTCTATTACAGTTTTGATTTTTGTTTTACTTTGAATTTCTTTTGTAAATAACATCATGGCTTTAAAATACTTATATTAACTAGGGATTTTTTTTCCTTTAATTTTTAAAAATGTTGTCTAAGACAAATTGAAAGATCAAGCTTGTTTGTATTATATTTGATAAGAAAAGAAAAGGGAAAAAGTATAAAGTAATGAGTCTGCTTTTCTTGTGTGATCATTAAATAGAAAATTCTCATTCTTTTAGTTCTAAGAGTTCTGATAAGTTTTGGTATGGTCTTTCTCTAAGAATGACTGTACTGAGGAAGGTAGCATTCACTCATATGTGTAAATTCTATCACCTAATAAAAACTGAGCAGAATGTCTAATGACTTCTCAGTTTAATTGGATCTAGTATTAATATTAAGGCTGAAACATATACTAAAATATTTTTTGGAAGTTTTTTTTTTTTTTTTTTTTTTTAATATATATAAACTTTTTATGTTCTGAGTTAAGAAAATTCAAATAGCCAGAGTACTTTCTCTTGAAAATTTAGATCAATCCATATTTCAGTCTTTCTGTAGTAAATTTCATATGAGGATTATTACTTTATAAACATAGTTATAATTAAATGTCTGCTCTACTATCTTTTTGTACATAGTATTTGTACCCACTATCTACTAACAATATACTTAATACTGTGGTGGTAGAGTTTATTTTCATTCTGAAAATGATTTTATTATAGACATAGAAAAGGCTTCTAAATATTTATAAAGATTTCTCCCAGTCCTATAAATATGAGTTTTACTTAACTACTAAAGAGAAGGAGAATGGACTAGCCATTTAAAATAGTCTTGGAACACTATGGACAGTTTCATTATTGATAATAAATATTTATGGGAATATTGTAAAAATTATTACACTTTCCTCAGATTTGGAGGATTTTTATTAGTGAATAATGATTTTGAAATTGTGGAAATGGTGCTTTTAATGGCCTGTTTTAATATGTGTTTATAACAACTCAGTTTATATATCTGAATGTGTGGTGATGTTTTCAACTCTGTTTTAGTACTATTTGAAAGTAGGTCTAGTTGTGTTTCTTTAAACTAGATTGAGAAAAAATGCAGTCAGAAGTTTATCACATGATGTTTTCTCCTCAATACCATGAGATAATGTCTTCATTATAGACTTGATGCCCCCCCATACCAACTTTAAGGAGCTCTGGTGGTGTAGTGCCTAAGGCATTTGACTGCTAACCAGAAGGTTAGCGGTTCAAACCCACCAGCCACCCTGCAGAAGGAAGACTGGGCAGTCTACTTCCATAAAGATTTACTGCCTCACAAACCCAAAATGGGTCGCTATGAGTCAGTCGACTCAATGGCAGTGAGTTTATACCAACTTTAATAGCTATTTAACAGACACTTTAATTGATAGTTTTAATAACACTCTTACTCATTATAATGCCTTTAGGAAACTTATTTTTTAGTGTGTGTTTTAGCTCATAGAATATCTAATGTAAATTACAGTGAAAAATTGTATCCAACTATCCAATTCATCACAACATCATGGAGTATCAGATCTAATTCACTTCTTTCTCTTTCATACTCTACTAAAGTGCCAATTCCAGTGTCTTATTCCTATTTGGAGTTATTTCTTGGTATTGCTACTTTAGTAGGTAATCAGGTAATATTCTCCTCGGATACTCCAGGCACTCTTCACTGGGAATATTAGGACAAGAAAACAAATAGGGGAGTAAACCCACTCATGCGCAAACATAGAGAACTTTATAGACTATCCATACATAGCCCCATCTTTAGGCTTGAATTCTCCCATCATCGTAACTACATTTTTCGTATCATGTTTTATAATTGCAGCTTTGTGGAGCCATTTTCTTACTCCAAGGCTTTTTCTACACCTTTTTGGAATTTTTCATATTTGTAGGTGGTTGCTCAATCCAACACAGGCACATCCTGTCTTTGATTCAGCAAAGAAAATTGACGCATGTGTATTTGCATTTTAATTGAATATTTAAGCACAGATCTAAAAATGTGTGTTTATGAAAGTACATAACCAGCAGTCATCAAGTTTCTTGCAATTTGTCAAAGCCCCACGTGTGTTAGAGCAGAACTGTGCTCCCGGGCTTTCCGTGGGCTCACTTTTTGGAAGCAGGTCACCAGACCCTTGTTCCCAGGCACCTCGGGCAGACAGGAAGTGCCAGCCTTCTGTTGGGCAGCCCAGGCACATTTGCATCATCCAGGGACTCTCCTGTGGAACTATGTAATGCACAGAAATTTAATATACTCCATAGTAAATATAATAGATGGTCCTTGAGTACATCAGAAAATGGGGTTAGAAAGAAGAAGAAGAACAAGTATATTGAGAATAGTAATAAAGGTTGGTAGGTAGCCATATCTTGTTTATTCTCCTGGATTCAAGGTTGGTAACCATCCACAGGAGAGTAAAACTAGCATAGAAACAATAACTTACTTGAGGATTAAGTTGGATTACTCTGTAATGTCAATAATGTATTTAAAAAATGTGTGACATTTCCTTGAAATTTGTTTAGATTTACATAGGAAGAACATGATTAATAGTTTTTTCAGACAAAGCCTAAAGAGAGTCCAAAAGAACCAGTTGATTCAATCCTTTCAGTTTAAAGGAAAAAAAAAATGATTAAAAAGAAATAATTGAGATGTGTTATTTGAAGTTAAACAGATGATTAGGCAGTTAACTGAACCTTGAACTTAATAAGCAGATAACCTTACATATATCTCTTGAATGCAGGCCAGGAAGTAACCATTGCTTAAAGGATGGCTGACATTTTGCAGAGATGTTTAAATTAAAAAAAAAAAAAAAAAAATTCATGAATGCATTTGTTTTTTATTTGTTCTTAAGCAGATATGGATATTATTCCTGGATTGGGATTGGTTAGTTCTTAAAATATAGCTATATATACTTACAAAAAAAGCCTCAGAAGTTAACCACCTCTTTTTTCATCCTGGTCTCCAGCAATAGTGCTATTGAGGGTTTCATGTAATTCCACCTAAATTTAGTTGGGAACACCAAATTCAATAGATAATTTTTGAAATGTTAATTATTACTTTTATATAATGAAGATATTAAGGGTAGTTATGCAGATTTCAACCCAAAATGAGGCCAGTCGTTGAATTTGTATCCAAAAGTAAAAGCATCGATCAAGTCTTATTCTTAAATCAATTTGAAATCAAAGTGCATTGTTGTTTTCAGTGTCCCCTTTCCCTTATCGGAGCAGGGCTGTGACTGGTGCTTTCATCATGCCTCTTTCTTTACTTCCCACGGGCATGAGAATGCAGTTAGCAAATGCTTCCCCAGTAAGACTCAGCCATTCAGCAGCCTGGAAACATTTCCACACACACCTAGACCTCTTCTCATTTCTCCCACCCTCTTTGAGGATAATCAGTTAAATTCAGAAACATTTCTTTTATTTTTTTAAAAGTGAAGATATCTGGAGCATTTTACAAATGTAAGAACTCAGTCCCCACAGCATTGTTGTTGTTGGTTGCCACAGTGTCATTTCCTGCTCTGGCAGCCCATGTGTGGAACATAAAACGCCATCAAGTTTTCAGGGCTGTGACTTTTCAGAAGCAGGTAGCCAAGCCTGTCTTCTGAGGCACCTCTGGGGAGTAGTCAGGATCTTAACCATTCACACCACCCAGGGACTCCTACCCCATCCTTAGTCTAGTAAAAAAATCAATTGATGGTTTTTGGTGATTGTCCATCTTTTGAATTTAAACATATTTTTAAAGGTTAGTCTTATTATGTTTTCTTCTCTTCATTGCTAATACCGTGGTAGGGTAAGGAGTCAATAATTCTGATTTTTGAAAGTTGTAGATATTACTTTATTTTTTAAAAAATCAGATTTTATATGTTAATTATATATGTGTCCATATGTATTTATGATGAAAAAGATATATTAAATTTACATATTTTAATAAACTTTGATTATTTTGTGAGACTTCATATGCAGGATATTAAGGTTTTCTCTTTTAAGATGCATTTACTGCTAAAAAAAAAAAATCAGTTTTACCAAATGAAGCAAAAAGTTAAATAAAATAAAATGTAAAATAACTTTAACATGGGAGACCATTTATTTATTTATTTATTTATTTTCAATCTAATCTATCAGTATAGGACTTTGTGTATAGACTTAGCTTGTAAGATCACCAGCTTTCTTAAGAAAAAGCCCCACAAGCCTCACACATATATACAAATTATACAATTTTGGGAGGAACCTCACTAAGTTAAAAAATTAGAAAGTCCTACAAAATTTGAGATATACTCAGTCTATCTGTTTTCCCATCTCTCGGTTTTGTAACAAAGCTGGATGGTAGAATTTGCTGTGGCTTGCTGCCAAAAAATGATGACACTTTATCTTCTTTATGCCACCTGGCTTTCATTAATAAAAAAAAATCATTAAACTTTGCATTTATATCAAATGGAAAAAATATATTGGGGTTTCAGTGTTCATGTTACTATGTCTGTTTCAGTTAAAGTTATGTGAAATATGACCCATTCAGAATAAAATTTTTGACACCTGTTAAAATTATAATCACTCTGCCTTCAGTTAGAGGAATGGTCAAGTTTAACCAAAAGGGAAGTGTTTTTAATTTTATTCAAAACTATGAGCTTTAATATCTTGCATTTATAATATTTATTTATGTTAATGTATAACTTATTTTATGTTTATTTTTAAAGATAGACAATCTTAAAATAGTAGCATTATCTCCATGGTTTATTGTTATCCATTTGACCCTACTTACCAATTTTATTCCTTCATTACTTATATGCCTTTATGTCTGATGATACTGATGACAGCCAGTTGTTGACAACACACTAATACGATAATGTAGGCTTGAATAATTTTGTAGCAATATTAGTAATAGAGAAAAAGGAGAAAAGATTCCTATCAAACAAATATTTTTCATAAGGAAAAGAGTATATACAAAATGTCTGGTTGAATAATTTTCTTCGAATTTTCCCTGATATATCAGGAAAATTTGCTGAAAGTTTCAGTCTTAGTGACCAGGAGAATCAAGAGATCTGGGCTATATTTGGAATCTTATGGTAATAAGCTTTGTGATCTTGTTTGTTCACTTAACCTCTTTGGCCCCCTTTCCTTATCAACAAAACTATGGAGTTGGAGTTAAAGATCTTTAAGGTCCCTTCCAGCTCAAAATTTCTATAATTTTTCAAGGTAACCTGGTAAAATGAAGAGATCAAGATTTGTAGTCAAACTGACTGGATGTCAATACTCAGTTTGAATACTTATTAGGTCTGTGAATTTAGTCACATAAATTGGTACTTTGAACTTTAATTTTTTCATTTGTAAATTGAAATTCATAGAACTGAGGTACTAATATTACTGGGAGAATTGAAATCATGAATGTAAAGCAATCAGTAGTCAGTAAAGTAATGACATCTAGTTGTATAACCAAGGGTAAATGATTGATTGTTACTCTGTTGAATCGGTGACAGGAATCCTGTCAAATTCACATGAAGATGGGAAACAGCCTCTTTGACTTTTAGAGCTTGAGACTTTGGTATTAGCAAGTTAAATTCTAGGAAGATAGACACTTTGAAGACATATGAGGGAACTGCAATCTGCTACATTCTACTAGCACAGAGAACTTGTTCTCATTAACTTTGTACGACAAATTAGACACTTGTACGTATGTGGTCAACTTCATCTTTCTCTCTTCTTTCCTTTCCCACAGGTGAACGTCCCTTCCACTGTAACCAGTGTGGAGCTTCTTTTACTCAGAAGGGCAACCTTCTCAGGCACATAAAGTTACACTCTGGAGAGAAGCCGTTCAAATGTCCTTTCTGCAGCTATGCTTGTAGAAGAAGGGACGCCCTCACAGGACACCTCAGGACCCACTCTGGTAAGCTTTACAAATGCTGAGAAGAAAACTAAAAACTAGCTCATTACATTAAAAAACTGGTAAGTCCTACAAGGGAGCTCTGGTGGCACATTGCCTAAGGCATTTGACTGCTAATCAGAAGGATGAAAGTTCAAACCCAGCAGCCACTCCTTGAAAGGAAGATTGACCAATCTACTTCCATAGAGATACCACCTTGGAAACCCAAGGAGGGGTCACTATGAGTCAAAACAACTCGACAGCAGTGAGTTTGGTTTTTTTGGAAGTCTTACAAGACACATATGGACTTTAATTTTCAGTCCTATTGACTTGACACAAAGCAGTATTAAAGTCTCTTATTTAGAATCATTGGGATAAGAAAAACAACTGATACATAAAATTTCTAGAATTTTCTTTCTGTTTTATCGTAATTATTAATGCAATAATTTTGGTTACTGCAGGAGTCATAGTTATCTAGTGTTATGACAGAAATACAAGTGGAGCGCTTTAACAAACACATTTATTTTCTCACAGTTTAGGAGGTAGAAGTCCAAATTCAGGTAGCCAGCTCTAGGAGAAGGCACTCTTTCTCTGCCAGCTCTAGAGGAAGGTCCTTGTCTCTTCTGAGAGTCTGCTCCTGAGCAGTCTTCATGTGGCTTGGCATCTCTCTTTTTCCATCTCTGTCACTCACTTGTTTGTTTAATCAGTCTCTTTTATGTTTCTAAGGAGATTGACTCAAGACACACCCAATGCTAATCCTGCCTCATTTGCATAACAAAGGCAACCCATTCCCAAATCATAATTATAACTACAGGCATAGAGGTTAGGGTTTACACCACATAGTTTTGGGGCATGCAATTCAATCCATAACACCATGATAATTGAATATAAAGTGAAATATCATAGTTCCATGCTATAGTTACCACATAGGAAATGAAAGCTATATTTTTGATTCACGAAGAGTCCAGGCTAGGATCTTATAGAAATTTAAAATTCCTGTTTATAAACTTGAAAATGCAATGCTTATGAGAAGCTATATACTCCATTTTAACTCTTTTTTTGTTTCTTTAGCTTCTGAGCTGTAGTCATTCAATGTGATCTAAAGCTTTCTTCTGCTTTATACATCATCATTAAAATATCTAGAATAAGATTGATTTTAAAAAAAAAAAAGCACTGGAATATAGTGCACAAAAGAAACAATGATGAGGAAATCTGAATGAATCCCATTTGACTTTTTCAGCATGAAGTGCCATAGCCAAGAAGTTAAAGGCGAAAAATTAATGTAGAACACTCTCAAGCCAGTTTTATATGCTCCTCCCATCCATAATGACATTTTAAAATTTAATTTTAATATGCAGCTATAATGGAAGTGATATTTTCATCTACATTGACAAGTTGTATTAGAAAGTCTTATGGATGGCGAGGTGATGCTTACATTATATTTCGTTACTTTTTCTTGTTAACCCTCAAGGCTATACTTAGTCTTTTATCATAACGTGAAATATGTAAAACTATTTTAAACCACAACTCTTAAATTTGGGACAATTACAAAAAAAATGAAATTAATACCAACAACAATAATATGTATTATTGATTAAACAAAATATGTTTAACATTTTACTTTCCTTCCTTTCTCAAATTATTTCACTTATTTACATCTTGTAAATACATTTTGTATTTTATTTTAAATTTATACTATGAAAATTAGGAGCTCTGGTAGCATAGTGGCTAAAGCACTTGACTGCTAACCAGAAGGCTGGCGGTTCAAACCCACCAGCCACTCCTCGGAAGGAAGGTTGGGCAATCCTACTTCCGTAGTGATACTGCCTCGGAAACCCAAGGAGGGGTCGCTATGAGTTGGGGCCGACTCGACGGCACATAACAACAACAACTGTGAAAATTTTAAAGTGGCCACTGTGCCTCAGGAGGAAGGTTGGGCAATCTATTTCCGTAGTGATACTGCCTCGGCAACCCAGGGAGGGGTCGCTGTGAGTAGGGTTTGACTCGACAGCACGTAAAAACAGCAGCATACAAAGTCATGATTTCTGCAGAGATACGAACAGATGGCATACTCAAACTGGGTAATTAAAGAGAGCTTAATGGAATGACTATTTACAAGGGTGTGACAGTATTGAGGGAAACCAAAAGGGGATAGTGAGGCTATTCGTAAATAGCAGCACTGTGGATCCTTACCTGTCCTCAGCTTGATGAGGAAAGGCAGAGAGCAGTCCCTGGAACTCTGAGAAAGAGAGCTATGGCTGTAGGAGAGGCTGCCATACAGGAATTCTGTACTTCCGATATAGAGCAGTGTAGCCACTATCAACCTAGCGTATCTGATTTCACTCTTTCCGTGTTCCAGTATCCTGCTAGGTCTCCCAATGGCTGAAACGAACCAGAAATCAGAAAAAGAGTCTTTAATGAAATCCATAAAGGTCACCGTCTTAGCAGCAAAGAGAAAAATGGATCTGGACAAGCAGAGACAGAATATCTGGCACCATCTACTTTGTCACCTGGAATCTAAAATATTAGCAACCACCAGTGGGGGAAAAAAGAAACAGTTAACGTAAAGCATAACTGCTAAAGTCCATGTTCTCTAGTTGGTTAAAACAAAAAAAAAAAAGAAGTCGAAGTTGATCATTATAGCTTTCTTCTTCCACTGCCAATTCCATCTTCCCCTTATTCGTATTCGCTTTCAGAATCTGAGCTGGACAAGGTTCTTTAACTGATGAGTAATCCAAATTCAGTCCCTGAGAGTTCTAAGTCTTAGGTGGTCTTATCTTTCAGGGGTCACTGTGGTTATTCAGTGACCCAGATTATCAGACAAGTTTGCTTTAAGATGTTCCCAGTGAATCCTCTGTGTTCTAAACACTGTTCTTGCCATCATTGTATAGCAGCAACCCCAAATCATCTTGGTAATCTACATCAAATACCATCACCAGCACCCACTTCTCTTTCGGTTAGTTCAGCAGATGGAGGAGCCCAAAATAGCCAGGAGATAGTCTCATTTCCAATACTATAGTACCAGGGCTCTGATCCTTAGTGGAAACATTCTTTCTTTGCAAGTGAGGTCTCTAAAACCACCAGTTCTAAAGTTACAGGGAAAAAAAAAAAAACCTCACTGCCATCAAGTCATTTCTACTCATAGCGACCCCTCCTTGGGTTTCTGAGGCAGTATCTCTATGGAAGTAGATTGAGCAATCTTCCTTCCAAGGAGTGGCTTGTGGGTTTAAACCATTAGCTTTCTGGTTAGCAGTCAAATGGCTTAGGCACTAAATTCTTTAAATAGGTTATTTAATATATTACAGCATCCACTCCCACTTTCACCTCTTTGTTCTCACTGTGCTTTCTGGCTATGGAGGAGATGGCTTTAAGCACATACCATATTCTATAAACCAAAAACTCACTGCCGTCAAGTCAGTTCTGATTCACAGCGACCCCTCCTTGGGTTTCCGAGGTGGTATCACTACAGAAGTAGATTGCCCAATCTTCCTTCTGGAGAGTGGGTGGTTGGTTTGAACCACCAGCCTTCTGGTTAGTCGTCTAATGCCTTAGGGACTATGCTACCAGAGCTCGTAGGATACACCTGCAATTTCCCAAGTTGGCAACCATACATTAATCACCTAATTTCACCACTCCATTTAGCAAGCTGGATTCTGGATGATGGAGCATGGGTATGACCAGTGAATTTTGTGAGTTTGAGCCCATTGCTGTACTTCTTTGCTACAAAATAAGCTGCCAAGTGAAAGTGATATTGCATGAAATATCATGATAATTGGTAAGGCGTTCTGTTAAAACCATGCATGGTGGAGTTGGCAAAAGCACTGAAGGCAGGGAAGACAAAGCCATATCCTAAATATGTATCTATTTTAATGAGGATAGATTACTGTCTATTTCTTGTTAGCCACAGTCTAATATAACCTACTTGCTATCAGTTACTTGGTTGATCCCTCTGGGGAATAGTGCCAGTTCAGGGTCTCAGCACTAGAAAATTGGGACCTCAGTAATATGGTAGTTAAATCAGCATAGAGAGGAAGGAGTACATGTTGTTGATACACAGTTACCATGTCTGTTCCCATAGTCACTTTGTACATGGACCCATTGAGCAAGCAGCAGGGTAAAGAATCTGTCTGACATCCATAAGGTACCTCACCTGGTCCAGATTACTAAGAGCTTGCTCCAGGTGGGTGAAATTTACATAGAGGAAAATTACATGGGATACTGTATTGTCACACTTTGTACTCCTTGTGAGAGATGCATCCATATAACTCCCTCACAACTTCTTGTCACCAGTCTTCCAGGCTTTTTCTTCTAACTCCCTGATCATATGGTCATGCTATGTGTCATTGCCTGAGCTATCTCTCTCCATGCAAAGTGTACAATCAAATAAATATACTATCTGAAGTTCCACAGCTAGAGTAATATCCTTTCACCACAGTATTTCTGGGCCAATCACCTTAAGCTGGGCTATAATGGTCATAGCTAATACCTATACCCATGTGATCCATTTACATACCAGGTCTACATGTTTTCATCCTCCATTAATTGATCATTGAGAATTCCCCATAAGGCCATATGAGTGGGTTGAAAGATTGTGAAGCAGTAGGAGCAGGTATCAGGAACATCTGAGCTACTTACTTATGCAGTATACTTGGCCTTCCTAAACCTGCTTGGTCCCAGTTTCATTTAGCAATGAAATGCTACTGTGCAATCTTGTTTTTGGATATGATATGATGATATGACTAAGATAATACCTAGTTCACATTGGGTAGTTTGGGGCACATAGTCATTTGGAGTCCCATGTCTTGGTACTCAGTCTTAGCCAAAGTCCAATAGCAAGTCAGGGGCAGATTTTTAAATGGAGAATAGCTATTGGTGGGAGAAGCATATCTGTCCTCAAAAACTATTAGGGACCTGTGCTTTAATACCTCTGTTGACAGGGATGTTGTATTACACACACATTTCAAAAATCATTGCACCTACTGGATCTTAGGGCCAAAGTGATAGGGCAGCCTATATCATAGCAGGAGCAGGGTGCAGAGCCTTTTCTTGCCCCAGGCCCCTCTTAACACTGGCAGACTTGTCGGGTACCTAGCATTGCTTCAGAGCTGCATGCTCAAATGTAATACCTGTTGCTTCAAAATCCAGAGAGGCCACCAGGCTTTGTACCTCCTTGGTAAAAAGTGCAAGGAATGGCAATTTAGCCAGACAACTAGTTAAAATGAGTATGTGTGGGAAGCACATATGTTATATCCATTTTTTTTTTTTTTTTATGGTATCACTTATTTCTGTAATTTACCCAGAGATTTACAAGTTTTTAATTTACTATCTTGGGGGAGGTGATAGTCTAGGGCTGTGCTCTTTAACATGGTTGTTACTATCTACATATGGCTATAAAACACTTAAAATATGCTTAGTGCACATATTGAATTATAATATTTTTACTTAAATATATTACTAAATTTATTTTAACCTTGTTACTAGAGAATTTGAAATTACATATGTGGCTTACATTATATTTCTATTGGACAGCCTTGTTTTCGACCCAGGGAACCAATGTAAGGAGCCTTCCCATTGCTAAATATATTTATTCCCACCATAACTATAAGGTGAATGTGGGTCAAATCTCCATGTATATCTTGATCTCCATAAACCTCTACTGTGGTGGATCACAGTGGCATTTTGGGTTCAGAGATGAATGCTAGTCCAAAGCCATGGAAATACCATATAAATGTTTACCAATGCTGGGCTCATTGTTACCAAACTACTAAATGGAAATCAAATGGAAAAATTTCAAGTCAATAATGTTGTTATGTGCCGTCGAGTCAGCCCCGACTCATAGCGACCCCTCCGTGGGTTTCCGAGGCAGTATCACTATGGAAGTAGGATTGCCCAACCTTCCTTCCGAGGAGTGGCTGATGGGTTTGAACCGCCAGCCTGCTGGTTAGCAGTCAAGTGCTTTAGCCACTATGCTACCAGAGCTCCCAAGTCAATAATATAGGGGACGATTTTGTGGTATTAATAATATACAGCAGTAAAGAACTAAAGGAATAAAATATAACCATGGACAGTCATTATGCAAGAGGGAGGAGGAGAAAATGCTTTCTATCAATGATGATAGTCATACAAACAAATTAGAATTAAAGTAATTATATTAAATTTAATTACCTATTCTGGTAATTTAAGACATTAATTCTTAAATTTTAATCTGTGGAATATTCCCTTAATTTTCCAGCTGCTTTGCTCTGCTTTTCTCCTACATAAAGCTAATTTTTGTTGGCTTCATCAGTAGATTCCCATGTTCTCTGGTTTCTGGTTAGATTCAGTCAACAGCACTTGTTTCTGGTTAAGTTCAGCAAGAGACAAAGTGGAAAGAAAGTCAAGTGAGGCACTTGAGTCCTGATGTTCAGTGGAACTGAGTAGAGTAATGCCACACTAACTCAGGAAACAAACACCGCAATACATTGTGTGTCTGAGAAAAAAAATTAAAAAAAAAAAAACACAACCACCAGCAGATTTTGTACATATGAAGTTTAAATGAAATTTTAAGAGAAGGGAGGGAAGAGAAGTAGAGAGAAATCATGAATTGGAGTGTATCATTAACGTATACCAATAGCAAAGATCACAGTCAGATTTTTAGCTTAATGACACAATAAGCCACATTTAGGAAAATACATCCCTTGATTTACTATTATTTAAGGTTGAAGACAGCAGTGCATTGACAGAGAACTGCCAGAAATCTAAGCTCAATTTAGAAGAGGGCATTGTGAGAGTTAAGGTTGTGTGTCAACTTGTTTGGACCATGATTCCAAGTGGTTTAAGCAGTTGCGATGTAGTCATACCCATGGCCCATGATGAGATCTGATGTAATATAATCACTTCCATGATGAGCTATGGTATGAGCAGCCAAGCACTTGAAAGAGAGTTTTCTCAGGGGTATGGGCTGCTTCCAATATATATGGATGTTCTAGGAAAATTCTCCGGCTTTCTGCCAGATCTGGATTCTGCACCTAGCTCATCATCATGTGGTTCTTGGAACCGAACCAGTGGCCTGTCATATTGCCTGCTGATCTTGAGACTGTTGCCTTCACAGCCTGTGAGCCAACAATTTGCCGTTTTACCTTTCAATCTTGGATTCATCATCCGCCAAGGC
>NW_006921589.1:18107015-18167249 GCF_000298275.1 Orycteropus afer afer
TATATATGTGTGTGTGTGTGTGTGTGTGTGTGTGTGTGTGTCAGTGTTTTGCTTATCTTAAGAACCCAGCCTAAGACAAACTTGAAATAAGAGTTATCATTGCTGATATCAGATGGATCTTGACTGAAAGCATAGAATACCAGAAAGATGTTTGCCCATATTTCACACTATGCAAAGTCATTTGAGTGTGTAGATTAAAACAAATTCTAGATAACATTGTGAAAAATGGGAATTCCAGAATACTTAATTGTGCTAATGTAAAATTTATACATAGACGAAGAGGCAACTGTTGGAAAAGAACAAGGGGGTATTGCATGATTTAAAATCAGCAGAAGTGTGCATCAGGGCTTTTGACTTTCACCATACTTACTCAATCTATCCGATGAGCAAATAATCTGAGAAGCTGGACTATGGAAGAAGAACACAGCATGAGGACTGGAAGAGGACTCATTAACAGCCTACGATAAGTAGATGACACAACCTTGATTGGTGAAAGCAGAGATGACTTGAAGCACTTACTGATGGAGATCAAAGACGACAGCCTTTGGTATGGATTACACTATATCATAAAGAAAACTAAATCCTCACAACTGAACAGTAAGCAACATCATGATAAATGGAGAAAAGACTGAAGTTGTCAAGGATTTCATTTTACTTGAATCTACAGTCTATGTCCCTAAAAGCAGCAATCAAAAAACCAAATTACCTATTGCATTGGAGAAATCTGTTGTGAAAGCCCTCTTCAAAGTGTTAAAAAGCAAAGGTGTCACTTTGAGGACTGAGGTGCTGCTGACCCAAGTCATGTATTTTCAATCACCTTGTATGCATGTGAAAGCTGGACAGTAAATAAGGAAGTCCAAAGAAGACTTTGTGCTTTTGAATAATGGTGTTGGCAAATATTATTGAATATACCATGGACTACCAGAAAAACGAACAAATCTGTCTTGGAAGAACTGCAGCCAGAATGCTCTCTAGAAGTGAGGATGGCAAGATTTCATCACACGTACTTTGGACATGTTATCAGAAGGGACAAGTCCCTGGAGATGGATGTCATGCTTGGTAGAGTAGAGGGTCAGCAAAAAAGAGCAAGACCCTTAATGATGAGCTGTCCTGACATGGTGGCTGCAGCAGTGGGCTAAAGCGTAGTGATTGTGAGAATGGTGCAGGGCCAGACACTGTTTCCTTCTGTAGCACATGGAGTCACTCTAAGTTAGAACCAACTCAACGGGAAATTCAGTAACCGTGAGATTTACAACATAAATCATCTAATTTGCTTACATAATTTGTAAGTTACGTTATACTTATGTGAGTTTTTAATGGTAAATTAGGGAATCATGCTCCTACTACAAAAATAATTTTTATTGGTTTTGTTCCATAAATTTAACAGGTAGTTATACTCCTTTCATTCTTAAATTTTGATTGGAGTGCTTTAGGCATTGTACATTACTCCTTTTAATTGTCTTTATCATTCCCAATACTCTGGGGAAATAATGTTTTAATTAAGCCTTTAACCCCTATTAATCAAAATAATTCTTAGCATACTTGTTATTTAAAAAAATAAAAAAATCTAGGGGACTCTAGAATTGCAGACTATTTTCTAATTAGTGTTTTAGATATACTTCCCACATACTTTTCTGCTGTGCTGAAATTAAAGATTTAAAACAGTGAAGTATATTTATTTTAATATTTGCAAAATTTACTAATATATATGTTATACATTTCTTTTTATAAAGTATAAATATAAAAAATAATAAAACCCCTCACACAGTCTTGAATGTCTTCATGTCAGATCGAAGATTCCATTTTGGCCCTGAAATTTTACTGGTTTCTGACTCCCATGAAGATTATTCATTGATCAACAATAGATCATTTATGAATCTTTATAGAATGAAACAAAAATGTGGGAGCTTAAATTTCTAAAAAGCCCAGCCTTACTAGAGCAGTGGAGACTAGAAGATAACCCAGAGCTGTTGCCCTGAGATACATTTCAAACCTTAAACCAAAATTATAACTTGAGGTCACCTGTTAGCTAAGTAACAGATTGGATCATAAAATTAAGATTATCACCTGTGAGTAATGAGCTCATTTTAAATATATATATATATCAATTTAGGAGACAAAATGGTCAAAAAGTACTCTAAAGCAAATATGAGAAGGTAAGGAATCAGGGAAACTAGAGTACTGTAAGTGGTACAACCAGAATGGAACAAGTGAGAATGTAAGTTATATCACTGAATATTTGTGTAGAAATTGTTACATAGGAACTTAATTTGCTGTGTAAATCTCACCTTAAATGCAATATTTTTTTAATAGAATCATTTAAGAGCATTTGAAAATGAAAAATCTATGTTAATTTGCCATGAGCATGGTATGCCTTCAAACATACTGTCATTTTTTTAAACTAAGAAATTCATTACCACAGCCATAATAAAATCCCCTTTTCTTTAGATTGCTGGCCTATCAGGCGTCCCAAAAGCTAAAATATTCTTAAAGTTTATGTAGTATTTTTAATCACTCACTTTCTTTCCCAATACACCTAATATATGAATCGTTTTCATTATCTCTTATAGTCTAAAAAAAGCTAAATATTCCTTAACAATTGCATATTTTTTAAGATGCTTGTTCTAACATGAAGTTATTTTTCATAGAGAGAGAGAGAGAGAGAGAACTAAAATATCCTCAACACAGCAAACCAGTGCAGGAGGTTTTTTTTTAATTATTATTATTTTTATGTTGCTCATCCTCATTTAAAGAAAAGAAAAATTACTTCCTGTTTTTACTAATACCTTCTATAAAGGTTTTAGTTTCTGGAATTGTTGATTAAGCTAAGGAAAACTAGCTTTCAATTAAACTACTATTTAGTATATAGTATATAATTCTTTTATTTGTTTACATGGTATATCTTATCACAAAATGCTAGAGTAATGGAAATTTGAGAATCTTTCCAATGTCATAAAGTTCTTGCAACTTAAGACCAATAAGTCTTAAATTAGTCTGAATAGATATATGTAGTTTGTTCTAAACTTCTCAAGAATGCTGATTTTTTTACAGTGCTACTTGGTAACCTTTAGTGTGTGACAGTTTTCACTTTAAGAAGTTTGTTACATCTCATTGTCAATTTACAGCTATTTTGTTCTATGAAAAGGAACTGGACTAGATGAGATATGTAAATGTACATCTGTTAAAATAATAGCTACCTCTGTTCTCCCCATTGCACATTTTTATTTATGTCAAGACTGTCATTTTCAAATCCCTGTCATTCCAAAGGTTTTATCTAATGTACACGTATAATTCAGAAATGTTGAATGCTTCCATCAGTTCCCAATATTGATTTTGTTCAGAAATCTAGCACCTGAATAGTAGACTGGTTGCTGATAACTCATTTAAAAATTTTTTGGGTGCTTTTTTTTTTTTTTTTCCCTTTCTTTTTTTTTTTTTTTTTTTAGCTAGCCCTTTACCTGTTATGAAAATTTACCTATAAACTAAAATATCATGACTCGTCCTACTTTGGGATGCATTTAGACATTCACCTTTTCAGGCTGTTAAACCACTAACAGTCATTTCTAAGGTATAAACTACCTGTCCTCAGAGTAATTATGAAGAAGAGATTGGTTCTTCCTTTGCCTTCAAGCCTCTTGATAATGAAGTTCAAAAATAGTATCTGGTTTGGCTTGATACAGAGCTAATCTTTGACCTTATTGTTAAAGAAATAACTTAATGTCAAATGCTCCAGTTGAAAATGTCCTCATATAAGACAGTCTGTTATTTTGTCATGAAGGTGGTACACCCTCAACCATCTTCTCATTTTTTATTAGATATTCATTATCATAGCCATAACGAAATCCCCTTTCCTTCAGATCACTGGCCAGTCAGGAATTCCAGAAACTAAAATAGTCTAAAGTTCATGCAGCATTTGTAGGCACTCACTTTCCTAAACACCTTGTTTCCGTCTTGTTTTTGTTTTTAATCATTGTCCCCTTCTCTCTCTTGCTTTGCTTTCTGCTGTGCTTTCTTCTCTTCCACGTAGCTCTTTTCCCAAAATTATTCAGCCATTTACTTCATAATCACTTCACTGTATTTTTTGTGGTTGTTGGAAAAAATATAAATAAATAAGCGCCTTCAGTTTACATAATGCACGCAATGATTTGTAACCATGGATTGCTGCAGTTCAGAGACCTTTGGGTATTAACAGTACTGCTTAGTTTGTGAAATGAATGAATAACAACAACAACAAAAGCCTGAAAATTGAGTCCTTACCAAAAGATTATTATATTCAATTATTTTCATAGTGACAACATGTTAAAATAAGATTACCATAACATTTTTCAACTAGGTTTCCCAAAAAGATTGTTTAAAAAAATACTAGTCTGTGGACAATATAATGATAGAACTATTGGATTAAATGATGCTGATTCAGAAATTGCATCTAGTTCTGCTCATTCATAATAGTGATAGTGCATAAAATGTGGTAAATTTGTCCTGGAGGCGTTTCATGAGAAGAAACTGTTTTCACCTGATTGTAGACCTGGCACCTGGCCCACTTCATGTGTGATCTCCCAAGTGTGAACTTTCCCCACCCTGAACCCCTCCTTTCCTTCCTGGTGGTGGGTGATAGAGGTAGATTACACTGATAATTACACAACCAGTGTCAGTTGCACACATGATTTGCATAACTGTGCTGTGCTAATGTCACCCATCAAGTCCTGCTACTACTGATGCCCTTGGTGACTCTGTATGCTTTGCAGTAAACACTGAAGAGAAGGGATGGGATTAGTGTCTTCATTCCTGACTCTTAAACCACACACTTAAGGCCCTGCCTATTGAAATTTAACCAGGACAGAAAAACCACCTTCAGTCAGGTCAACTGGTAAGACAATCCATCTCTTTTTTCCCCCCCAGACAAATACTCATTGTATATATATACCCTATTTTATATAATTGTTAAAAAATGTTTTTTGGAAAAAAGGTTTTCACATCTACAATCTCTTGTTTTATGAATTTAGTCTCGCTTTTTTTTTTTTAAATGCGGGCATTTCTGGAAGGAACGATTACAGGGAAGTCTGTTTTCTGTAACCTAGTTCATTTGATGTAGTTCTTTTCACTTTGGAGGAAGGCCATTAAATCAGTTTATTACTAGAACCGTTCTCTCCACCTTTCCCTAAAGAAATGAACAAAATTCATGGAATTCTTTCTCATTCTTTTGAGTCTTTTACAGACACTGTCACCACTCTGAAGTTTACTAACAGCTTATACACCCCAAGTGGATATTGCTGTGACAGTTGTAACTTGTGGATATTTCACATACAGCTTTCCCTTTCAAATCGCTGAGCCTGCAGGAATGGCATGTTTGGAACTCTGTGGCAGAACTGAAGTGTTTGTATGCCAACCTCATTACTCACTCAGTGATCCAAAGGGCACAGCACGCTAGGTTTTTTTTTTTTTTTTTTTTGGTAAGCTAATCTCCACCGTCCCTTGTTCCCTTGTTATTATTTTTTGCTTGATCTGTGTACTTGAGTCAAAGAAACTTGTCCATCCACAACCTGTACTGTCTTGCCAGATCTTAGAAGAAAGTTTCCAAATGGTAGAAAATCAAACAGATGAGGAAGATTAAAATGAAGCATCATTCATTATAAACATGTAAGGTGTATTCAAACCAAAATTTTAAAAAAAGGTATATTTAGGCTATAATTAAATTTGTATTTAAAGTATCAAAAATTATTTGCCATAGTAGCAATTTAAATTATATAGAAATATGTATATATGTATATAATTAAAGTATATAGAAATATGGTGATAATAAGCATTTATATATATATATATATATATATATACACATACATGAGTGAAAAAATACTAAATCCAGCATCTCCAAAGGAAGAGATCTTGTACTCTGTTTGCTTCTTCATCCCTTACTACTATATTGATTGAATGAATGAGTGAATGAATGTATGCTTCAAGTTAAATATTCTTACATTAACTAGAAAGTTAGTGTTTAAGATTAATGGAGGTCAAGGAGGTTATATGTATTGTTATTGTTAGTTACAGTTGAGCCAGCTCTGACTATTAGTGACCGTAAGCATGTTGTTGTTGTTGTTTGCCATTGAGTCGGACTTGACTCATAGTGACCCCTCCGTGGGTTTCCAAGGCGGTATCACTACGGAAGTAGATTGCCCAACCTTCCTTCCGAGACTGTAAGCATAGTGGAACAAAATATTGACTGGTGCTGTGCCATCTTCAGGATAGTTTTCATGATCATTGGTATATTTTAGTCCATTATTATGGCTTTTGTATCGGTCTGTCTCTTGGAAGGTTTCCCTCGTTTTCATTGGTCTAATACTTTACCAAAGATGGTGTTCTTTTCTAGAAATTGGTCTTTCCTAATGGCATGTCCAAAGTAAGTGAGTCTAAGGTTTGCTATCCTTGCTTTTGAAGAACATCCTGGTTGTATTTCTTAGTAAGATTGATCTGTTTGTTCTTTTGACAGTCCATAGTATCTTCAGTAATCTTCACCAAGTACCTTGGTTCTAATGTGTCAATTCATCTTCTGCCCTCCTTTTTCACTGTCCAGCTTTTACATGCTCATAAGGTGTTTGAAAAGACTGTGGCTTGAGTCTAACCATCTTATGTGTGTCCTAGTCAATGATCAACATCAGTCTATTAAAGATAAAAAAAATAATGGCTAATATTTAATGAGTTCTTATTTTGTCCTACCTCTAAAGTTCATTATTTGATTTAAAAATTAACATTATTATAAATCAAATAGAAATGTTTGAATGGTTAAGTAAGGTAAGCTCTGTGAATGCAGGGTTAGTACCTGTCTGCTTCACTGCTGTCTCCACAGCATCTAGAACACAGTACTTGGAACATTGTAAGCACACAATAAACACTTGTTAAATGAACACTAAAGGAATTACATGTCCTTGCTCAACACCTGGTAAATTCTATAAAAGAACAGTAAAATGCATTAATGCCAGCAGTATGTGTCTATTATATTATCATAGTGCAGTGCTTTCCAAAGTATGTCCACAGAAAATATATTTACTTAGGAAATCACTAGTTATTAAAATAGAAAAATAGTTCTATATTGAAAATAATTAGGGAAACATGGGATTAAACAGTTTTTGTTTGCTTGTGTTGTTATTTAATCTAAAGACCAAAAAGAACCTTTGATATGCTCACATACATTGAAAACATCCAAGAAATCATTAAATATACTATTTCACATACTTGTTTTAATATTTAACATTCTCTCCACATCACCATTGGTAAATTCTACCTAGTGAGATAAAAATTATTTTACAATAATATTTTGACAGATTCATAATCATACTGAAATGATTTTGTATAAGGAAGTTTTCAGAAAAATAGCTCATTTTTCAAGTAGGGATCTGTTTCTTTTTGAAAATATTCTCTTCCAACTTAAACACTTTATCAGAAAAATCCTGGTGGCTTTAAAATGTCTAAAGATTTTTAGAAAAAAAATTACCTTAAGAAAAAAAATAGGTGTATATATTTATCAGATAAATAACACAAGGGAATAGTATCAACCAATTTAACCACAAGAAAATTGAAAACCGCTAAACATTAAAAAAAAAAATCTAAATATTTAATAAGAAATAGGTCAGAGGATTATTAGCATTAATACCATGTTTGGTAAAGTGGAGAATCAGCGAAAGAGGAGAAAGCCCTCAATGACGTGGATTGACACCGTGGCTACAGTGATGAGTTCAAGCACACCAATGATGTGAGGGTAGCCCAGGACCAGACCGTTTCATTCCATTCTGTTGTCCACAGGGTCACTACGAGTTGGAGACAACTTGATGGCACCTAAAGCATAGCAACAACATACATAAATTGAGCAAATTTTTTAGATAGATAATAATAAGACCATGATTGGTAAATAGGCAAAAGCTTTGAATAGACCATTTGAAAGAATGGCAGACAAATGGCTAATCTTTTTTTTTTTTTTTTTTGCTGTTTAATGCAGATTTAAGAGAAACATGAATTATATGGTATTCAGATTTTCTTAGTTCACAATGCCTTTAAACTCACTGCCATCGATGTGCTTCTGACTTATAGGGACCCCTTCTTGGGTTTCCAAGGCAATATCTCTATGGAAGTAAATTGCCCAGTCTTCCTTCCAAGGAGTGGTTGGTGGGTTTGAACCACCAGCCTTCTGGTTAGCAGTCAAATGCCTTAGGCACTATACCACCAGAGCTCCTACAATGCCTTTAGTGTCCTATTACTTTTTTTAAGTGTCCTATTAATTTTTTTCAGTGTTTTTAGCCCAAAAAGAAATATGCAACAGTTTCATATATTTGGTAGTTAGGTTCAAACAACTTACTAAAACTTAATAAGTATTTCTGTCCCAGCAACTTAGTAGTCGTTGGGGAAAAAATAATAATAACACACATAAATTGAAAGCAAAATAAATTTTATTTCATTCGTAAGCAGAAACAATATTTACTAATGAGAATGTGCACCTTACTGAGGATTGCACGATTTCCCAAACCTTGAAAACAGATTGAATACCACCACCTTCACTATCTGTACCACCGTGATTTTCACACAGGGCTTGCTTTGTATCATAGCAGCTGAATAAACTTAACCTTATAAAGATGAAAAAATACAAGAGGATGATGCAGAGATGTTAAAAAAAAAGATACTTATCTCTGAATGGTATTATTACGAATGATGTTTTGGCAAATCTTTTTCAAAATTTTTATATCAATGTATTGTTTTTGTAATTAGAAAAAACTTAAAAAAAAAACCTATGAGAAAAAATTATTAAAAGACTCAGGAAATGATATCATTCATGAAAACTCCATTTATTAGTTCTTTCTGTGAACAGAGCACCTCCTGAACTATTTGTGGGTAAAAAGAGACATTATACATTGTTCCAGTTTCTCACATTGCATTGAGCCAGTTCCAACTCATAGCAAACCTATAGAACAGAGTAGGAGCTCTGGTAGCATAGTGGCTAAGACACTTGCCTGCTAACCAGATGGCTGGCGGTTCAAACCCACCAGCCACTCCTCAGAAGGAAGGTTGGGCAATCCTACTTCGGTAGTGATACTGCCTCGGAAACCCAAGGAGGGGTCGCTATGAGTCGGGGCCGACTCGATGGCACATAACAACAACAACAACAACATAGAACAGAGTAGAATTGCCCATTAGGGTTTCCAAGCCTGTAAATCTTTTGGGAAAACAGATTGCCTCATCTCTCTCCCATGGAGCAGCTAGTAGGTTCAAACTGCCAACCTTTCGGTTAGCAGCCCAAAGCTTTAACCACGGCGCCACCCAAACCCACTGTCGTCATCTCATCAATTTCAACTCATAACAATCCTTTAGGACAGAATAACCTCCCATAGGTTTCCAAGGCTGTAAACCTTTATAGAAGCAGACTGCTTCATCTTTCTCCTGTGGAGTGGCTGGTGGGTTCCAACTGCTGACCTTTTGGTAGCAGCTGGATGCTTTAACCCCTGCACCTCCAGAGCTCCCCAGTTTCGACATGAATTTGCTAATCTCCTAACCATGAGAGCCAATTCAGTTACAGTTCTTTAGTTGGGAAGTTTCCCTTTGAGTGGAATGAAGTTAGGCAGGATGGGAGTACAAAGATGGATAGGATTTCAAAAGACAGAAATTGTATGAAGTCATTGCAGAAGAAACCAAAGCTCAGAAGTATAAAAGTGCAAGGTGATTTTGGTGAGAACGTGGGACAGAAAATGGAAAGTTTGCTTTCAAGCCTGATTGTATAAGGTGCTGAATGCCAGGTTAATGGATTTGAACTTTATTCAGTAGAAATTAAGAGTCTAGCTAACTGTTGTTTCTTCAGTTACCAAGCTAAATGTTCCTACCTGAGACAGACCTTCCTGTCCAACCTTCTCAAACTAAATTAGATTCTCCACATCATAGTAGCACACCATACTTTTGCTTTGTAGAACTTGACGTAATTTGTGAAATATTGTTTGCATATTTATTAAATGTCTGTCTTCCTTAAGAGACTATCAGTTACATGAATAAAAGGGTCCATTTGAATTTGATTTTCACTTTCCATTCCAGACTCATCATAGTAATAATAGTAAGTTTTTAATAAGTAGGTAGTGAACAAATGAGAGAGAGAGAAGAAGGTGGAATGAGTTCCTTGGAGATAAAATAGTTACAAGAGATGTCAAATCCAGCATGTCACCTAGTATGTAGATTGCTGGAGTAGAATGAAGATGAAAGTTGGGAAATTAGAGATTTTATCTTTTTAACAATTCTTGAAATGCTGTTGAACTCAACTATAACAAGGATAGGATGAAGAGGAAGCAATGATGTTTTAAAATAAATGACAAAATGAGAAGAGCTAATGTGAAGCAGGTGGGATAGATTTCAAAAACAAAAGTAGCAAGGTAATGAAAGCAGTAAAAAGTATAGCCTTTTCCTATTTATCAGATGAGTGGAGAGTTTATAGAGGATTGTGAGCCAAGGGGAGCTGAAGGAAACCATGTTTCTATTAAGTTGAGAAGCTGCAGAGATTGCCTGTAGGTAAAGGGGAAGGAACGCACCGGAGACTATGTTCACAGTATAACAAAGGGACTACATGACACAATGTGATAGGAAGAGTACAGAAGACCGGGAGGGGATTGGACAGTTTGACAGAGCTATTAACTGCAAATAAGTGCTTAATAAATACTAATTGGTTATTTGAGTTGTTCACTGCAGATTTATCACTATTTCTAAAGCAATAACACAAAATAACTCAAAATTTAATACTGGCAGTAGGTAACAAGGACCAATTGTAATACATGTCTTAGATAGCACTTATGTATAAATACATTTATATTGTTTACACTGGCTATTTTTGACTAAAAGTATTTTCTTGGACTTTCTTATGCTCTCACATAGTAATATAAATGCTACATACACCTGGCTACGTGATTTCTACTTCCTTGAAATTCTTGATTCTGAAAAATGGGAAGAAGTTACTTTGCCTAGTATTTTAAAAAGTGACTCAGTAGACCCTAAATACCTTTTGTTTTGAATTACAATTTTACAAAAGTTATAATTTTGAAATAACTAATTTTAGCTTATGTATACCTTAAATACAACCTAATAGGGTTTTGTTTTACATCAGTATAGTGAAACTTTTAGGCAGCTATGAATACCATGCCTTGTTACTTTCTTTCAGTTCCTCCTGTGACCAGTGACATAGCACGAGTTTGTAAGGTGACTGCATTAGGGATGCTATGTTTGGCCATGAAAAAGAATTGTCGGTTTGTTCCCTAAACAAAACTAAATGATTCTTATGGGAGTCAGAGAAGAAACATTGGCCTGATTCTGTGTTTTCCTACTGAGGTTTTGGCACAGACAATGTGGCATTTTATGTTCTCTGTCCATTCAAAACCAAGAATCAAAGTGCTAAGTAATACTCACATATATATATATATATATATATATATATATATATATGCATATATAGTCATACATTAAAACATGCTTCTTTCCACAGAAGCCCTTTTTTTCTCTTTCACCAATTTTTTTAAGTTTGTTATGTGATCGTCATAGGATTTTGCCAGGTAGCCTGAGCTAAGGTTCTCTTGCTACGAGAGCATTTCATTTCCTGAGTATGAGATGTGCTGGCAAATATCACCATTGCCGTGTAACTAAATATGGTTCCACTTAAGTAGTTATTGTTAATAATCCTGACTCAAAGCACCAAGTAGGTTAATTCTTGGTATTATGAGAGCAATGCTGATGATGGAGAATACACTTAGATCTGCCGCAGAGTTTTGCATGTGTGAACAGTTATTACCAAGGCGTTTATCTGTACTTTTTCTCATCACTTGGGTTCCTTTGAATCTTCTTGGTACTCATGAATGATCTCTTTTTATTAAAGAATGACATTTCAAGTTGTTGCACTTTGGTTTTCTTCAGTAAAATTCCCTGCCTTTACCCCATCCTGTCACACACCCCACAAAAAAATCATTCTCTTAAATCTAGCATTCTCTTAATTTGTCTTTTCAATGAGTCAAAGCTGAGAGTACAAGAGTAAATTTTAAAAGTCGTATAATTTGAAGAGTGATCATCATACCCTCCAGGTCTGGAATACACACAGAGCATGAATTTGATTCAGTATGTCTTCTGCGGTGAGAGGTATGATCTGCTGGTCTTGCTCTCTTTTAGCCCTGGTAGAAATTTATTATTATTTCTTGCCTGAATCAGAGAGTGGAGGAAGAGATCTAAGTCTGAAAATCATTTAAATCCTTTCTCCAAACTATCAAGCGTTGGCTTTTAATTGTGCTGTGGATGAGACTGACAGTTTGCTAACCCTGAGCTCTCTTCACAGTGGGTAAACCTCACAAGTGCAACTACTGTGGACGAAGCTACAAGCAGCGCAGTTCACTGGAGGAGCACAAGGAACGCTGCCACAACTATCTCCAGAATGTCAGCATGGAGGCTGCTGGGCAGGTCATGAGTCACCATGGTGGGTAGAAATGGCATTCACCGTTTTCTCTCAGCCCATACTGTTTTTATGGGGTTTAGGGATGACATAGTTCCTTCCACTCTTCAAAATGACAATAAAATCTTACTCCATTTTAAACAGCTTTAGATCACATTGGATTTGTATGGGATTATCTTCTTTGCATCTGAAACTAAATGAACTTTGAGATGTTTTGCAAACAGTCTCTATTGAGTTTTTGTGATACTCCAGAATTATCTCTGATGACCTGTATTTGCTATTAACATAAGCAGTAGTGGCCAACCTTGACTGCAACAACAGGAGATATTATTTATTCTTCTCTTTCGTTAACTAGACCAGACTATTGGAGATAGTTCCACATAAGGCTATAGGTTTCCTTAAAGAATGAACTGGTTATTTGAATATTTTTCATATCTCTTAGGTAGTGATCAGTAATACAGTTTTAAGATGTCTCCAGTCTCTCTTGGAACTTGTCTGTGAAATTACTGATTTTGCTTTCTACAGGTATGGGAAATGAACTAAACTAAAATTAGACATCAACACCATTTCCCACCACAAAAATAAAAACCCAAGCAAAATATCCTAATCTCCACCATATACAGTGGGAAGTAGGAAGGATAGCCTAGTAAGATTTATTGATTAATAATTCTCTACTCCTCAAAAATTAATTTTAGTAAATGCAGGGAATGTAATGTATTAAATTTATTAGATTTGAGGAGTCTGTCTTGTCATGTTAATTATATTTTTATACTGATTGATTTTATTATTCAAGCAATCCACACAAAAATCCTAAATGTGCCTAACATATTGGTATATTTATAGTTTTTCTCAATCAAGACAAAAAGGATTTGGACAATATTAAATGGTATATTTCAGGATTGTAATAGTCATTTCTAAATTTATATCTATTTAGTGACTAATAGACATAGCCAGCTCAAGGATTATTTCTAGGTTCTTTTGTTTAGGTTTTGTTTTGTTTTTTAATATAGTACATACTGTGGAGCTGTCTTTTTTTGGGCAGGTAGTGATTATTTGTTGTTAAGTTAGGATTTTAAAAATATGTATATTTCCTTTTTTATCCTAAATAATTGAAACAAGCCTTTGTATTAAGGACAATTTATAAAATTTAAATAATCAAATTTAATTCCAGTTTATTACAATGAATCCAACACCATTAACTTTTTTTAAAACCTGTATTTCACATACATCTGACATAAGTATGCATTACCTGGACTTAGGAGGGTAGCATAGGGCACTGAGCTCAGAGGTTAAAATGAAGATCTTGGACAAGATCACAAACCTGGTCTGACTCTGTGACCTAGTGTGTCTGACCGCGTTGCTTACAGGCCTGCACTGAGAATTAAGCACAGTTGCATGTGCTGTAAGTACCCAATAAATGGTTCTTTTCACTGTTACATTTAAGGGAGTTAAATACTAAGAAACAAGAAATGTACCATCCCCTATAAAGTTATGTTTCTTGTCAGAATTAACATAGGCATTAGAGTCTGGCCCTACCAATGATATGGCTTCCTTTATTTCTCTTGGATTTACATAGAAACCTTTGAATTGCTATATTTAGAAAATATTTTCTGTAGTTTGCAGAGAGCTTCTTTTTATTCTTTTATCATAGGAGAATTAGAATTTGGCTCACATAAAATCAAAAAGAGATGTTATATTAAAACAAAATATTTCAGTAAAAAAATAAGTCCCACTTACCTTTATTCCTATAGCAAGTCAAAGGAACTTGTCATGAGTTTCATTGCCTGCCATGAACACTGTTTTTGTTTAAATTGTTTGTTTTAAGGCTGCCTTGAGACAGGGAGCTGATGGAGGCTTGAAGGCATGCCAAAGACACTTTATGGTATCACCACTGGCTTTCCCTTGTAATGTTCTCCCATTTGCTAGGATTATATGTGTGCAAGTCTATTGGTGAATTCATTTTTCCATTCACAGTTAATTATGAAACTCTGTGGTGCATACACACATGAATAAGAAATAGAATGTCTCCTAAAAGTTTTTGTAATGTTACAGGGGACATAAGGTATATGTAAATTATTATAATCAACATTTAACCATTTTAAAGACAGGTTAATCTATTAGAGAATAAGTGTTGACAAAAGAAAATTTAAAAGGTGTATTTTGGAGGAGTAGAAAAAAAGACATTTCTTCTAAAGAGCTGAGACCTTAGCATCACCTTCCCCTTCCCCATTTCTCAGGTTGCTTAGCCTTTGACAGCATGAACTCCTGGCCCTGAAGTTGGTACAGAATGAGGAGAAGTCCAGAGAAAGACTGGGGCACCTGGTAGAACAGAGGACAGAGCCAAGGAGTCAGGGATGAGAGCAAGTTTTGAGATCATTTGTAGAATCAAAAAATATACTCTTAAATACTGGATATAGTTTTAACTATATAAATTTATATTAATGCCATTTCATACTATATTTTAACTGTATGAGGTAGGAATTGATACTTGCCATAAGTGAGAAAATTATGGCTAAAACACTAATGGAATTCATCATTAACTTTGTCTCATATACATAAAGTTGCTGTGTGTCTCCTTCTAAACACAGCAACAGTTAAATTCAAATATGTCTCCTTCCTTCTCTTCCTGTCGTGCTACATGTTTTTCTTTCTTCTTCTTCTTCTTTTTTTTTTTTTTTCAGTAGTAGTTACTGGGATTTTTATCCATCACTCTAGTTGCCTTTAGCTCCTTGAAAGTAATGACTGTTCCCCCACCCCATATCTGCCATAATTATATTTCCTAGCTTCTCTTTCCCAAAACATGTTATTTCCCAAAACATGTTATTTTCCATATTGGCTCATGAAGTGTGGAAACATCTTAAGTAAAAGAGGCATTCTTTCAATTCATCCAAGAAGCATTGTTTTTTTATCAACTTTTCTTAATTTATATTGTCTGATGATAAATACGTAACTTTTTTAAAAGAAACAAAATAAAGCAAAGCTCTAATAATGTCATATATTCTCCAAGGTCAAAGATGTAGAAGTGACCTACCTATGTCTGAAAAAGTCAAAAATAGCTTCTTAGATGCTTTTCAGTGTTTCAACCAAGCATGAAGGATGAGTAAAAGTTGTCTGGATGGGGACAGAACACAGAGGATGTACATGCCAAGCAGAGAAGTTGTCATTGACAAAGACTTTGAGGTATGAAGGAATATTGACAGATTCCTTCATGCTGAGCATAGTCGGAGTTAAAGAAATGGTAGAAAATGAAACTGTGAAATAGTAGGCTGTGATGCAAGGGGAGAACCTTTCCTGCCAACCCAGTGCTGGAATTTCAGGTATAACTGATAAGGAGTCACTAGGATAATAATTTTTGTCTTCTAGAGAAAAATGGCCTCTGGTTAGCAGCCAAATACCTTATCCATATGCCACCAGAGCTCTTTAAAAAGTAAATAAATAAGTCACCAGTGTAATATGAGATAGCTGCCTGCCTGGGGAAGCAGGTAACGAGAAATAGACTGGAAGTGAGAATGCCACGAAAGTAGGAGAAGGCAGTGACAGAACAAGAGACCAGGAGGAAGCACTGAAGAGATATTTTGGAGGTAGAATAAATACTTCTTAGTAAATATTAATGTGGCTTTGGATGGGAAGGGAGATATTGCACAGCTCACAGTTTTAGAAATAAAGCTACTATTGAACTGAGTCTTATGGCAGATTATTTATTTGAAAGTTAGCTCTGCCAATTTGTCAAGTGTTTTAAGCTTCAAGAAAGAGCTTGAAACACCAAACTAGGTAATTACCTCCCCTACCTTGGAAACTCTTTAGGGTCGCTATGAGTTAGAACTGATTCAGTAGCAGTGGGTTTGGTTTTGGTACTGTAGCCCAAAGACAAAAAGAAAGTTTGAATGAAAATATCGACCAACTTTAAAACAAAAATATGTCTTAGATTTTTATTCTGAAGTATTTGGGAAAGAGAAATTCTTTATGCCAAGTATGGAAGCGTACTTTCTTCTTTGACTTATTTTCCTTGAGTGGCATCATTTCCTTCATTAAATCATTCAATAAATATCCATTAAATATTTATCATTTGTGTCCCATCATCAGAGGTAGAGACATAAAATCAGAAGGCATTCTCTGCTAGAAAATTACTTACCAACTGGAAAAAATAGACAAGTAAACCAACATTTAGAGCATTGTGTATTATGAGCACATAGAAGAGAGACACAAGACATAAGACTGGGTATCTGAGAGAGAAGTTTCCAGGAACAATTCTATTTGAGCTGACTTTGAAAGGCAAGATAACTAGCTAAATAAGTAGAAAGGGTGTTTCATGTAGAAAGAATAGCAAGTATGTAGAAGTAGAAATCTAAAATAGTATGATGGGTTAAGGACATATAAGTAGCTTTGTAGTCCTAGTTTATGAAGGCAAGAAAAATTGGAAAGTGATAAGATTAGAGAAATAGTCTGCAAACAGACTATGAAGGGCTTATGGTGCTAATGAAAAACTTTCTACTGTATTCTGAAAAAAATCATTATGTTTATATTTTATTGCTAGAAGTGTGAGAGATAGAGGATGAAAAAAGAAGAAAGAGGATGAATTAGGAGATTGTTTTGATAGTCAAGGTGGCCTTAGTAGCCTGAAATACACAAGAAAGTTATGAAATTGAGAGCAAGTACATATGTAGACTCTAAAACCTGTATGTGTAGAGAGAAGTGATGAGGTGGTAGACTGAGTGAAAGGGAGAAATTTAGGATATGCCATTGGTAGGCAGTTTGGATGATTGGGTAGATAGGGCCATTAGCTGAGATTGGTACTAGGAAACCAGAGAGTATGGGGAGGAAAATGGATAGCTCAGTTTTTGAACTTACTATGTTTGATGCCTCAGACAGCCAAGTGCAATTGTCTAGGCAGAAGCTGAATCTAGATCTTAAGGTAGGTCTGGGTGGAAATAAATGTGTGAGATTCATCATTTTAAAGGTAATAGAATGAAATGTAATATATTTTAATAGGGTTGTATGGTGTGCATAGAGTGAGAGATCTGGAAGGTGAAAGACACACCAAAAAAAAAAAAAAAAAAAAAAAATGACAGAGATCCATGAAGATACATAAGGGCAGAGAGGGAGTAGGGAAGATCTGATTTCACAGAAGCCAAAGGAAGTATCAAAACTGTCAGGTGCTGTCAAGAAGATAACTGAGATAACTGAAAAGTTTCTTTAGATTCAGCAACATGGACAACTTGGGGACAATACAGAAGACATCCGTTTCTTTGCTTACCCAACATTTCTTCCTTTCCTTTAGTAACAGTGCTTCTTCCATTACCTTAGAGAACTTTCTTCCTCCGATTGCAGTCATGGTGGGTCTGTCAGTCCAGGTACCCTGCCCTCTCTTGACATGTGACCTAATCTGGGTCCTTTAGACCATTTACTGTTGGAATGTGAATTTTCAGTTCATTGTTTGGGAAAAGTAGCTATGTTGGGAACATTTTTATGGTCCAGTTTTCATTGTTTATCTGTATAAAGACATAATGATATTACACAAGTATAAGTAATTTTTTATCCTGGTTTTAACTTCAAAAATGAGATCAAAGTAGGTAACTTGGTTATGATGCTTGCTCAGACAAGTGAAGTTGGCATACTGCTATATTTTTAGGCTTGATAAAAGTCTCACTATATGATAATGCATTATTGAACTAACTGTTATTGTTGTGTGCTGTTGAGTTGGACCCAACTCACAGCGACCCTTTCTTGGGTTTCCAAGGCGGTATCACTATGGAAGTAGATTGCCCAACCTTCCTTCCAAACAGTGGCTGGTGGGTTTGAACCACCAGCCTTCTGGTTAGCAGCCAAGTGCCTTAGACACTATGCTACCAACTAGAGAAATATATATCCAGAAATTATTTGGATGGATTGAACTCAAATGCATGAAATCAAAAAGATTCACATTAGTTATGGAGTTGAGAAAATGTATCAGAGCTTTTCTCAATGACAGACCTTATAAATATGTCAAATTTGTTTGTAAAAAGCCAACATTCAAATTACATCTACAGAGAAAGACCACCTACACTCAATCCCTACATTTCCTACTAAATAGGTGTTAACCCCAAGGAAATTAGTATCTCTGGATTTTAGTTTCCCCATATGTAAAATGATGATAACAATATATATCTCTTGGGGTTGTTGAAAGTATTAATTGACTTATTAAATACAAAGCCTTAAAACAGTACTTAGTATGTAGTTAATGTCAGTTACTGTTACATATTATTATTACAGATATGGTAGAAATAGAATAAATTTTTGACAAGTAAAGGCCTGTTGTAGAAGGTAGACAAGAGCTCTGCTGAAGTCAGTATTTTCAGTTCACATGAGTTTCATTGAAGTTGGGCTAAATTTGAATTGAGTAGATGTGGTATGGGGCAGTTCCCACAGTCAGGTTTCATTTTGAGTGTTAAATGTGTGCAAATACGAAAATTCAGGGTGAGACTTAAAGCAAAACTGTGAAATTTTAGACAATTCATTTCAAAACTAATTAGTATATTCAATTTTGGGGCAAACCCTATTAACCAGTTCAGCAGTGTTTTAGCAAGATTTACACCAACAATTTTTTTTTTTCCTTCAACCTTGACTTTTGCATCTTGGTTTGTAACATATTTTCATCCTTGGTGCATACATGGCCTGCTTTCATTCAGTTATATTGTTATTTTTAAAAATGCAATAAGTGCCTGTGAATCCACCACCCAATAAAAGGTTAAAGTTTTGACAGTAATCTATATCTAATTACATAGTTCCCTACCCACCACCATGGCATATTCCAGCCTGTCTTCCCTTCCTGAATCCTATGCTAATCCTTCCTTTGCTTTTCTTCTATATATGCAGTTTTACTTTGACTGTGCAATTTGTTAAAGTGTATGTATATGTATATATGTTGTTGTTGTTATGTGCCATCAAGTCGGACCCAACTCATAGTGACCCCTCCTTGGGTTTTAGAGGTGATATCACTATGGAAATAGATTGCCCAACCTTCCTTCCAAGGAGTGACTGGTGGGTTTGAACAGCCAGCTTTCTGGTTAGCAGTCAAGTGCCTTAGGCACTACGCTACCAGAGCTCCCGTATGTGTATATATATATATGTCTATACAAAACAAAAAACAAAACTCACTGCTATCAAGTCAGATCCGACTCGTAGCGACTCCTGCTTGGGTTTCTGAGGTGGTATCTTGATGGAATGTATATATAGATGCCAAAGGGGCCAGGAGGCTATGTCTTCTGACCTCCTCTAACTGTACAAGAGGAAGACAGAATCACCATTAGTAGCCCAGGGCCTATCCCTGTGACACTGCCTCCCTCCAGCCCTTTCACCAACCCTACCTCTCTGCTGGGTTCAATAATTCGCTGAAGTGGCCACACAGAACTCACAGACTGTGGGGTTTATTAGGGAAGCACCAGGCTACAATTCAAATTCAGGAAAAACACTCAGTCTCTCTCAGTCTCACCGTCTCTCAGCCAACAGTCTCTCTCAGTCTCTCTCTCAGCAATGCATGTCTCTCAGTGTCTCTCTCGGCAATGTGTGTCTCTCGCATCTCTCAGAAACATATGTCTCTCGGTGTTTCTTTCTGAGCAGCACGTATCTCTCAGGAATGTGTTTCTCTCGGCAGCATGTCTTTTTCAGCCAGCGGTCAGAGAGACTCATTCTGCCTCCAGAAGCACCCCTTTCGAGCCTGGCAGAGTGGCCAAGTAACCAATCCCAACATCAGAATTCTAAACACCTGAGAGAGAGAGAACTTCCCAAAACATTGTTTTGTGCCATGTTCAACAGAAATACCCCAGGTGGATAACTTTAACAATCATGAGCTCCTCAGTTACTCACAGGAAAATTCCACCATGGAGTTTACAAAGACTTATGGCTAGAAAAACCACACTGAATAATTTACTACACCACAATAGATATACATATAGAATAGATATATATATGTGTGCATATATTTATACACACATATATATACGAAACCCCACCACTGCTGTTGAGTCAGTCCCAACTCATAGTGACCCCTCTTGTGTTTCTGAGGCTGTATCACTACAGAAATAGATCACCCAACCTTCCTTCCAAAGAGTGGCTGGTGGGTTTGAACCACCAGCCTTCTGGTTAGCAGTCAAATGCCTTAGGCACTATGCCACTAGAGCTCCCCCATGCATACATATACATGTACCTATATGTATGTATTGCTAAAAGAGTATATAAGGCTCTACATAGTGCCCTGATGTTCTTCTTAGTGATGTCATGGATTCTATCAGTGCAGAAAATGACCTAAATGTTTCCTCATTTGTCAGTCTCATCTTAGATTTTTTTTTTCAAAAAAATTGCATCCAATAATTGCAAAATCCCTTATCATTCATAACCCAAAGTCCTGTTATACAATGCATACCAAAATAAATTTTTCTGCTTATAAGCCAGAATGTAATAGGTTAACTAAAACTTAGATTGAAGATGAATTTCTTTAAACATGTCCAGTTTACAAAAATACTTTTCTAATCTCACTTTGTATTTCTTCAAAATCAACAACCTGTATTGTTATTCAATAGGTCGCCTGCACTGTGCACTGCGTTTTCTTAACTTTGGTCTCTTACTTTCTTATGTTATTTTATCATCAGCCAGCAGTATCCCCTTGTAAATGAGAATGCATTGTTCTCAGTGGGGGTATCCTGTACAAATGAGAGGAGCAGAGTCAATCATGTTACAGTGCATGCTGAATCCTAAGATACGAAACTTTCAGGTTTCCAGACGGTACTGGCGCAAGTACAGTTGGGGCAAGCAATGATAATCAAGAAATAATAAGTTATGCTTTTGCCTGTAAACACTGGTCTTAATCAACAGATCTGATCTGTCTCAGATGTCACTCTGTCCTTCCTTAAGTGTTCTTTGACAGTATTTCCATTCAAACACAACTTTTGTAAGTTTTTCTTCAATGCCATGAATGTCAGTATCTGGTATATTAGTCCATAGCAACTGCAGACAGTGGAAGGAAGAGGGAGCAACATTGGAGGGTTTATTTCAAATGAATTAGGGCAGTAGTTTAGTGAGCCAATGTGCCAATTTGGAAATGGATTCTCTTATCCTTCTGAAGAACTCTTTTTACAATAAATTACAGTCATAAAGCTGCTACAGTTTACTATGCATAGACATGTTCAGAATTGGATGTCCTCATGAAAGCCGCTTTGTGCAGGTATTTAAGCTACTGGCAATAGGGCTAATAGCTCATTCAACTCATCAAATTGAAAATCTGCTAGTAAAATACCTAGGTGAAAAAAACTGGTTAAATATTGTGTCATTATTCAGTATGTCTGTTTAAGCTTTCCAGCAAAACAAGTTGACTTTCTTCTATTGGTTTAAAAAAATAAACTCCAAGAGCCTGGAAAATAGTGTAGTCTTAGTACTATTGATTTTAATCAATGTTAAAAAAAAAAAAACCCTCTTTTAGAGGAGTAAGATGAGAAACAGGATCAACATGTTTGCCGCCAGTAGAGGCAACTGTTTATGCCATTGATCTGAGAGAGACTTGAATAAAAACAAATCCTGTGTGTGTATGTGTGTGTGTAGGTAAAATTAGAGAGTATACTTTCACACTAGAGATTATTCTTTTTTTACTGGCTTTTATTCAAACATTCTAGCTTAACGTTTGTATAACACATACTGAGATGGCAAATTCAGCTATGTATCTTTCAAAATGTTGAAGAAATTATCAGATTGCGTTTTTTGTGTGGTTTTATATAGTACCTCCTATGGACGATTGTAAGGAACAAGAGCCTATTATGGACAACAATATTTCTCTGGTGCCTTTTGAGAGACCTGCTGTCATAGAGAAGCTCACGGGGAATATGGGAAAACGTAAAAGCTCCACTCCACAAAAGTTTGTGGGTAAGCATTAAAAATGCTTTTATTTCTATAAAAGGTGATTTTAATGACCAAAGGCATATTCCCACATCTTAGAAAATAGAGAATGCATTTCAGTTCATGAAATAAATTCCAGTCTCTTTTCTTCATTATTATTCTCCACTCCATGCCAATACATGTGCACCACTCTCTCTCTCTCTCACACACACAGACATATACACACATACGCATACACACACACACACGTAGGCATATGGGCCTAAGAAATAAAGGGAGGGCTGATAGTAATACCTTACTCTTTCACCAATAAAAAAACCAAACTCACTGCCAACAGGTTGTTTCCAACTCATAGTGGTCCCCATTGGGTTTCTGAGTCTGTAAATCTTCACAGAAGTAGATTGCTGCATCTTCCTGCCGTGGAGCTACTTGTGGGTTTGAACTGCTGACCTGGTTAGCAGCCAAATGCCTTACCCACTATGCCACAGAGCTTCTTTACTATGTCACAGTGAAGTTAAATGTAAGGTAAAATGGCACATAAATATTAAATGTTAATTTTTTAAAAATAATGATTTATGGAAAATGGTATAGCTGATTGCAGTGGTTAAGTGCTCAGCTACTAACTGAAAGATCAGCAGCAGTTCAGACACACCAGCCATGAAGTCAAATCTGACTCATAGTAACTCCTCCTTGAGCTTCCAAGGAGGTATCTCCACAGAAGTAGGTTTCCCAGTCTTCCTGGTGGATTTGAACCTCCAGCCTTCCGGTTAGCAGTCATATGCCTTAGGCGCTATGCCACCAAAGCTCCCATCCATAAAGATTACAACCTTGGAAATGCTATGGGCTGTTCTACTCTATCCTACAAGGTCTCTAAGAATTAGAATTGACCCAATGACAATGGGTTGGTTTTTTTTAATTGGCCAGTTTAATACTCTATTTTAAAATTTGCATTAGTGTCAGTTTTTAACTGCTTTCTTTACATTATCTTTTTGTATTTAATCTAGACTGAAGAGAATTAATCATAATTTTTTTAAAAAATTCTATATTAGAAACATAATGTGACAACTCATATTCAAGATGTTTCATATATGGATCTAGAGGTTCTACTTTGTTTTTATCCAAACTGACGGTTTTGAACTGGAAAGGTTAAACATTACATGCAAGCTCTCAAATAAAGCACGTTATTCTTTAATATACTCCGACTTAGCATTATTCTGAGTACATGCTGTAAGTAATGAAGTGTCCATGAGGATTGAAAAGCATCTAATTTTTTTGAAAGAATATATGAATAATGGAGATTCAATATAAAGAATTATCATTTATTATATATGTAAATGTCTATGATTTTAGGCTTTATATAGGACATAAAAAGAAGACAAATATTCAAAAGAACACTGCAAGACATTCTGAAAGAGGTTGAATGGTGTTTTGGAAAAATCTTTGGTTAATTCAGGGAAGAAAGTTTAATGAAACTATTAAGCAATTTGAGACAATGCCCTTTCATTCTAAAACTGAAAAACTAACAAATCAACAAAAAATTACTTGAAGAGTATCTCTAGAGGGGTTAATGACAGAGGTCATTGAAAGAAGGATAAAGGAGGACTGTAAAATTCATAGTTTATGTTTTGTCAGTTCAAGACTCCTGAGATTATACTCAAAAGGCCTGTGTTGTGCTCTTCCCCCACCTCCTGTCCTCCTCTTCTGCCCCCTCCTTCCCCTTCCTACTACCTTCTTTCCTTCCTATATCTGTTGTTATTTATGTCTCTGTGTCAGTTCAGTTAAAACTGTTAATTTGATGAATGCCCATTAAATACCTGTCTCAACTAGACATTGAGTAAATGTGAAGTATATCATCACCAATCCTTTCTGTCTTCTCAAATATAAAATTTTGCTCTTTGGAACATTTTTGTCTTGTTTCCTATGACTTAGAGGTGCTAACCTCAATTTGATTTGATTATATTCCTTAGAAAAGTATGAAATATCTTTTATATTACTATATGATTTTAAATTTTTATTAACAATTTGAAGTGCTTTTCCTTTATTTGGATTGTATACTCTAATAGTAATATATAATAAGCAACAAATACAGTAACTATTACTATGATGACTTTTGAAATGAAAATTTGGTCCTTGAACACTTCTCATCAGTTCCTTTTTGCCATGTCCTTCAGTTAAATGCTATTCTTTTACCTCATCAGGCTTTCCCAGAAAATACTTCCTAAACTTTATGTTTAACTATTTGCCTCCTCCTGTCTTTTCCTGTGCAGCTTAGATTTCATCATTAATTGCTTTTACCTTTCTTGCCAATATTCTTGACTCCTTGCCTCATTGTCCTCCTATCATCTTCTTCTGGCAAAACCCCACTCTCTAGTGAATCAGACCAAATGGCTTCTTCCTATGTACATCTCAGTATTTAGCACTTTTAGGAAAAAATCTCACAGCTTACCAATTTGTGTCACTGTAAATAAATGAATAGATGATCTTAAATATCAGTTGGCACGTCTGTACTATCAAGCATCACACCTTTACTCTATCCCTGAGCAGCCATCTCCCCTACTCTGTATTATGCCCATTTCAAACCTTCTCTACTCTTCTCAAACTTAGTATCTCACTCTTTGATGATCTTTTTTCTAGATTTGCAGGAAAAACATTTTTCTAAATTGCTTGAAAATTATTTCATTATACTCTCACCAATCTCATAGGTACATCCCCATGGACACTTTCTTCTTTTCTCCTTATTTCAGTAAAAATATCCCTTCCTGAAATTCTGAAATTCTACCTTATTGTCCTCTCAAATACCGCAAATACTATTTCCCTCTCTGTCACTTACATGATCAACCTCTCCTCTCTATTAGCATCTAATACAATGAACTCTAATTATTGAGAAAAAAAAAATCCTGCATCAAACCCGAGTCTCCTTCTAGCTATCACTTGCTCTCTCCCTCCCTTCAGAGATGGAGTAGTTAAAAGAATTCTCTATACTTGATTTGCATTATTTGTTTATTTATTTTCTTCTTCATTCCATGAAACATGGCCTTTTTCCTCTCATGGAGGTCCCCACTAGCTTCCGAATTGCTAAATCCAGTGAACACTTTTTAGTTCATACCTTACACAACACCTGGACAGCATTTGCTACTATTGAGTAGTTTTCCTGTTGAAAAACTCTCTTTCCTCAGTTTCTGTGACATCAGTCTTTCTTGCATTTCCTCCTGCTTCTTGGACTGCTGCTTCTCAGTCCTCTTTAACAGCTATGCAAATGGGTCAAAAACACGAATCCTCCTAATCATGTGCCTAAATATTTTAATATTATAACAAGTTGAAAACTGTTTAAATATGTTTCTATGTTAAATGTAAATATGTTTAAATATGTTAAGCACTGTTTTAATACTTCTTAACCTGGAAGACTAGCTTCAAATACAGAATTCTCAGATTCCTGGAAATTCTACCCAAAATTTGATAGCATGGACAGAACTGCCCCTTGCCCTACAGCCCAGCCCCCTCTTTTCCCACACCTGGTTCTATCTGGTTTTGAAAGGGGCCTCATACACACCTGTGTAGATGCTCCAGTCTGCACATCTAAGTTCTTTTAATGCTGTATCCAAACACGTAACACGTAAAAGGCTGTGCCTTGGTCACTCCCCAGGCCTCTACCTGTGCACATGTCAGCAGCACATTGGATACTCAAGAGGAAGGACTCTACAAAGAGACCTGATGCAGGCTCAGAGCTTTTGAGCAGGGAATTTTGACATCCTGAGTTCCTGGCATGTAATCTTGGGAAGGTGACGGTGGCGGTGAGCTCCAAATTATGATGTCCCTTGGCCCTATAGACTCCTCATTCCGTGAGGGGCGAGCCCCAGGGCTCTCTGAATGTGTGGCCCCAGGCAAGAGCCCTTCATGCTCTGGTCTGCAGGTAGAGGCATAAAAATCTTGGTGTTCTTCCATGTTCTGTTTTTGTCCCTGTTTTCTCACACTTTACCTATGCCTGGGTGATATCATGTATTCCCATGGCTTCAGAAGTTACTCTCTATCCACTGGTAACTCTCATATCTACATCTGGAGACCAGATCTCTCTTCTGCATTTGAGACCATATCTAAAGACATGACTATTACTCACGGGCTCCTCCAGACTGAGTTCATCGTCTTTTCTATCTCATTGCCATCCGCTCCGTTCCCAGGCCAAAAACCTGTGCTTCATTTAACTCCTTCCTCTTTCTCATTTTCTATGTCTGGATAATTACCAAGTTCTAGCAACTGTAGCATTCTCTCCGTTCCACTGACTTTGCACCACCTCCACTGCCACTACTCTAGTTCAGGCCAACGTGATCACTATTGCAACAAGTTCCTAACCTTTCTTGCTAAATGAATAGCTAATCATGACACCTCCCTGCTTAAAACCTTCAATCCTATTGCTCTCAGGATGCAAGCCAAGGCTTTAGTGGTTCAAAGAGGCCCTATTTTATCTAACCTCTTATTCCTCACTTTTAATAAGTTTGCACTGTAAGTAATTCTTTGAACAATCCCTGTCCTCCTGCCTCTGATCATTGCGAGCCCCACCCCCATATTCTTTTACCTGGCTAACACCATGATATTCCTACCTCTGATGCAACTTCCTTCAAGAAGTGTGAGTTAAGTGTTTCTCTTATTTGACCCCATCCCATACATCACAATGTACCCTAAATGATCTCTAAATTGCTGTCACTCCCTCTAAACTGTAAACCCTTTGAGAACATAAATCAGGTTTGTCTGGCTTAGCTTTGAAACTCTTGACATTGAGATATCTTCATTTGGATGCCATGAGATATAAGTTCGAATCATTTTTTTTCTTCCACTGTTATTACTCATGATCATTACCCTGATCCCACTTTGAGGCCCTTTTTTTAAAAATCTGAAACAATAACTAACTATTAACTGAAAGTCCTTTTGCAGAGTGTAGTTCTGTGGATCAACGCTCCCTATCAATATGACAAGGTAGATATCCTTCTAAAACAGCATGCTTAACATTTATGAGAAGTCCACATACATGCTTTTGAAAAATCATTTTATCTGTGAAGTATACCTATAAAAGTAACTAACTGGAAACCACAGTGTTTTAGTGACAAAATTTTAAAAAGATGAAGTAGTCTGTCCAAAACTGGCAATATTCTAAGGAAAAAAATCAAAATTACTCTTTCCTGTTTTAAGCACCAAAAATTGGAATTGGTTATAGTTAATATTCAGACATTCCTGTTGAAGTAAAATTAAATTTGTTGAAGGAAATATTAAGGAGAATTGTAAACATCTTTCAATCAAGGGGGAAAAAAAGTGGCAAACTAAAATGGGTATACATATTACCACCATGATGTGTGAAAATGAATAATTGTCAAGTTCAAGAAGCAAAATAAAGAAAAATGAGATTTTATAAGTTTATGAACAAATACTTTTGGAAATAGTTTATAGTTTTGTTTTTAAATAGCCCTAAGTTTCATTCAGGGGCTCTGGTGGTGTAGCACCTAAGGCATTTGACTGCTAACCAGTAGGTTAATAGTTCAAGCCCACAAGCCACTCCGTGGAAGGACGACTGGGCAGTCTACTTCCGTAAAAATTTACTGCCTCAGAAACCCAGTGGGAGTCGCTATGTGTCGGAATTGATTCAGTAGCAGGTTTAAGGATAATTAATAAAGTTTCATTCAGGAGCCCTGGAGGCCCAATGGTTAAAACTCCCGGCTGCCAACCAAAGGGTCAGCTATTTGACCCCACCAGTGACTCTGCAGGAATAAGATGAAGCCATCTGCTTCTGTAAAGATTACAGCCTTGGAAACCCTGCGGGGCAGTTCTCCTCTATCCTGTAGAGTGGCTGTGAGTTGGATTTGAAGGTGGATTTTTTTGTTTTTGTTTTTTAAGTTTCATTCATTGTATCAAGCAATACAGCTTTTAAAAGTATTTTAATGATGATACTTTTTCAGTTCTCTATAATGGTATGTATTGACTCGTTGTGGTTGTTGTTGTTCTTATGTGCCTTCAAGTTGGACCTGACTCATAGCGACTCCTCCTTGGGTTTCCAAGGTGGTATCACTACGGAAGTAAATTGCCCAACCTGGTCCCCTCCCCCAACATGGAAGTTGAACCAACTAAATTAACCCTATATAACAGTTAAGTGACAGAAGTTAAACCAGATTCCTTCACTTTTGTGATCTTGGTGACTTGGTCACTGCTTTTTATTTTCCCCTGATCACTCTTCTTTCTACTGCAGCCCCAGAGTCTAAGCAAGTGGACATTTTAATAGAGAATGGAAATAAGATGATCACACATTCAACTCTGTCAGGCTAGTTGTGTTCTCATCATAGCATTAGAACAAATACAAATGGCTTATGAAATTTTTGTGACTAATCCTCTTTGTGTGTGAGCTGTATTTGTGTTTCTCAGCAGAATTAATTAAAGAGCCCAAAATGCTTGATCTGAAGAAAAGGTATAGCACATTATGGGAAATGGAGGTGATTCATTTTTTAACTTCTATATTTTTAATCCAATTACTGATTTTGCTGTATTCTTTTTTCCTTTCCTTTTTCTCCCCCTCTGTCTTTTAGGGGAAAAGCTCATGCGATTCAGCTACCCAGATATTCATTTTGATATGAACTTAACATATGAGAAGGAGGCTGAGCTGATGCAGTCTCATATGATGGACCAAGCCATCAACAATGCAATCACCTACCTTGGAGCTGAGGCCCTTCACCCTCTGATGCAGCACCCGCCAAGCACAATCGCTGAGGTGGCCCCAGTTATAAGCTCAGCTTACACTCAGGTCTATCATCCAAATAGGATAGAAAGACCCATTAGCAGGGAAACCTCTGATAGTCATGAAAACAACATGGATGGCCCTATCTCTCTCATCAGACCAAAGAGTCGACCCCAGGAAAGAGAGGCCTCTCCCAGCAATAGCTGCCTGGATTCTACTGACTCAGAAAGCAGCCATGATGACCGCCAGTCCTACCAAGGAAACCCTGCCTTAAATCCCAAGAGGAAACAAAGCCCAGCTTACATGAAGGAGGATATCAAAGCTTTGGATACCAGCAAGGCTCCTAAGGGCTCTCTGAAAGACATCTACAAGGTCTTCAATGGAGAAGGAGAACAGATCAGGGCCTTCAAGTGTGAGCACTGCCGAGTCCTTTTCCTAGACCATGTCATGTACACCATTCACATGGGTTGCCATGGCTACCGGGACCCACTGGAATGCAACATCTGTGGCTACAGAAGCCAGGACCGTTACGAGTTTTCATCACACATTGTTCGAGGGGAGCACACATTCCACTAGGCCTTTTCATTCCAAAGGGGACCCCTATGAAGTAAAGAACTGCACATGAAGAAATACTGCACTTACAATCCCACCTTCCTTCAGATGTTGACATACCTTTTTTTTTTTTTTTATATTATTACTGTCAATAATTCTTATTTTGTGGACTCAGTGTCATTTGCTCTGCCTAATTACAATAAGGAAGAAACAGAAGAGTGAAAGGACAGGGGATAATGTTTCTTGATAACTTGGCTTGTTTATTTTGTGAGAATTTAAGGGCAGTTCATTTCTGCCGCACGTAGATATAAGGTGTATCAAGCTTTGAAAAATCACTTGATTCGTATAGATTGACCTAAGAGATCCTAATTTGCCACTCATATTCAGGATTATGATGGAAGACAGGAAAGTTTAGAGTTTTCTGGGTAAGGCTTTCTTAAAATGGTATAAGTAATTTTCAAAGAGGAATTTGTTTTAAAATGTAAACTTTTTTTTTTTTTTTCTTTTCTCTCTCTAGACATCATGGCACACAAATCAAACACATTGTTATTTTCAGTGCTAACTCCTAGGATGAGTTGTTGTCTGTGAGTTCTATGTTTACTTCCCCTATGGAATTTAAAGTACAGTATGATATGCACTGTACCATATAGCAAAGCTTTTAAACTACAGGTAGTTAAGGGCCACCTACAATACATCTGAGGTCCTGTGATCTTATTTTTCTAAACTTAAGCACTGTTTTTCCATGGTTTTGATGACTGGCATTTTATAGACACCCCAGCAGCCTTACTTTTAACACCTTTAATGAATAGTATTTTTTATCTAGTTTTCAGAATAACATACGGTCTAAGAGTGGCGGAGAGACAGTAGTTTTCGGGCAGGACTTCTACTTTTCAAAAATTTATTTGGAAAGTTTTTTTTTTAATCGTAATGCGATGGCAGTATAGTATATATATTTGTGTCTCAAAGTATGCTTACGATTGTCACTTTATTAGCATTTAATCAGTGTTAACCAGTCAGCAGAAAAATATAATTAGGCTAGCAGTAGGGGGAAAGAACACTTAGAAATCCATTTTCTGGTATTTCACTTTTTGCTGTTTTTTTCAAGCTGTGACTACCTGGTGTTCTGTCCATAGTCCATTCATCTTTTACTCTGAGTAGAAGGTCTTTTAAAATCTTGCTATAGGCTATTTCTAACAAAATCTTGGAACAATTGCTAATTTGACCTGAACGGGGTAACCTGAACCTTGTAAGGTTATTGAACTAGGATTCTTTACTCTAGTATTTCTTCAGTAATATTTACCACTTTCCTTGCAAGGAAAACTGTGCTTCTTTGCAGCCTTTCCGTTGGACTACAGATACAAGAGAAAAACAAGTTTACTTTAGCCTTCTTAGAATCTAGGATGTGACTGAGCTGCCCAAGTAAAAGTGACTGTGTCCTATACATTGTTTCTGCTTCAAAACCATTCACTATATATAATTGTCAGAAGTGAATTTCAATTCCTTGGTATAAAATTTTTCTTCTTTTAATTCATACATGACATATGTTACCATATTTCATGTGCAGATTTTAATTTCACTTATGTGGGTGCTCTGTTTATCTTTGCAGTCCAACAGCATTGGGTGGGGGAACTGAATGATATTGATTGGACTCATTTAGGGGCCCAGTTGAAAGGCATGTGTTTATGGAGCACAGGCATGTCTGTGATGGATTATCTGATAAGCATTTGTGAATAATGAAATTTTGTTAAGCAGTAACTGGTAACTGCTCTGGAGTACCATTAATTAGAATGCTGAAACTATGTTTCATTATACAGTGTGCTGTGAAAATTACCAAGATTAGAGCTGTGGACAGATAAGCAAATCTGGCCCCGTGCTGCTCATAACTCATGTTGTAGTTTTCTCTCTGCTCATTTATTCTGTTCTAAGCACTAGTATAGCAAGAACTAGAGACAAAAATGGCTGCAACCTAGCTTTCTTCATTTGAGTCTCTAGTCTCTGTCATTTTTTTGGAGAGATATCCAAACTATTCATTTAAATCTAACAAAATGCTCAAAAAGAGAGAGATGAGATGTTTTCAATGGAATGTCAACTGGTGTATATTTTTTCTGCATGCCTGGGTATATTGTGAACATACAGTTTATTCAATGGTAAGGTCCATCCTTGAGAATTCCCCATCCCCTTTTAAGGGAAGATAAATGGTTTTAAGGTCAGTGATACTGTGTTGTCCTGGAATTCCATGAAACATTTTGGTGACAGTCAAGATGGTCATAACTTTGGCTACGTGTGAATCTCTGTTGGCATCAGTCTATGAATCTCTGCTTCATTTTTTTTTGTTTGTTTGTTTTCCCATGTATGATCTATTATGTACCTGCCTGCCCTGGGGTGAGACTGAATGTGGACAGACCTAAAGAGATGTAGGGTACTTCTCTGAAAACAGTACAAATCACTCTTTTTCTGATTTTGTCTTTTCAGGGACTCTTGATGTTTGTGAGAGTGTATTTGCTATAGGTACACACTTGTATTTTCTTAGCTTCGGTAAGAGGACCAGAAATAGGTGGAGGTGGCTCAGGGGGTGCCGAGGAGGGGCAAATGAGGACAAGGGCAATTCAAAGGTGTAGGTTACATAATTTTCTGGACATCAAGCTTTCTGAAGGACTCTGGATGGCTGTATTTGCGTGCTTCTTCTTCACACACACAAAAGTTATATATATATATATATATATATATATATATATATACACACACACACACAAGATAATAATGCCTAAAAATAGACATGACACTCAGACACCAAATAAATCAATCTTTACATAACATTTATATGCCCAGTTTATTTAGGTGAGATTTTACGTTATGGAGTCTTTGAGGGACACGAAAATGGGTTATCCTCTGTATTTTCCAGTTTGGCAAAAGTTCAGAAATTCATGACACTGCTTTGCCCTAATTTTGCCCATAATTTTATCTCCAGCTCTTATTGGAGTAGAAGTACGCTGCCTCTCTCTAGGATAGTGATTAATCATTTTAAAAAAGCCATTCTAATCTGGCTTTTTGAAACAGTGAAAGTGACCTGTAGGCAGATTGAAAGAGATTTCAAGTTGTTAGAAAGAAACATTCCATTGAGAATTTTATGGAAGGACAAAATGGGAATGAGAGACTAAGATGTAGACTTAGCTACAAAATAGGATGTCTCTCCTACATACATATAAGCAATTGTATTTATGAATCACAGTGTGTGTGTATATATGTATGTATATATAGGTATATACAATATGTGTATAATTTGTGTATATATACATTAAAAAAAAAAACTCACTGCCATCGAGTCAGATCCGACTCATAGCGGCCCCCCCTTGGGTTTCCGAGGCAGTATCACTACGGAAGTAGATTGCCCAGCCTTCCTTCCAAGTAGTGGCTGGTGGGTTTGAACCATCAGCCTTCTGGTTAGCAGTCAAATGCCTTAGGCACTACACCACCAGAGCTCCTTATATATATGCATATGTGTATGCATATATGTATGTGTGTATGTACACACACACACGTTTATTTTTTAAAAAAAAAGTCATGAAGAGAAGCGATTAGTGTGATCAGATGTGTACAAGAGCATCCAGAGAGTTAAAATTATAGTTAATACCTGAGCAATGTAGTGGGTTTACTTTACCAGACTGTATTAAGAAATATTAAAGTTATTAGTGTGTCTTTATGACTAGTGGCAATTATTAAACCTTGGGTCTTCAGATTCTACTTCCAGAACAAAACAAGCAAATAAAAAAGATTTTTTTTCCCCTTGGTTTGTGTTTTAATATAACCTCCAAATTGAAAGAAATAGAAATCCTATTTGAATAGGAAGACAGGAAATAAAGCACTTCAACTTTTACTTGTTGGCAAAGAATATCTTAGTGAGGTTGATAGTTTTGTGCTTTTTTATATATATATATATACCTTTTGTGTCTCAGTTGTACATCTCACAAAACCATGTTATCTTTATTGTATATTTTATAAATGTTTCATAAAATTTACATTAGAGAAGGCATTTATATGAAAATTATATTTTGTTTACTTTTCAAGTTTTTTTCCTTCTGTCTCCAAAATAATCCTTTAGGGCAGAAAAAAAAGACCTGAAGAGACTGCCAAAATATAAAATAAAAATCTGTATGTTTCTAGTTTCAAGACAGAACTTAGATTATAAAAGTTACTGACTACATTTTTTTTTTTAACTTTGCATTGTTCATTTTACAGAAAGGAATAAGTCACATTTGTGGTCATCTTTAGTTATACATACGATTTTAGTAAGTACTATCTGTATGAAGATTATTCTAAAATAGAAAATTCCCAAATCCAAAAGGAAGAAAAAAAAATGGAACAAAATTGAAATGTGTATATAAAAGTTATCTTAGAAAAAGTTTCTAGCCTTCCAGTTTCTGCAAAATAATTAAAATATACAGTAACTGGACTCTTAAGATCCTAAAATTAATGTATTAAATACTTCTAAAATTCTTTATATTGGTGCCTTTATAAAATGCGTTGAGTGTTGAATAGCTGTTGTAGCTCTGTGGCACTTTTATTATGTATCTCTGAAAATTACTTAAAACTGAGTACTTACATAATTCACCTTTATGTTCTTGGGGCAGAACGGTTACAAGTCCCCATGCAGATTTCCCAATTTCAGCTCAGCTGTTTAAAGTAAAAAGAAACTTTAAAACAGGATTATAGTATCTTTTTAGTTTGATAGTATTTCTGAATAAAATGATAAGATTATGCAGGTAAAATTTGAAGTAAAGTGAAAATTTAGCTGTGAATTGCATTATGGTGTGTGTGTTTGCTTTGTTTTGTTCTTAAAGAGAATAAGTTCTGCATCACACAAGAATTTGTTAGTGGACCTTTCAGTCAATGAAGTACAGTATTGTTTTGGAACTTCATCCATGAACTAGTGTTCTAGTCTTGGAACTGATGTGTTCTAACCTGTTAATATTTTATGGAGTAATGTTAAAAAGCAGTAATTGGTTCTCTTTGAACAAAACAAAACTGAACAGTCATATCGAATTACTATTCCCCAAAGCATAATCTCAAATGGTTTCAAACCATGGTTGTGTGTTACTTGCTTTGGATGTGTTAGGATATGACAGCATTTTTAAAAAATGAGCTGCTGGTTATACAAAGCAAATGTCATATGACCAAGAAGCTGTGATATGCTAGTATTTCTTTTTATCATAGTGTATTGCTAGGCCAAATAATGACACCTTGAATATTTTTACATTTATTGCAGAAACTTAAATTTTGGAATTTCCCTAAGGTTTTTATGTAACATTCTATTTCTAGCTTTTTAGTTTTATCTTGCTGTACTGTATGTTTGTAGGTATTTTTCACATGCACTCTTGGAAATAAGTTCTTAATTCTGTTTATGGGGTTTTTCCCCCATAAGACTGCATTTGTATATTTTATGTACAAATTTGCAAATTGACCTTTATTCCATATAGAGAGTGGCTCGTGAATGACTAGTTTTCTAAGATGTCCTTTTTATTGTGAATAAAACATAAAATTTAGAGGCCCTCTGCCAAGAACCATAAAGTACAGCGTATAATAACTCACATAGGTAAAAATAAGCCACTTTGCAGTGAATCAGGCCCTTCAACTTACCTCAAGTGACAGACAGTAAAAAAGCTTCTTGAACGGGTGGAGGTCACTGAATCCCCTTCTATGCACCTACCAGGATTTGACTTCATTTAATTTACTGGAAATGGATTTTACAAAAAATGAATACACTGTAATAAGGGAAGGCTTCTGTGCTTTATTTTCTTCATTACTTTTTTTTGTTAAGTAGTTCTTATTCTGAAACTGTGATAAAAATTTTGACTGTCAAGCACTCTCAGATTTTGAACATCAGTCACTTCCCCTTCCGTGAAACAAAGCTCTCTTTGTTAGCTCTGTGAAATTTTGTAAGCTCACCCTGTCTCTCTCTCTCCTCCGTCCACCGTGATGCTGTAATCGTTTCTGGAGGTCCCTGCCTCTCTTTTCCCCTTACTAATTTGAACATTAGGTCAGTGCTTATTTCCAGTTCACCAGTCTTAATCTTTTGTGTTTTGTGGGCTGTGTAGCCTGTTGAGATATTTTTATACTTGTGTATTTTCTATTAAAAAAAAAAAAAAGTAAGATTAAAAATAGTAAGATATATAATTTTGTGCTACTTTACCTTTCAAACATTGGGTACCTAAAATACGACTCCAGAGATTATGTCGTCATAATCTGATAAGTCTGCCTTTCTTTCTGTGCAATTTTACTTTCTCATTTGTGCTTTTTCCTAAAACGTTCATCTTGAGAGATTAGGCAGGTTTTTGGTTTTGTTTTTGTTCTTTGGAAAAATGTTTAAAATGTAAACGAAGAAGTCTTAACATTCTCTCAGTTGGGAGAGCAATGCTTTAACTTTACTATAATTATATTCCAGGTTTGGAGGAAGGAGGTCTTCAGGCCCCACAGTTGCTTTTAATAGTTGAACCTTTTAGACCATGTGTTATTTGCAAACTCAGAATGATTGCCTCTTCTATTTAGTTAAAAATATGTTTCTTTTTTTTCTCTACAAGTGCAATACTTCCCTTGAAGTCTTAAAAACTGTTTTTTTTTTCTTTTTTTCCTTTCCTGATCTGTCCTTTTCCTATAGAAATAATCTAACCAAACCCATTGCCATCGAGTCAAAATTGACTTATAAAAACCCTGTAGGACACAGTGAAACTGCCCTATAGGGTTTTCAAGGCTGTAACTCTTTATGGAAATAGACTGCCTCATTCTCCCTCTCAGCGGCTGGTGGAGTCAGATGGCCAGCCTTTTGGTCAGCAGCCAGGTGCTTAACCACTGCACAACCAGGGCCCCGTTTTATTCTTTCCTTATTTAATGACAAAAAGAAACCCTTAAAATTTGTGTTTTTTTTTTTTTTTAAACGACACAATATGTAAAGAGAAAAATAGTCCACAATCAAAAGATTAGAGAGTGTGGAAAGCATAAGCCTAATCTCTTGGCGTCTTTCTTTAGGCTGAATTTACGGTGAAATTAGTAGTCTTTTGCCTAGAAATGTGTCTAAAGTTGAATTCTTAAAGACTGGATTTTTTCTTTTGACCCTTGCTCAGTGCTCTAAATTAAGAACTTAATATTTTTATTCATTTATCTCCTTTTGGAAATGAACTTTAAAAGGAAAGCACTTCATTCAGTGTTAAACACATATATCACTTATCAAAGAAAATTAAAAAAAATATTTGGAGCAGTCCTGTGTTCATGCAAATTAAGTAAGGAATATTTTTCTTATTATACTTATTTATATGTAGTGTGCTGGTTTTCTTTTCTTTTTTTTTTTTTCTTTAATACCTGTGCCCTTGTTGTAAAACTGCTGTAATGTAAATACATGTTTTGTTAAAAGATAATATTTCTTTGGCATTTCTTTCAAAGACAGTTACTGCATTTGTACAGTAGCTATATGTCTTGGCCATTCTAGATTGTTTTTTCTTTAACAATACCAAAGGTAATTAGACAATTATAAAGACTAATTGCTTGACAGTTTCTAGGATATTTTGAGTTTTAGAAGCAAAGAAAAAACGTAATAGGTCAAACCAGTAAACCTCATTTTTTTTTCAAACTAATAATTTGAGGAAATAAAAATATTGTTTTAAACAGAAATATATATATATATATATATATATAAATATATATATGTAAAATTAAAATTCCAGACCTTATATGTCAGGTTTGCTCAGTGTAATGTAGTTTTTTTAAGGCTCAAATACCATACCTCAGAAAATGAGGTTTACTGTGGAAATACTGAACAGTCTTTGCAGCTGTGTGACAAGTCACCCTGCTATATACAAATTTGGAGACCTCCGCTAAGCAATTTTATCACTGCAGACTAAAATGTGGGACTTGTATTTTCTTTGTTTTTTAATGCACACACATACATGTGTTGTGCATGTATGTGGGTACTGTGTATATGTGTATGAGTGTTGTATCTGCATGTGTGAGTGTGTGTATGTGTGTACAACTAAAGAAGCTGCAGAAACTTTGTAATACTTTGTGAAAAGGATTCTATTATAAAGGTTTGTACTGTCTGAGTGCACAGCTACTGGAATAAATTTAGGGAATCTCAGGAACAAGCATATAATTTGTCCAAGATTTATTTCTTCTCAGAAGTGTAAGTGCAGTTTTTAATTCTGTATATTATTTAATATTTTACCAATAAAAATAAACTTCTGACATAAAAAGTTTGCTATAAAAACTTTCTGGTGAAAATTCTGTACACGAGTCCATCTTCCAAATACAGGAGACTTGATAATGCTGAATAGTACTGGGCTGACTTATCATTGTCCATGTGCCCCTTCCTGGCCCATAATTTGCATACATGTGAAATCACTAATCTCCATCTCAGTTATTAGTTGAGCGACGTCATAACTATGGAATCCACCAAAGCAGAGAAGAGTTCATTTCATGATTTGTTAAGAATGACACCTCTTTGCTCTTCACAGTTTTCAGATATGTCTTATATTATCCTTAAACAAATCTAAATGGTATATATGTGAGATTCTGTCCCCTTTTTATAGAAGAAGTGATTTGCTCAAAAGTACATGGCAAAATTACACAAGTGGTGCAAGTAATGGTCAGTAACCACAGTAGAAAGTGTATTTCTGAGAGTCAGCCCAAGATAAAATGAGGATGAAGCCATAGTGTTTAATCACACCAGCAAAAGTTGTAGACTGTCCTGCTTCATGTTGTGCTTCTGTGTGAGGCACAGACTTCTCACTCAGGTTTTAAATGCAAAATGTCTTTTGCCAGAAAAAAGTTTGTTCTGTTATAAACGTCTTCATAACCAGAAAAATTAACGGACACATTTTGCAAACTCATTTTACTTAGCTTTAACTGTCTGCTTCTGCCCCGGTTAAAAGTACACCGTCACATTGTAACAGCAGGTTTTCTTCCTGGATAGTTATTTACAAAATTCCATGGATATTTATCACATTTTCCAATAGTTTCACTTCCAAATGCCACAAAGAATGAAAAATACTACTATTTGAATAAACTTTCATAACCTTCTCTGAATTCAGAATAATAGGGGTGGAAATACAAACAGAAGGTAGAGAGGCAAAAAGGATGGATTTACTGAATTACTCTCTCATATTAATTTTCTGGGAACTCTGGTGGCATAGTGGTTAAAACATTTGACTACTAACCAAAAGGTCAGTGGTTCAAATCCACCAGCCACTCTGTGGAAGAAACACGAAGCAGTCTGCCTCTGTAATGATTTGCAACCTCGGAAACCTTATGGGGCAGTTCTACTCTGTCTTACAGGGTCACTGTGAGTCAGAATTGACAAGATGGCAGCGGGTTTTATTAAATTTATGAAGGGTCCCTTCAAAATCGGCAAGAAATATCATTTCACTTATTTGTGATACTGACAAGTCAAATGAGAAATATTTTTGAAAAACAGCCCATATACCCTTGAGTCTTTATTGTATTAGGTTCAGAGAATTGATAAATAATTGAAATCATATGACTGGAAGACTTTTATCAACACTCAAACTAAAGGAATGTCCTTGGAGTATGAGTCACATGAAATTCATTTAGCATTTTAACAACCCTGCCTCCTGTTATTAGGGGTTGTAAGATGGACATGGAATTCTTGGGTGGTACACATGGTTACTATACTCAGATGCTACCCGAAAGGTGGAAGGGTCGAGTCCAGCCAGAGATGCATTGGAAGAAAGGTCTGGTGCTCTACTTGTGAAAAGTCAGCCATTGAAAAGTCTGTGGAGCACCGTGAGACTCTAACACACATGGGGCCTCCATGAGTCAGCATAGAGTCCATGGCTGCTGGCTTAGGTTTTAAGATTAACAAATTAAAATTTCAACAAAACTTCATGGTTTGTCAGCAGCCATACTGAGAGTTGCAAGTGTGCATTTCAAACTTCTCACTGAAGGGACCAAGAACAATTGGTAAATGTGAGTTTTGCTGCTTTTCTCTGGTTTAGCTTGTCATCTGAGGGAGGGGCATATATATAAACTAGCTGCACAGGCACATTGGAAGAACTGATGAAAAAGGTAAAGTGATTTGGATGTCTACAATCCCCTATAAAAAAAAGAGTGAATATGGGGAGAGAAGCTAGAATATAACTAATAAGCTCAGCCTAAGAAAGATAAATGCGCTAGACTTGTTATTGTCCTAGTGGTTGTTTTATAGTCTCGGAATGTGTCTTGGGTGAGATCAACTGCCTCTGATTTGCAATTTGTCAGGCACAGGACATATCCCTTGAACAGTAAAAACAGATCCTGCCCCTACTGGTGGTGTTTGTTCTAGCAACCTTTAGAAGAGTGATGTGAACCTGATCGTCAAACCAATTGGAACATTTGTGAAGAAACAAGATTTTTAAGTCTTCTGTTACCAAAGGTAAGAAGGAAACAGGGGTCTTTATGTTGGGCTCCACTGGGCCTTTGGTGAGCATATGACTAAAGTGGAAAGAATCACTCAGTGCTGTCATTTTGCCTCAACAGATGGAGGTTGGGATCATCAGTCCAACTGTCACCACTGGAAATGTTTACCAAATCCCTGAATGGGGAAATAGGGGAATTTAAGAGGGAATGGAAACAGGCCAGATTATCAAAGTCTTAGACTCATGTATTGGTTCTGGTTCAATGAGCTTCAGAGCTTAATAGCAGCAACTTTAGTGAATGATAGAGGCTGCTCCAGCTCTTGATTCTAGCATAGCCATCCTCGTTCAAAAATAGGGATGGTATAACCTAGGGCATTTGGTGGTTATAGTTGTGAAAATGGATGCATACCATGGAAGTGAAAGATTCCCGCCCGAGTGGTGAGTGACCTCCTATTCTCTCTTTCTTTTCTATCTCTTTATGTTGTTGTTGTTGTCATGTGCCATCAAGTATCACTACGGAAGTAGATTGCCCCATCTTCCTTCTGAGGAGTGGCTGGTGGATTTGAACCCGCCAGCCTTCTGGTTAGCAGTCAAGTGCCTTAGGCACTATGCTACCAGAGCTCCCCTATCTCTTTATAGTTTTTTTTTTTTTTTCCCCTCATTTTCTCATTGAATTCATCTACATTTTATTCTAGCCCTTTTCTTTCTCTTAATCTTCAATTCTTCACATAAATCATTTTTTATTCCCCCCTCCTCTACATAAGCTACCATGCCATTTGCTGTCTGTTCTCTTTGACCTAACACAATTCTGATTAGCTAATCTGAAATGAATTTTATGTCAGTATGAGCAATTTAATGCAACATAAATATATATGTTTTCTTCATACCCTTGTGACAAAATACTTCATCAATTAGTACAGCTGTTACTGGCTTTCTCTGATCACTCTCAAAATTCATGTGGAAAGTTTATCTGATACTTTATCTTCATTTTACTGGTCATGAAATAGATTCAGATTGGTTGTGAGTTTGCTTATACCAAAAATAAATAAATAAACCTGCTGTCCAGTGGTGACTCATAGTGACAAAGGACATAGGAGAACTGACCCATAGAATTTCTAAGGCTGTTATCTTGATGGAAGCAGACTGCCATATCTTCTTCCCATAGAGCAGCTTACGGGTTCAAACTGCTGATCTTATGATTAGCGGTAGAGTGCTTAACCACTGCATCACCTGGCTTCTCATTTGTTTATAAATATCCCAACTCAGTAAAAAAGCTAAAACTAGACTCTAGTTTCTGATATATTTAGTCTAGTGCTTTATTGTCTAACGCACTTTATTTAGCATTTGATTGATTTATGGATGACAATAATTTGTTTCAGCGGACACACCTTATAATGGTTTGCTTATTCTAATTTTTAAAGAGTGATTCACATCAATTGGCTATCACAGACAGGAGGTTGAGAAGTACAGTATTAAGTGACAGGACAAAAAAAAAAGTCTCAGAAGGCAGGAAGTGGCAGAAAAGAAGGGCAAATGGAAACTGGGAACATGGAGAACGTGGGAGTGCTGTTACACTGTGGAGATTGCAAGTAATGTCACGAAACAAAATGGGTATAAATTCTTGAACGTAAAACTAATTTGCTCTGTAAATTTGCACCCAAATACGAAGTTCAAAAAAAAAAAATCTGAAATTAAAATTTTGTTTCAAAAAATTTAAAAAATACATAGACCATACTACCCTGGTCTTCTTAATACAGCTTTTATACTCAATTTAACTAGGTGTGGGTTGTTGTTTTTTTTACTAAATTTCCCACACAGTTAATGAAATACTTGTACTTTTCTATATTATTCTCTATCAACATCTCCACAAGCATGTTCTTTCCTTCCTTCATTGTAGAATGTCATTTCTATTATTTATTCTTTGGGTTTTTGTCTTTTTGTGGTGGTAGTGTTTTATTGCTCTCCATTTAAAAACCTTAAACTTACTGTCATAAATAAAATGAAATTATCTGTACTGGAAGCTTTGACCACGATATGCAAGTTGTTTCAGTAATATGGTTGTCGTTTTATTATGCCCTCCAAATTCAATGAGCTGTATGCGTGTTGTGCTGCATATCTTCTTTGGTGCTAAAAACCTATCAACCTGTTTGTCAATTTACTGATACTTCTATAGATAGCATTAGAGCATTTCCAAAATTCACCCGGGGCCCAGCTCTAGCCATTGTGAAGTGAGTCATATATTTACCAAAAACTTCCAACCTCTGTGTTGTCTACCCTTAGGAATGAGGCATGGTACTACCATTTGGAATTTCTTGGCTTCAACCTGACAAGTTTCCCAGTCTTCGGGGATGATTGCTGTCCTTAAGCCTATCACCATGTTCTCCTTGTTTACTTCTACAATGTAAGTAATAATCTGATGGGTTTTTTTTTTTTTGCCTTTAAACAATCTATTCTTTGTCTCCTCACCCCACCTCCCTTCACTGTTGATATTATTGTTGTTTTCATTTTTATGTTTTGCATCAGATTGTAATATGCGTCTATATCATTATTATTTGATAACTCAAGGAGGAAAAAACTGGGACACCAAATGATTCATGTTTTTCCAAACTCCCAGCCAGATTACGTTGTCGTCATCCTAGGCAGTGGTAGCTTGGCTCTGCCGTAGCCCTAACCCATTTCCCAAGCGACAAGTACAAGCTTGGCATCTTCTGCTTTCTTCTTTAACGTCCTGACAAATCAGATTATAGCTGAGAAAGTGGTCACTTGATCACATGATAAGCATGAGAAACATTCTGCAGCAGACATGGGTAATTATTCCCCAAAAAGAATTAAAGTAGCTTTCTTGAATTTTTGAGAATGAAGTGAGCCATTGCCAAATTCTTTTGGAATAAAGATGAGCTCTATCTTAAGCTTATAACTCTAAACTTTGTTCCTCCGTTTGTGTTTAGCTGAAACTTCATACAATCATTTTGTCAATTATACTACAGTATGCTGAAAGCATACATGTTCTCTAGCTTAATTATAAAACTGTGTTGTTGCTTTATTATTATTATTATTAAGCGTCATCTTGAGAGACCAGCCATCATATGCAATATGGTATCTCTTAGTCATAATAAATGCCTATTTGTACTAACCTATTTTGAGCTCTTCTTAGAGTAATTTATCCTGGTTCATAATTTCTAATTCACAGAACACTTAATGCTTAAGAGCTTTATGTAATGCAGTGACTTTGAGAATATGAAAAGTTCACTAACATCTCATTCTATCAACATAGTTCTTACTGACTTGTCAGTTTTCTAAAAATAAGTAATCATTCTGTGTTAGGATATTCAGTATACTTGGGGTTGGCTATTTCTACTCCTGTATCTGACTCCTAGGGAGCTCTGGTAGCGTAGTGGCTAAGGCACTTGACTGCTAACCAGAAGGCTGGCGGTTCAAATCCACCAGCCACTCCCCGGAAGGAAGATGGGGCAATCTACTTCCGTAGTGATACTGCCCTGGAAACCCAAGGAGGGGTCGCTATGGGTTGGGTCTGACTCAATGGCACATAACAACAACAACAACATCTGACTCGTAGAAAATATGGTCCACTTCAAAACAAAAAAGCACTGAAGAACCCCCAGAATGACCAAAATAATGGAGAGTATGTGTTTCCCTTTCTATGGTGATGTGGCTCCTGCAGATGGGCTTGCCAGCTGCATTTCTAATATGTGTATAATCCAACTGCATTTATTAGTCACCACACAGAAATTTATAAGTAGCTTTGGGCAATACTGTATTGCGTAGTAATTCAGCACATTCAGGCATCACGTATCAGTAATGGCAATCTGTCAGCCTGCTGTTGGACAGCTAGTGTCACCTATAATAACACACCAGCACAAGGTTATGATACAACTAGTATAATTTATTCATTTATTATTACATCTGTATAATCCCTGTTTCTATTTACTTGCTGTTTGTTCTTTAGTTCTTTGTGGGCTGAGTTATAAATAATCCTTGTATTTCTCAGAAGCAAAGCCTTTTTCTACTTTCTTGTTTTTAAGCGGTAACTGTTTTCCCTATTTCGAGACCATGTAAATTACAAATGCAATTGTCTGGGAGAATCGATCCAGTCCCTGTTTTACTCTGCTAAATTTGTTCTGGTGTATGAGGTCTGAATTAATTCCATTTGTCCAGACTATTATGTCAGAACTCCATAATAAAACTAATTTGGAGAAACAAAAACAGCTACATCATTGGCCATCTGAATGACAGTAAAAGTGAATGACTTATCCCGCCCTAATTATCACTGTGTACAGAATAAGCCTGATTTATAGGTAGTAACACCTAATTCGTGACACAGCAATGCCTTTTATATTTTACTATAAGTAAAGTAAGCCTGTATATGCTTTTAAGTGTGAAAAAATATCCTTGATCATTTTTAAAGTAATAGTAAACACAGAGTGTTTAGTAAATGTACTTATAAAAGAATCTACACAATTTAGAACCTAAATATAAATCTGATTCTGTCAAGGTGAAGGGAGTAAATTGTTATGCTTTGAAGATATATATATATATATATATATATATCTTTGAAACAAAACAAATAAGGAACAGAATATTCACATTTTTATTCTAGGATTCTGGCCCAGTGAGCATTATTTATTCTGGGCTCTTTAGCAAGGTCACTTTGTGTCCTTGGAGAAGTGTAAACAAATATGTAGGGAATTAGCCTGTAGGACGAGGCTTGAAGAGGGCAGAATGTGGAGACGGCACACTGAGTCCACTTAGGAAACTGGGAGATGATTAGCACTGCCCATTTCCTTTCTAATCTCCGCCTGTCTGTGTGGTTACAGTGATCACTAGTAACATCATATAAAATTCCAAGGACTAGAGTGCCTGCTACAAGCAAGCCACTTTGCTTAGAGCTGTAGGTAGTTCATTCATTTAATTATTCAGTTCTTCCTACACACTTAGGACACAATATTTAATGAGACCCAGTCCCTATTCTCAAGGAAATTATAATCTTATAGCTGTAAGGAAATAAATAAATGAAGCAGTTGCTATCTAGTTGATTCCAACTCATGGTGACTGCATGTGTGTCCGTGTAGAACTGACTCTAGAAGGTTTTCAGTGGCTGAGTTTTTGAGGCATAGATCACTAGGCCTTTTTTTTCCTGAGGAAGTTTTGGGTACATGCGAACCTCCAATCTTTCCGGTGAGCAGTTGAACATCTTAACTATTTGCAGTTCTCAGAGACTCCAACCAATAAACAGACATTTACAAGAAAACACAGTACTTATCACTATAAAGATAAAAGTCTATGGAACCAAATGGCTATGGAACCAAATGGCAGGGTAGTCTAATTTAGCCGTTTAAAGAAATGCATCCTGGTAGAAATATCTAAGCTGAGTCTTAAAGGATAAATGGAGGTAAATTTGGTAAAAAGAGAAAGGTGAGAGAAGAAGATAGGAAGTATGTTCTAAGCTAAGTGCATCTGCAAAGTTCTGGAGAAAAGAGAGAGGGAGAAAGGAACAAGAGAGTGTCAGAAAAGAGATGACAGAAACAGAGAATACATATGAATGGACATACTCAGTGAAGTGCATGTTCAGTGTAGCTGTGGTACAGGATGAGAACGGGGACAGAGCAAAAAGTGAGACTGGTAGATAAGGAGAGTCAGATATTACAGCATGGTTTTTCAAACTCAAGGATTTTCGATGTTACACCAAAGGAAACAAGGACAAATGAAGGTGTTATTAGGGAGTGGCATGATTATATTTGCAAAGTTTCTTGGGCTTCAATATGAAATTGCATTGGAGAGATGCAAAACTGGAAGTATAAGCTGCCACAGAAATTTCTGGAAAAAAGTATCAGTGGCATATGCTATGGGAGTGGTAAGGAAAATAGAGAAGTAGTTTAGATTTAAAAAATAGTTAAAAAGTAGAATATGGTCGATTGGTGATTGATTATATGTAGGTAGTGAAAGGGAGGAATGAGTTAAAGATGTGTAGTGGGTAGAATTATACCCCTCCAAAATATATGTTCAAATCATAATCACTGGTACCTATAAATGGGACCTTATTTGGAAATAGGATCTTTGCAGATGCAATCAAGTTAGAATGAAGTCATAGTAGATTGACTGGGCTCCAATTCAATGATGGTGTCTTTATAAGAGGGAAATTTGGATGTAAATAGAGAGAAGACACAGGGAAGGCCATATGAGGGAGGCAAAGTTTGGAGTGCTACAGCTACATGTCAAAGAATGCCAAGGATTGCCAGCAACCACCAGAAGCTAAGAAAGACCTGGAAAAGATTACCCTTCAGAGAATCCAGAGGAAACCCAACCTGCCAACACCTTGATTTTGACTTCTGGCCTCCAGAACTTTGAGAGAACAAATTGCTGTTGATTGGAGTCACCCACTTTGTGATAATTTTTATTATGGTAGTTCTTGGAAACTAATACAGGATGTAGCCCAAGTTTCTGGCTTGGAAAACTGAGTACATGGTGGTGACATTTACTAATATCAAAAACAAGGGTGAAACAGATTTGAGGAGTGGAGATATGATAATGAACACATTGAATGTGTTAAGTGTGAAATATTAGTGTGACATCCAAGTGAAGATGTCTAGTAGGAAATTGGATATACTGAGTTAATATTAAGAGAAATATCTGGGCCATATATATACAGACACACACACACACACACACACACACACACATATATATATATATATATATATATAATATGTAGTGCTTAAGGCATTTAACTGCTAACCAGAAGATGTGCAGTTCAAAGTTCAAACCCTGTGGGAAGAAGACTGGGCAATCTACTTCCGTAAAGATTTACTCCCTCAGAAACCCAAAGGGGATTGCTATGAGTCAGATTCAACTCAATGACAGTGAGAGTTTATATATATATAAATATATACATACAAACACACATACATACATATATATACACACATATACATGCATACATATATACACACATATGTATATATATACATATATATACACATAGATATATATATATGCATATATATATATATATAAACACACGCACACATTGGTCATTGGTCATTGAAGCCATAAAATTGATGAGATAATGAAAAGAGAGTGAAAAAGAGAAGGTCAAAATCAAATTTGTGGGTTTAAAGTATAAAATACAATTATCAAGAAACTCACAATTCATTAGAAAAAATGTGACTTGTATAAAACTGTAAAAAGAACTGTTGCCAAGGGTCAAAACAGAGGTATACATTACCTGCAGTGGGAGAAGACTGTGGGGCCAGGAAAAAATTGTCATCCAAGAAGGATTTTGGAAATTTTAGGGGAAATTTTCAGAAAGATGATTAAGAAGTTAGATTGAAATCATGTTACAGTAGCATTGTAAGTAAGATGTACCTCAATTTCCAGTTCCTCTTATTGTGGCTGTGTCTAAGAAAGAGAAAAGGACAGCAGAGCAAGAGCGTGCACACCTCTGAAAAGACAGTGCAGAGCCTGGTGCAGAGAGGCCATGTTCCTCAGCCGGGAAGGGGCAGGGAGTCTAGTGATGCCTGTCTCTTCTATCCTGAACTTTTGAGCAGTTTATTTCTCTTTGTATAAGGTGGAAAAATATATTCAAAAAGATTCTCTTTATAAAAGTGGTAATGGTAAATATAAGAAATAACTGTATGTTTACATGTACTTATTTGAATGTGCCGTACATTGTCATGTTCTTTGAGCTGGAACCTACTGGAGAGCATCTCAATTTACGGAGATGGACACTGAGGTGCTCATCATGAGGTTTTTGCTGAATTTATTTATATAAGCCTTTTTTTCTGCCTAACTAGTTAATCACATGACTGGGGTTTCATCATAGTCAGATGATGCTCAAGGTCACACTGAGAGGCAGGATGTACAGTTTTAGAACAACTCTGCAGACCCCACACAGCTTTTAGACAATCTCTTCGACTTAACATAGGCTTCTCTGGGACCATTTTCTAACCACAGTCTATTACTGGCCTTCTGGTAACCTACATGCCTTGTAGTAAAATTAACTAAGTTTCCCATTTGTTGTCGTACAGTGTAGGCTTTCAATTACCCACACACATATAAATTAATTTGTGACATAAATTTATGATGCCCAAGTAAATTTTCATAGGCTACATAGGAGGGCATATTGCAAAGGTGATATAAAAAGAATTTTTCAAGATCAAAGTATAATATATTGGGAGATTGTTTAAAAATCTGAAGTCCTAAGAGACTGCCTTCCATATATCCCCTAATAAAAGGTTTCAGAATGTTTTAAATTGTAAAATAAGAATTAATAAAAGGTCATTATATTGGGAGCTCTGGTGGTGTAGTGTCTAAGGCACTTGGCTAACCAGAAGGCTGGAGGTTCAAACCCACCAGCCACTCCTTGGAAGGAAGACTGGGCAATCTACTTCCATAGAGATACCACCTCGGAAACCCAAGGAGGGGTCGCTATGGGTTGGATTCACTCATCAGCAGTGAGTTTGGTTTTTGGTTTTGGTATAGGTGATGACATTTTACAGGAAAAAAACTTTATGACATAATTACTAAGTAAAACTAAGCCCACCTAGAAGTTATTTATAGAAATGCTATGCAGTAGAAATATTTTGTGTGCCACAAATGAAAGCTACATATATATAATTTCAATTTTTTTAGTAGCTATACTAAAAAATCAAAAGTAAACAAGTGAAATTAATTTTAGTTATGCATTTCATTTAACATGATATATCTAAAATATTTTAATTTCATCATGAAAGCACATAAAAAATTATTGAGATATTTTAGCTTTTTTTTTTTTTATTTGTCATAATATCTTTGAAACTCACTGTGTATTTCACATTTATTAAATATCTCCATTGGGAGATTCACATTTCAGAGATTCTGTGAGAGAACTGTGTTGTTGCTGTGTTGTTAGATGCTATTGAGTCACTCCGACTCACAGCGACTCTATGTACAGCAGAATGAAACACTGACTGGTCCTGCACCAGCCTCACAATCCTTGCTATACTTGAGCCCATAGTTGCAGCCACGGTGTCAATCCATCTTGTTGAGGATTGTGGTAGTTAAGGTTATATGTCAACTTGGCTGGGCCTGGTTTTGAATGGCTGGAGAGCTGGATGTGGTTATTCCTCATAATGAGAGAGGTAATCAACTCCATGGTGGAATCTACTGGAGCAGCTGAGTAGCTGCCTTAGGGATGTGGCCCGCATCCAGTGTACAAGGACAAGTTTTGAGAATGGTCTCAGCAGCTTTTTGGCACACTAGGACCCTGCATGTAGCCAAGTCTTCAGTCAGTAGCCTGCCGTGTTTCCTGCCGATCTTGGGACTGTCTCTGGTTTTAAACTAGTGACCTGCCTTGTTTTTTTGTAATCTTGAGCTGTGCCATCTTACTTGTCAATGTTGGGTTTGTCAGCCTCAGCAGCTGCCTGAGTTAATAAAAGCCTCTAGCTTTACTGGGCCAGGAACAAGAGGCAGAGCTAAAGCCCAGGGTCAAGGGGCTTTGACACAGCCGCTAGAGCTTGGCACTTTGAACTAGGACTTCTAACCTTCTAAGCAGTAAAAGAATAAATCCTTGTTTGTTAAGGCCACCCATTTGTGGTATTTTCTATTAGGAAGGCACAGAGTAATCAAAACAAGGGACTTCCCCTTTTTTTTGCTGGCCCTCTACCTTTCCAAGAATGGTATCCTTCTCCAGGGAATCATCCCTTCTGACATGACCGAGGTAGGGGAGATGAAGTCCAGCCATTCTCACTTCAAGGAGCATTCTGAGTGTACTTCTTCCATGACAAGTGTATTCGTTCTTCTGGCAGTCCATGGTGATTTCAGTATTCACCAACACCATAATTCAAAGGTATCAGCTCTTCTTGGGTCTGCCTTATTCCATGTCTACTTTTCACATGCATAAGAGGTAATTGAAGATACCATGGCTTGGGTTAGGCTCACCTTAGTCTTCAAAGTATCATCTTTGTTTCTTAGTACTTTAAAGACAACTTTTGCAGCAAATTTGTCCAGTGCAATACAATGTCTGATTTCTTGACTGCTGTTCTACAGGTATTGGTTGCAGATATAAGTAAAATGAAATACTTGACAACTTCAATCTTTCCTTCATTCCACACAGCCAAATTATTTTGCATAGTCAGTAAAACACAGGAAAACTTTCTGGTATTCTTTGCCATCATCCAAGATCTGTCTGACATTAGCAATGATATCACTCCTTCCATGTCCTCTTTTGAATCCAGCTTGAATTTTTGGAAGTTCCCTGTCAATATTGTGCTGCAATCTCTTTTGACTTATCTTCAGCATAGTGCCCAAGGCATTTGACTGCTAACCACAAGGGTGGTGGTTCAAACCCACTAGCCACTCTTCAGAAGGAAGATTGAGCAATCTATTTCTGTAGAGATACCCCTGAGTCAGAATTGACTTCACAGCAGTGAGTTTGGTTTCTTTCTTTCTTCTTCTTCTTCTTCTTTTTTTTTGGTTTGGTGGTATTAATGATATTGTTTGATGATTTCCACATTCTGTTGGATCACCTTTCTTTGGAATGGGCATAAATATCTTCCATTTGGTTGGACAGGTAGCTGTCTCCCAAATATATTGGCACAAAGCATAAATGAGTAAATACCTCCAATGCTGCATCCATTTGTTGAAACATCTCAGTGGGAATTTGGTCAATTCCTGGAGCTTCGTTTTTCACCAATTCCTTCAGTGCAGCTTGGACTTCTTCCTTCAATACCATTGGTTCTTAATCATATGCTACTTCCAAAATGGTTGAACATCAACCAAGTCTTTGTGTATTCTTTCCACCTTCTTTTGATGCTTCCTCCATCATTCAATATTTTGTCCATAGGATCCATCAATATTACAAATTGAGGCTTGAAGTATCTTCAGCTTTTTCATTCTTATCACCAGTAATAATCAATACATCTTGATTGCATGTTTGGTCAATTCAGACTGCAAAAGTTGTCTTCATCTTTGACTTTAGTGATTGGGGCATAAATTTGGATAATAGTAGTATTAACTGGTCTCCTTGTAGTTGTATGGATATTATCCTATCACTGACAGAATTGTACTTCAGGATAGATCTTGAAATGTTCTTTTTGATGATAAATGTCATGCTATTCCTCTTCAATTTGTCATTCTCAGCATAGTAGACCATATTATTGTCTGATTCAAAATACCAATCAATACCAGTTCATTTCAGCTCACTAATGCCTAGGATATCAATCTTTATGAGTTCCATTTCATTTTTAACAGCTTCCAGTTTTCCTAGATTCTGTTTGTATGTTCCATGTTCCAATTATTGATGGATGTTGGCAGGTGTTTCTTCCAGTTTCGAGTACTGCCATATCAGCAAATGAAGGTCTTGAAAGCTTTACTCCATACATATCATTAAGATCAACTCTACTTTGAGGAGGCAGCTCTTCCCCAGTTGTATTTTGAGTGCCTTCCAACCTGAGGCACTCACCTTCCAGCAGTATATCAGACAATGTTTCAGGACTATTCATAAAGCCTTCCCAGTAATATATCAGACAGTATTCCATTGCTATTAATAAGGTTTTCACTGGCCAATTTTTTCAGAAGTGGGTGACCCTGTCCTTCTTCCCACTCTGTCTTAGTCTGAAAGCTCTGCTGAAACCTGTTCATGATGGGTGACACTACTGGTATTGAAATAACAGTAGCATAGCCTCTAGCCTTGCAGCAACACACAAGCCACCACAGTACGACAAACTGACAGACAAGTCAGGGTGGGGGGAGAACTATAGACTATGCTAATAATTAAACTAGAGCATATTAATACCTTACAATGTAGCAGTCACTTTGGTAATTTTACTATTTTTCTTATTTACTCTTAATGCAAACCTATGACATAGATGCAGTTTTCAACCCTTGCCAAGAGACTTAGAAAGATTTAATGGTTTACACAAAGATATGGAGTTAACAAGTGATAGACCAGAGAATCAAACATGAGATGTACATGTCTATTAAAATGAGATGTATGTTGTTGTTAGGTGCCATTGAATCATCTCTGACTCATAGCAACCTCATGAACTGCAGAATGAAACACTGCCTGGTCCTGTGCCAGCCCCACAATCCTTGCTGTACCTGAGCCCATTGTTGCAGCCACTGTGTCAATCCATCTTGTTGAGGGCCTTCCCCTTTTTTGTTGTCCCTCCACTTTGCCAACAATGATATCCTTCTCTAGGGAGTGGTCCCTTCTTACAACATGACCAAAGTAGGTGAAACAAAGTTTGAGCATTCTTGCTTCCAAGGAGCATTCCAGCTATACTTTTTCCAGGACACATTTGTTAGTTCTTTTAGCAGTCCATGGTACTTTTAGCATTCTTTGCCAACACCACGACTCAAAAGCATCGACTCTTCTTTGGTATTCCTTTTTCACTGTCCAGGTCTCACATGCAAAGGAGCTGATTGAAAATGCCATGGCTTGTGTCAAGCACACCTTAGTCTTCAAGGATCTTTGCTCTTCAGCACTTGAAAGAGGTTCTTTGCAGCATGTATGCCCAATACTATATGATGTCTGATGTCTTGACTGCTGCTTCCATTGGTGTTGATTGTAGAACCAAGTAATATGAAGTCTTTGACAACTTCAATCTTTTCTCGATTTTTCATGCTGCTGCTTATTGGTCCCATTATGAGGATTTTTGCTTTCTTTATATAGAAGTATAATCCATACTACAGACTGCAGTCTTTAATCTTCATCAGTGTTTCAAGTCATCCTCACTTTCAGTGTGCAAAGTTGTGTCGTCTGCATATCACAGGTTGTTAATGAGTCTTTCTCCGATCCTGATGCCAGGTTCTTCTTCATATAATCCAGCTTCTCAGATAATTTATTCAGCATGCAGATTGAATAAGTTTGGTGAAAGGATACAACCCTGACACACTCCTTTCTTGATTTTAAACCATGCAGTGTCACCTTGTTCTGTTCAAACAACAGCCTCCTGGTCAATGTACAAGTTCTTCATGAATACAATTAAGTGTTCTGGAATTCCCATTCTTCTCAATGTTATCCATAATTTGTCATGATCCACACAATCAAATGCTTTTGCAAAGTCAATAAAACACAAGTAAACATCTTTGTGGTATTTTTTGCTTTGAACCAAGATCCATCTGGCATCAGCAATGATATCCCTTGTTGCACATCCTCTTCTGAATTCAACTTGCATTTTTGGAAGTTTTCTGTCGATATACTGCTGCAACCATTTTTGAATTATCTTCAGTAAGTTTTTACTTGTGTGTGATATTAATGATATTGTTCAATAATTTCCACATTCTGTGGGATCACCTTTCTTTGGAATGGGTACAAATATGGTCAGTTGACCAGGTAGTTGTCTTCCAAATCTCCTGGTATAGCCAAATGAGTGCCTCCAGTGCAGTATCCATTTGTTGAAACATTTCAATGTGTGTCCCGTCAATTCCTGGAGCCTTGCTTTTTGCCACTACCCTCAGTGCAGCTTTGCCTTATTCCTTCAATACCATTGGTTCTTGATCATATGCCACCTCTTGAATTGGATGAACAACAACCAATTATTTTTGGTACTGTGACTCTGTGTATTTCTTCCATCTTCTTTTGATGTTTCCTGCATCATTCAATATATTGCCAATAGAATCTTTCAGTATTGTAACTCGAGGCTTATATTTCCTCTTCAGTTCTTTCAACTTCAGAAATGCTGAGCATATTCTTCCCTTTTTGCTTTCCAACTTCATGTCTTTGCTCATTTCACTATAATAGCTGACTTTGTCTTCTCGAGCTGCTCTTTGAAATCTTCTGTTTAGCTCTTTTTATCTTGTCATTTCTTCCATTTGCCCTAGCTATTCTCCACTCAAGGGCAAGTTTCAGAGTCTCTTCTGACATCCATTTTGATCTTTTCTTCCTTTCCCATCTTTTCAATGATGTTTTGCTTTATTCATGGATGATGTTCTTGATGTCATCCCACAATTCCTCTGGTTTTTCAGTCATTGGTGTTCAAGGCATCAAATTTGTTCTTTAAATGTCTCTAAATTCAGGAGAGATACAATCAGGGTCATATTTTGGCTCTCATTGGACTTGTTTTAATTGTCTTCAACTTCAGCTTGAACTTTCAAATAAGCAATTGATGGCCTGTTCCCCAATCAGCTTCTGGCCTTGTTTTGTCTGAAAATATTGAGCTTCTCTATCACTTCTTGCCACAGATGTAGTCAGTCTGATTCCTGTGTACTCCATCTGGTGAAGTCCACATGTATAGCTGCCATTTGTGTTGTTGAAAAAAAGTATTTGCAATGAATAAGTCATTGGTCTTGTAAAATTCTACCATGCAATCTCCAGCATTATAACTATCTCCAAGGCCAAATTTTCCAACTACTGGTGATTCTTCTTTGTTTCCAACTTCTGCATTCCAGTCACCAGTGATAATCAGCACATCTTGATTGCATGTTTGGTCAACCTCAGACTGCAGAAGTTAATAAAAATCTTCAGTTTCCTCATCTTTGGCTTTGGTGGTTGGTGTGTAAATTTGAATAGTAGTAGTATTAACTGGCTTTCCTTGTAGGCATATGGATATTATTTTATCACTGACAGCATTGTACTTCAGGATAGATCTTAAAACATTCTTTGTGATGATGAGCGCCACACAATTCCTCTTCAATTTGTCATTTCTGGCATAGTAGAGCATGTGGTTATTGGATTCAGAATGGCCAAAACCAGTACATTTCAGCTCACTAATGTCTAGGATATCAATCTTTATGCGTTTCATTTCATTTTTGACAACTTTCAATTTTCCTAGATTCATACTTTGTACATTCCATGTTCCAAATATCCATTGATGTTTGCAGCTGTTGCTTCTCATACTGAGTCATGACATTTTAGCAAATGGAGGCCTAGAAAGCTCTACTTTATCCATATCATTAAGGTAGGCTCTACTCCAATGAGACTGCTCTTTCTCAGTCATATATTGAGTGCCTTCCGACCTGAGGGGCTCATCTTCTGGCACTGTATCAGACCATGTTTCAGGGGTATTCATAAATTTTTTTAGTAGTATATCAGACAGTGTTCCAATATTATTCATAAGGTTTTCACTGACCAGTTATTTGAACAGTGAATGGCCTCTTCCTTCTTCCGAGTCTGTCTCCGTCTGGAAGCTCCACTGAAACCAGTCTACCATGGGCATCCCTGCTGGCACAGCTTCTAGCCTCAGAGCAACACGCAAGCCACCACAGTATGATAAACCAACAGACAGGTTTATCTCCATTTGCTGTTCCAACCTCTCTGGTCACTTCCTGGGCTTCCCCCACCTCCTCTTGCTGGCTCTGTAACTGTGAGATGCATAGTTACTTTGTATTTCCAGATGATTTCGTTTTGGTTTTTATTTTTTTCATTTTATTTTTTTTGTAAGTGAAGATAGCAAATTTGATTTTTCTATAAATTGTGATATCAAATGATTAAAGTGGTTTGATCATTGGGAAAGTAACAGATTACTGATGATAAAATAAATTATTATAAATCATAAAAGAAAAAGGATATATTGCAGAGAATTATACAGATAATTATATTGAATAAAGAAGTGGCCACAGTGCCTTACGTCTTCATTGAGTAAATAAAAAGTGAGTGGGATTAGGAAGAATAATGAGTCTTTGGATGGTGCAAACAGTTAATATGTTTGGCTGCTAATGGAAAGGTTTGAAGTTAAGAGTCTACCCAGATGTGCCTTGGAAGAAAGGCATGACGTAGTTCCACTTTGACACACATGAGTGGAATCGACTTCACATCACCTGGTTCTGGTTTTCAGTAAAATAGTGTATTTTGAATGTGTTTTAATGAGGTGATATGGAAGAAAATTAATATGTGATGAAACAAAAAGTTGTTGTATCTCTAATTATTAAGTATCCTGACAGAAAATCAGCAGTAGAAGTATTTATAAAGCCAGAAATTTTATTTTAACTCTATATTTTCTAAAATGTGAAGTTACTAGCCTGAATGCCAAGAGATTTGACATGAAATATGGTGCCTAAAGAACTAGGATAAGTGTTAGGCTATTCTAATTTGGACAAAATCAAAGACCAATGCAAGGGTTAGTGGTAAGGATTTGGAGGCATAGGAAAATCATTAACAAAAAGATGTTTTGTCTTCCTCAGAGATTCTCTGCTGCTTCCTATCACATTGTGTCAGCTCTTTCTTCCCTCTCTCCATCATCTAGATTTGCCCATTCCTTGTGTGCATCAGTTCCTTAAGTCTTTACTTTCCTTCAGCCTGGAAATTAGATCATGTTTTCTTTTCTCCCAAAATAAGTTATATTTTCCCCATCATTTAAGATACCACTTAGAATCAATCTACTTCAGGAAGACTTTGCAAATCACATATGGGAAAATTAGTATCCTCCAAGGAAGGAAAAAATGGCATGGACAATTTATACAAGTGTTCTAAATCCCTAGGTTAAGTAATGTCATAGGGTAAATACATATCCTTGAGTCTGTTGTCTTTCATAGTCAACCTCTACTTACCTATGGTTCCATACTCCTCCTTTCTCTCACGTTTGTGTTCTTTTTCCTAAGCATTCTTTTCCTGGCTATTCTGTTTGCTGTTCTCCTAGTGGTTTATAAGAAAACAAAGATAACATTAATGCTCACAAATATGTGGAAAGTAAAAAGAATTGATAGAGTCAGTAAGAACTTCGATTATTGAAAGAGGTTTTAATTTATTAACTCACTGCCATTGAGTTGATCCCGACTCATAGCAATCCCTCCTTGGGTTTCCGAGGCAGTATCTCTACAGAAGTAGATTGCCCAATCTTCCTTCCGAGGAGTGGATAGTGGGTTTGAACTTCCAGCCTTCTGATTAGTAGTCAAGTGTCTTATGTACTACACCACATATATATTGTACACATACATGTGTGTGTGTGTGTGTGTGTGTGTGTGTGTGTGTGTATGAACATAGTGGTAAAGAAAACAGATGTGTCCGTTCATAAGATATGCTTGTTTTTCCCTATCCTCACAGAACTTACAGTCCATGTGAAAGAGAGACACCTATGTTAACAGAACATTCATAAAAGGCCTCTACTTAATTGAGCTGACAAAGTCACCAATACTATCAATTTTCTTTGCAAAACAAATTGATTAATATTCAGGGCTTAGTGAAAGATCCCCGACAGTAGGCTATGCTCCAGTGACCCTCCCCCCCCACTTACTTTTCTTCTCATTGGCTAAGTTGCATGATTGCCAAAAATTAGTTGTTTATTCCCAAACAATCATGCCAATTATTGTTGTAACTATGTAATATAATTAAACATTGCCTACATGACTCAGTTGAACAAAGTGAAAGATGAAAGAGTTGTGCCTTTGGAAATTAAGTTGAATAGTTTGCAAAGATTCAGTAAAAGAGGATCATTAAAAATATTTCTATCCATTAGGTATAGGAAATACTATGGAAAAGACTCAGAAAAAAAAGTCTTAATAATCCCAAAAATTTTATACTCATAATAGTTTGCAAATGTCTTTAAGTTTTCACCCCACTTTGAAGAAAGTGAAACCAGAAATTACAGATAGTACACTTTATTTAAAGATAGTAAAGAAAAACATCATGGACCTTCCATCAGTGGACCATACCTGAATCAAAGGCTGTATCCCTACCTCAAAAAACTTGTGGAAAAGTGAGCATTTAAACCTATTGGGTTAAAATAAATGTTTGAGGAATATAGATATGTGCATAATTCCCCTGTTTTTGTCTACTTTAATTATTAGGTGACTGATTACTATTCAGAATCACATGGACAAAATTACTTCTAATAAAAAAAAAATGTAACACATGTTAGGACCTGGGAAGTACTCTGACCTAAAGAATCTATAAATAAGTAAACTTCTTTAATAACGCCATGACTAGAGATCAGAAACTCTGAAATGGGAATAAACCAGGCAAAGGAGGATGTGGGAAAAGCAGAGCGTTTGAGGCAGGCAAAACAGAGAGAAATGGAGAGACATGAGGAGTTGAAAAAGTGTAATGTGCTTAGTCCATACAGGGAGGACCTCTGTGGGGGAGTGTCTAAGGCATTTCACTGCTAACCAGAAGGTTGGTGGTTCAAACCCACCAGGTGCTGCATGGAAAGAAGATGGGGCAATCTACTTCTATAAAGATTTACAGCCTTGGAAACCCAACGGGGGTTGCTATGAGTTGGAACCGACTCAATGGGGGTGAGTTTGGTTTTGGGGAGTCCATGTAGTGTGAGGAGAACATGGTAGATAGTCTGGATTGGTGGGGATAGGGAACTAGATTAAGATACTGGAAACTCTTATAAATGATGTTAGGGATTTGAACTTTATCTTGAAGGATTTTAAATTAGGGGTTACTTTGTCAGATTTGGATTGAAGTAAAACTAGCTAAATATCAGAAGGCTAGTCTGGTGAGGAGCAACATTAGGCACAGGGAGGGCTTTGAAAGAAGTCTGAGCTGTACTGAAGGCATTGGCGGAAACAAGGCTCCAGGAACTGATGAGTACTAATTGAAATGTTTCAAGAAACAGATGTGAAATGTAACATGTTTTCCTAATGGAAACATCAAATCCAAATAGTAAATATAAGAGGAAGACAAGGTTTTCTGGGAAAATGATGGGTTCACTTTTAAATATTCTATTTATCAGAGCCTGATGAATATCCTTGGTACAGATATCTAATAGTTACGTACGTAAGCCTAGAATTCAGAGGAGCTGTCTGGGGCAGAGATAAAGATTTGGGAGGCATTAGCATTTAAATTGTTCAAGTCACGGGAATGGATGAGATTTCCTGGGAGACTGCAATATGAGGAGAGAGCTAAGAAACATCAAAATTAAAAAGGAGGTCAGAGAGAAGAATCAATGAAAGAGACAGAGAAGAAATGTTAATATAAGTTAGAGAGAAGTAACAGAAGTGTGATACACTACAACAGGAGAGAGTTGCATGAGAAGATTAATGACATATTATCAAATGCTATGGAATGGGCAAGTGAGATGAAGATTGAGAAGATTCTAAAAGGAGATTGCAAGTGAGAAATATAAGGTAGAAGAGCATTAGATTTAATTGTTGATGTCTGGGAGTGGACCTTCATGTACACCTCATGGGAGAGAAAAACAATATGACTTTTGAATAGCAATTGCCAGTGCATTTTAAAAGCCAGCATTTTCATTTAGGGATTTTTCTAAAGAACCGTAAGAAATGGCAATGTTCCTTGCAGCACTGTTTATGATAACAACAACAAAAACTCAACGCACTGACATGGACTTGGATCCGACTCACAGTGACTCCTCCTTGGGTTTCCGAGGCAGTATCACTACGGAAGTAGATCGCCCAGTCTTCCTTCAGAGTGACTGGTGCATTTGACCCACCAGTCTTCTGGTTAGGCACTACGCTACCAGAGCTCCTATTGTTTATGGTAGCAAGCAAGCATACTACAGTAGTTAAGAGCATTGACTCTGGAGCCAGAGAGCCTGAGTTATAATCCTGATTTGGCCACTTACTGGCTCTGTGACGCTGGGCAAGTTATTTAACCTCTCTGTCTCTCACTTTCTTTATCTGTAAAATAGGGACAATAAAAGGATAATTATTATTACTAGGGTGATTACAGCCTAATTGGTTTTTTAAAGAATTAAATGAGTAAAATATGATAAATTGTTTAGAAAGTATCTTACACATAATAAGAGCTAATTTTTGGTTAAATAAATACACATAAAATCTAACCAAAATATTCAGTGACAGGATTGTAACCATGAGAAATTAGGAAATTGACTGTTGAACAGTATTGAAAGATGTCAATGGATTGTAATTAATTAGAAAATATTTATAAACTATATGAATAGAATAATTCTACTTGTGAATATACAATGTGTTCAATATATTTGATATGCTTAATAATTTTTAGAAGAATAAATGACAGTGCTTAATTCTGGGGGGTTGGATTATGGATTTATTTTATGCTTTGATTTTTCATGTTTCTAAATTATATATAATGAATATGCTATTTTGATGATAAGAAAAGTGTTAAAAGCATCCTGGAGGTCATGGAGTAGCACGTGATAATTATTCTTTGGAAAAACTTGTCTGTGAACGCCAGGGCTTAGTAACTAAAGCACATTTATAACTATGAAGGAGCAGCATATGTAAAACGCTTTACAGAGTCCTGCCACATGAGTGGCTGGCTGCCAATACATAAGGGCTGTTATTATAATATTTTTTATTAAAATTTCTTTAGACCTTTTGGGGAGCTCTGGTAGCGTAGTACCTAAGGCACTTGACTGCTAACCAGAAGGCTGGAGGTTCAA